>NC_060239.1:3913252-4228402 GCF_021155785.1 Neodiprion fabricii
TAGATAGTGAAATATATATATGTATATAAGCCAGTACCAAGCTCCACCAAACTTCGAAGTTGGGGAAACTTTTGCCCGGAAACTTTCTATCTTTCCCCCTCTTTCTTCCACTTTCCGATTCTCTTCCTGGCACAGCGCGAATACCGTCAGATAAACTTAATTACGTCTCAATTATATATAACATCCCCTCGCACTAGACCAAAGTAAGAATTGAGAGAATCTTAATTCTAGTAGAGATCCTAAGATAAAAACAAAAAAAAAAAAAAAAACAAAGCTTCCCGAGTCTCCCTTTGATCGAAATTTCCCAGCCGTGTAAAAAAGCTTTCGATGCCTGAAAGTATACTAAAAAAATTTCGGGATTTGTCTCGACATCCATTCTTAAAATTTTTACTTTACCGCGAAAAGTTTTGAAATAAATAAAAAAAAAAACCGAAAAAAAAACCAATTTCCGGCCTACGTTTTGACGTATTTTTTTTTTCCAGCCATTTTTAGGCTGTCTCTTTCACCTCTCATTCAGCGATTTTATCGCGGCTGAAGCGACAAGCAGCTTATACCGCGTATTTATTCCTCGTTAGTTTTATCGCGTAGATGGATACGACGAAGCTGCGGAGCCGGGGGATTACAAGTCGTGCATGAATGGAAAAAGAGCCCCGCCATCCGGCGTCTGCCGCAGAATAACGGATTACTTAATTTTGCCCATATTCCCCCTTTCACGAAGCTCGAATAACCGTAACTCAATTCCAAGAGCACTCCTTGGATTACGAGCAGCGTTGCGGGGAGGTTTGATCGGCTCCAGTGCGGTGTATCAACCCTTATTTCCTCGTAGACGCACCTCGACGCTTTATCTATACATATACCGGCGCGTATTTGTTTTATCTCACGTTACGCGATAAACCTGTTTTTGCTACGCAGCTCAGCTCTGCCCCAATTCTTCGAGGGCGTGCGTGAGGGAGGCGAAAAGTGGGCGAAAGAAGAGGGAAGAAAATTAGGACGAGAGGAAGGAAAAAATTTCATTCTTTTCTGGACGCGCTTTAAAATATTCCAGGCTTCTTTGGGATTTCCAACAAGACGTACGCGTGACCCGGATGCGAGATGAAAGCTCCCATCGATTAATGAAAGAGGCACGACGGCACGCGAAGAGAAAATCAAAGCGAGAAATGCGATGGAAAATATTCCACGTCATATTTCAATTTTTCACAAGGTGTGACCTCGCTTATAATTGGCGTGAAATTTCAAGAGGAGCGATTGCTTTAATCGGAGATAATGACGTCCGCGAATATTGACCCGATTTCTCGACGGTTGATAATAAATAATTAGCCTTACACATTTATGCCCTATCTGCAGGAAATCTTTGACTGCATCTTATTTCCATCAAATTCACGATCTGCCAGCGAGTATTGAAAAGGTAATAAAACTAGTGACTACAAAAACCAAGTTGGGTAGGTATTAGATCGAAATAAATTACGATTCTCAAAGAATCGAGCTTTGCAGAATACGATCGGCGTCTTGGTAATAATTGTGATATTTCTCAATATACTCTTCGTAACTTTTGTATTTTCCCATATTATCTGAATCGAAGAAAGCGACGATGTCTGTCGTAATTCGACGTGTCATAAGGGATAAGGATTCGAGTCGGAAGATAAGAATCAGGCGAGACTTTTTCGGATTAGATACGGTTTTGTACCTACATGGGGTTATTTGTTGTGCACGTATTTTATTTTTTTTATTTATATTTATTTTTTTTTCTTACCTCGCAGGTGGTTGGAAAGACGAATAGCAGCCATCCAAAAGGGTTTACAGGTGGAGAAAGGGAACGTACTACCCGTGTCGGAGTAAATTGAGTAAATTTAAACTCACCGAAGCGCAAACAAGACTCGTTTGATCCGTTTGTTCGGCTGTCGCGCACGTCGCTCGCTTCCCGTTCTTTCGTCGACTGCCATTTCTACGACATCCGGAACCACGGCTTGGCCGCTCCTCTTTCGACATTCGTCGGTCGAAAGAGGAGCAAATGAAGAAGAACAACGAAAAAAAAAAAAAAAAAACAATAAATAAAATAAAGCAAAAAAACGAGGCGAGAAAAGGGGAGATACGGCAAAGCCAATGTGACTCGCGTTGGGCTTTCGTAAAGCGAAACGAACCCCTAGGTGGCTGTTCCAATTTGCGAAAGTAAAAAAAGAAGCCAAAGAATACCTCGATGAAAGGAAAACTAAGTTTGTTAAACGAAGGGTAAATTGAACAAAAAATTTATGCATCGCATGCTTGTTGCGTATGCTTGTGTTGTTACATTAAGTATAGAATATTCGGCGTCGTCGACGTTGCAGGAAAGTTTGCGTTGCGCGGAACTTGCGAATCGCGGGGGTGAAATGTTTTTTACGAGATGTACAGAAACGAGCAACGGCTATCAAAAGAAACTTTATATGTATGTATTTTTATGCCCAGGGGGTAAAGCGGATAACAAACCGAGGGGAATAAAAGAAACAAAGAAAATGTTTTATTTCCTGCATCGACCCTTTTGCCCCGATTCCCGAAGCTTTCAACGTCCCCCCCCCCCCCTTAATTATTTATATCCCAATTATGAGTACGACTTGTCATGATTTATTCTACGAGTGGCAAATACAAAACACCGCTACATGGCGGGTCAAACATTCTCAGCTTATTATTATCATCCTCTTCTTTTCGATGTCTATTTTAAACTTATTTTTTTTTCTCGTATACACACGTGTTACCTAATTGATTCTGACAAGGATAGTACCCGAGGTGTACCTCGCAGATTTTTATCAATCTGTGATATTCTTTCGTAGGTACATAAAAAAAAACACTAAATAAGTATTTTTTTTTCTCCACCTAATCCGGCCGTTTAAGGAGTGAAAACTAAATATCGACTTTTCAGGATTTCTTAGGTTTTCTCGATAACAACGTAAAATTTTTTGATAAAACCAATCGGACATTATTCACCATCAATTCCTGCTTAGCATCCCTTATTCTTAGGGGTGAACCTTAGGGGTGATGTTCATCCTTGGAACGTTGAAATTGTTAGGTAAATGAAAAAAACTTTCCTTGCAAGTCTTCTATTACCGGTGAATCGTACTAATTAATCGGTGCGCTATGTTTTTTTACAAACAAACAAACAAACAAACAAACAAATTCCCGGCTTCCGGTATATCGAGACTGACAATGAGGCATCGACGCCCAGGCGTCACCTTGTATATTTAGGTGGCAGCCGACTTAACTAAGCGTATCGACGAAGGGCTTCTCCGCTGGCTTCATTCCTGTCTGACCCTCGCCTTTCCCCCCATCAGCATCACCGCCATTCGTTTCGAATTTACCCCCCGGACACGCCATTCCCCCGCCCCTTCCGCCCTCCCCGCCCGATTCCATGCATGTACACACTGTCAACGTCTCGTCTACCGGGTGACTCGCGATTCAAGCGGAATTGATTCGCTCGTCGATAATCAATGGAAACGGTCCTTCCAAGTCGCGACGCTTCTCAACCAGCTACGTGTAACGGTATGAACGGTGTCCCAGTCCCTTCGTATTATCTTAAATCTCGGACGAATCCTTCGGGACGTTTTGGCGTCCCGTGCAGAATCGCGAGACCGGGACAGCTGTGGGGGGGGATTGAGAGACGGACGACACTCGAATTCTCGGGTCGATCTCGATATTTCCGTGAAATTTATCCCGTGGGAATGAGTCGAGTGGTTTGAGAAAATATCTTAATTTTGAATAGCGGTTTTGACCCGAGTTTCTCACCTCCTCGCTGTTCAAATTCCGAAATTATATACGGCCGGATCGTGGTGTGAAATTTTGAAGATATTCCGTACTATTTCCGGGTCTGAGTTTTTAATACCCAAGCCTGCGTTAGCACGGGTTATTAAACCGCCTGAAATGATCCCGTTATTCTAATCCCACCTTCTGCATCTTCCGCTTCCCGTTCTCATTTTCAAGACAACGTAGTCACGTGCCGCCTTTACATTCCTGTAATTCCGAGTTAAAACGTGCTTGCAAGCTCTTGAATCTCTCCATGATTTTCCACACTCGTTTATCATTAAACACGCTACAGCGAAACAGTAATAATTTGTCATTTTACTTCGTCAAATTCGTGCAGCTTGTGGTATACGAGTATATTTATAACATTGAATATAGATCCCGCTTTGATAAACTGGTGCGAAAATTCTCGTTTCACGAGCGGAATATAACGTGTATAATTTGAGAGATAAAATACAGAAAGAATTCACTGAAAATTTGTCCCAAGAGCTCAATAACAGGTTCGGTCACCGGGGCCTTTTATTATACGGCCAAGTTTTATCGTGTGACCAGATGCAGATTGTAAACTCCCACACACACACAGCTAGAATTACGGACGTGTCTTACGTACATGACGTACCGGGTTCAACTCATCGTCAGTTCCACTAAAACTTTCCGCGAAACTGCTTTCATAAAATCATAAAATAATCCACTCGCTTTTTTATACGACAAGACTCGCGAATTTTTCATCAGTTATGCAAATTCAACCCCTTCGCTCTTTATCTTACACGTTGAAAAGAAGATTCAACATTGACATGGCAGGGAAGTTTTTTCAAGAATGTTCATAAATGTTGTAAAGTTTCCACCCCGCAGCGAGCGTAAATTAAATAACAAAGCAAAAAGAAACGTTCAACATCCCGAAAAGAAAACGTTGAAAATTACAGACTGTACGAAACAATCGGTGACCTGACGAAATTCAATTCTGTGAAAAAATTGCGTGAAATTTCGTCTTCGACCGTTTCTCCTTTCGTCTCTGTTAATCTGTCCCCAGGGTCAGCGACGGATCGGCGAATCGGTAGCATTCAATTGGCAGAAGGCAGAGCCCTGGGGTTTGGTGTCATTGAATTTTCGAGTCCGTGGCCTCGTCGAAAAGTCGTCGAAGGGTTCAGGATTCAATCGATCCCACGGGGTCGTCGGAAAGCGGGATATTTGCGTGTCCTAGAATTTAATTACGCTAGAATTTCCGGCTCTGCGGAAATATGCAAGCGAAATATCAAGCCTGCGTTTCGTGCAGTTTAATTGCAAAAGCTTCGCGTGTTTCTCGCTGCTTTTTTCCCATCGACGCCAGCTTCTGCCGATCATTCCGTCAGCCGAACAGGTGATGGCTCAACTATAACGTCACACCGCATCGAATGCGGGAAACCCGACGACCTCGTGTCGGATCAATTCCCCTGCCAACTTATAGGATATCCGTCGGCTCTCTGTGCGCCTAGGAAAATGTTTCTTCCAGTCTTTTCATCGCGTTCTAAACCCATCTCTCATTCTTTTTCCATCTCCGATATCTTCGGTTTGATTGAAAATCGATCCGAAGATCTTCGCGGTTGCGAATATAAAAATTAAATCAGAGCTAGAATTTATCCACGATGGGATAAAAATTCGCCAAACTGCACTGCTGGCTTCTAGACTGGCGAGTATTGCTTCTTTTGCAACAAATTCGACTCGACTTCGCAGCGTTAATTCATCCTGGAACAAAGTTACTTGAGAATGAATTCAGAGAAACTGTTGTTTGAGCTCTGACTTTTCGTCTTGCGTGAAAGAGCATTTTGTACGCGCGAGTTCTGCGAATTCAAAGTTACTCAGATTAGCTTTAAAGTAGATTTGCAAGGAACTTTATTACATCTCAATTGTCGACTCTCCAAGCTACGAACGCATCGGGCTGTTTCTTCGTGAATTTATCATCGCCTGACTTATACACCTACTTCCGAGTCTTGCGATCTCGTTAAATTTTCTTCACACCTTGCTTTACTTTTCTCCTAGTTTTCTTCTCAATTTCGCGTTCGATTTTCTCCGGACAATCGCTCGAAGGTCCGATAATCGAGCGTGAAATTTTGCGGACACGAGTCTTCGGCTTCGACGGCGGGCGAAGGAAACTAAAGAGTATATAAAACCCGGGTCTTGAAGTAAACCGAAGTAAAACTGTCACGTAGAGAGTATCGTTCATAATCCTCGATGAATAATGCATGGGTCTTGGGGACCGAGGACGACGCCAAGGAAGATGAAGAAGAAGACGAGGAAGAAGAAGATGGAGAGGAAGGAGAGACTCGAATTCCTCTTCGGTGCTGTGCGATCGGCCAGGGTGCTTGCAACGAGTGAACGATATCTTCTTGGCTATCTGGCTCGGTGGAAAAGCACGTTAAATATTTAAGGAATTCCGGCTCCACGTGTCGGGACTCGAGACGCAGCCTCGCTTTCCGTCGGTTGAAGCTTCGTCGGGAGTTTTGAGAAGATTTGAAACTGGCGGGTATTTTCTAAGCGGCTTTCGCGGCTTCCCCTTACCCGAAAAACACGCCAAGCGAGCGAGTCGGAGTACGCTATTGCGAAATTAATTTTCACTCCCTGCTTTTCAATTCTTCCACATTTTGTGTATTTTCCGTATAATTCGGTATAATTTCGTCTCGCGGCAAGCAAAAGAAAAGGGTTAGTATAAAAAGGAATTACACAAAACGAAGACTCGCCACTGCGAAAAACGGAAAGAAGGAACTTGTCGAAATAAATTTGCGAACGATTCAATTCCTCTTCCGCTCTTGCATTCTTCCTTTTTCATCCGCAGGATACTTTGCAAAGCTTCGAACGATATCGAGAAATTCTCGACAATGCGACGCGACGAACAGTGTTTCTCAATTTTCCCATCACAACGCGTACACAAGGTTAGTAAAAAATCTGAAAAATCCTCAAAAGACTTGTGCATAACGAATTTTGGTCACCGGATTCAAACATATCTTACAGCCGTGATTCTCGACGGGGAAACAGACACTCGGTCTGATAATTTAACAGGAATATTGCATCGAGATACGTTCAGCGGTTGAGCTGTAAGAGGATACCGTAGAGCCTGTAAATTTATGTCATCCAAAATTCTCGTAAATATTAAAAGTCGCGTCAAAGACCGTTCCCCTCTTAGTTGCTCTCGACCAACGGAGTGCATACCTACCTCAACCCCATGCATATTGCATGGAAACTTGATACGCTCTTACCGCTCACCATCCGCACCCTCCACCCTTAAGAAGGGTCAGTTACGCGAGTCTGCCCGAAGGGCATGAATTCCGCAAGACGTTCCGTCGCCGGTGGAAGTAACGAACGGGTCAAAAACGAACGAGTGGAATCGAAGAGACTCTGAATTCGGATGGTATCTATTTCGTTGTATTTAATTTTTCCCCCGATCCTAAAAACGGGGCTCCAAAATTGTCCGCCGGTGATAGCGAGAGAGATGAGAGCCGGTAAACGGACTTGCGGTGGTCAGAAGTAATGTCTTAATTTCGCGAACCCGTTTAATGGGGCGTAATGCCGGGCGATTGCAGCAGCGCGACGCGGGGTTGAAATAATGGGAAAATCTTAGTCGAGATTGAAAATAATAGACCTTCTCGGGCGAGCCGCGAGCCGGGAAGCTCTCGTCTTCGAGAAAATAACTGTGTAATCGATATACTTGTGTGTATTATACGTACACGGTGGGTATATAAGAGATATTGCAGCACGGTGATAAACTTATCGACGTGCCTCAATTTCTCGTCCACTGCAAGTGGAAACAAGAGGCAAAAGGTACGGAACCACTTTCATTTGCCGTCTCAATTATACAACAGGGTAGAAAATACACCGTGTAAAAGTTCTGCGTTACACTTTATGAAAGGAGTTGTAACGAGTTGACCCAACGAAACGTATTAAACGTATTCTTGGTTAGTTTTCCAAACACGCGACGTCCGAGTATTATAAGATTCGGCTAACCCAGCTGTCCATAAATCAAGCGGCGTTCGGATAACCTCAGGAAGAGATCTCCTGGCGAGGATTTCACCGGGACAGATGGATAGACGAGAACACGAGCGAGGGTTAGTCGCGAAATCTGCAGTGAAATCCGAGAGAGCGAATTGTTTCTGTCCTTTGAAAGATACATCGTCGTATAAGCGGGGATCCGAGATCTTCCGGTCCCTCGGTTCGTTTGCTGGAAAGCCCGCAGCCGAGGGGTGTACGAGTAAGATTCGAGGGAGAGGACGAAGAAGAAGGAGAAGAAAAAGAAGTTGAGGTCCGATACGGCGTATACGATAAAGTAATAACGACGATGACGAGGATAATAAGTATCAAAGTAACTTTGTCTAAGTCTGAGGCAAGCCTCGAGTTCACCTCTCTCACCCTATCTTTGAGAGAGTTTTTATCCCTCTCTCTTCCTTTCGAGGGTCCTTGAACGGGAACGAAGAAGTCCATGGATTCTCGAGTGGTCTCAGAAAGGAAGGAAGGAAGGAAGGAAGGAAGGAACCAAGCTGGCTGTGGTGAAGAAGATATTGGCGGCGTCGCCGCGAGGTATGCGAGGATCGCTTATAACGTCTGAAGAATCAACCCTTATAGATAGCGCGTAAGATGCTGTCTATGGCATATCAAATAACCCAACGGTCCGTGGTACCGAAGAGCCGCTGGAGTCGAGGATAAGGAGGACGAGGGATGAGGACGGCGTTTGATTCGCCCAAGACCTCCTCCTCAATAATTTTCCCATTCAGCTAACACGGGCTGATTGAAACACGGGACATGCGGCTGTATCCGCATCGCTAAACAGCTGCTGCGACTGTATTTCCACGTGTGCCGAACCTTCTGAGAGAGTGATGGAGAGAGAGAGAGAGAGAGACAGAGAGAGAGAGCGGATTCGACGCTCGGAAACTCGGGCCAATTTATACTTCAGGAGTAGCAACCTATACTACTTCGGTCCGGAACCTCGAGGAATTCTGATTCAATTAGTAAAGGCCATGAAATTACTTTCCGGTAATACCTCGATCCCTTTGCTCCAATGCGTGCCCACAAATTCTTCAAAGACGCCATTCGGTCTGCAAGAGATACTCGCCGAAGATCTACCGGAGGAGAATGTCTTTCGAGATTCTGTCCTGGAGCCTGACGAACGTCATCGAAAGTACAGGCAGGGCTCGATTGGCCTGATTTCTGGCCATCTCTCTCTCTCTCTCTCTCTCTCTCTCTCTCTCTCTCTATACATCCACGCCCACGTCCCATGGGCTCCATAACGAATCGACGTATCGTAAACCTCCTAAACAAGCCGTAAACCAGTAACCGAACACCCCTCGAGTCGAGAGCCAGACGGAAGCTGCACCTAACGGTCTATATAATTACCGGTGGTGACGTCGAGGTAACAAAGTGCTCCGTTGCGACTTGCGGAACGGCCATGCGAGCCTCGGTTTCACGTAGGTTACAACAACTACGTCCCGGGGATCGCTGCCTGTAGTCGACTAAATTCGTCGGCAAAGAGCCTGCCGCTGCTCCTGCTCTGCTCCTGCTATGTTCCTGTCTCTGGGTGTGGCATGCGGGCCAGTCGTGGCTTTGCTATCGAACTTCTCTACCTGTCGGGAACTAAATAAATCGATAATTTCAAGTGCTTTGAACGAGCGTTCGAGCCGTTTACAATTTTAAGCCTCCGAACCGCTGTTGAACAAGTGGAACAGACGTAATACCAGATCTCGTGGAACATCCTCGGTTAATACCGAAGAGACAGTTTGCAGCTAGTTTGTTCGTTTCTTTACAAATTATAAGCGTTTCAGACGTGTTCAACAAAAATCAGATTCCAATTTTGTTCTCGAAAATGATGCAGTTCGACATGTTCGCTTCAAGTATCTTGAAACCACCTTTGTTCGCCTGTTGAAGGCACAAGTTGTGCTTTCAACGTGACAATAATTAAAGAGCCCGCGAAGCAGCGAGTTCAGTCGCAATTACATATTTAAAAAGAAATCATTTTCGTGCTCCGAAAATGTCCGAAAAATGATAAACACATCAAAAGAAACAATACGAATCTAACAACACAGAACCCTCAATCATTCGACGGCGTGATACTTTTTCAAACGTACCAGAAATTAGTTATCTCAATTCGTTCGTCAGCTGCGTGCAAGTAGAGTTTCTCTCGAGCTTCCAATCAGAGAAGTACGTCAATGAACCCAGAGCAAGTCGGCAGAATGCATTCTTGTTTATTGGTCACGCGGAGTTGGTCTAATTGCGATCACCGATGATCAAGACTAATTACACCGACTCTCCAGAGTCGGGTGGACGGAGGTGAACAGAGATGAGAGAGAATTCTCCGCGTGGCGAGAATGGGACAGGTTAATTACCTCGCAGTCACTGTCCTAGACGCAAACAAACGGTTATCGGAGACGCCGACACACCTGGCTAGGCGATGCAGATGCGAGTCCTCAAGATCAACCCCCCGCATCATTGACCTCGGTACAACTGCCCCAACGGCGAACGATTTACCGATCGCACAATACACCGAAAGCTTCGCCCCTTCGTCGCTTTCGCCTTCCCCGTCCGTGTCTTTGACAGGTATTCCAGACACGATGTTTCAGCCGGCTCGAACATCGTCTGTACCCTGAATCAGCAAGTAGTTTTATACTCGACGCGATGGAATTCGAGATCGGGATTCTAATCAGCGATCGGTGATTGCGATCGCGCTTATCAGACCCAACATCGACGGCGCTGCGGAACCATGAATTTCGGACCATAATCTTCGCCCGACTTTTCTGCGGAACCGAAGGCGTCCCGAAGTCACTTCAAATCGAGTGGTCGCACTCTTCGACGTCCACGATACCGCGGAGCTCGGACGAAAGAGAGCAAAGCTCCGAGTTTCAAGACGAAAACAAATATCGGTTCCGCTCAATCTCGCCGAATTGAATTTTCATTTCGTAGCCTCTGATCTTCGTGTCCGGCAAAGTCCGTCGAAATAACTTATTGAATATAAATTGGGTGTAGAATATGTACGGAGATGGTCGAATTGAATGGAGAATTCTGGCCCCATTTACGCTGGCACACCTCTGACCATCCCTTTCGAAACGGTGCCGAGCCTTGCCGTTCGAACATAAATTGCATGCCGTGCTCCGGCACCGAGGGCTTATCAAGTTTAACCGCTGCGGTCGGTGTTACGCGGTAAATGGCCGGCTAGGTACAAGGAGGCGGCGAATATTCGGATTGGAACAACAAGAGTGCAAGCGAACGAACAAAGATTTTTCCCTGCAAGCTGAATCGTTCGAAGAGCAGCTTGCGCCTCTTGAATCGGATCGCGATCCCGAAACAAGGGAACATTTCGCGTCGGTGGTCCTCGCCACTCGTTATAGCATCTCCGATAATTATAATCCTATCGGCCTGGGTGGTTACGCGTGTATGGGATCGACCTAGGCCACCATGAACTGATTACAGGGCCCTAAATCAGTAAGTGGATTCGGGGATGACGGAGGGCCGGAAGTGCTGACGACCGTTGAAACGAGTCCCCATCTATCGATGGCCGGTGCGTAGGTGGTGAAAAAGCCGGCTTTCGACCCCCTTCGATTTTACTCCTTGGTCATGTTTTCATGTGGGAAAATCACGGATGGGGTACAAAAATGCGAAGGGGCAAAAAAGTCGAAAAAAATCGTCACTGAAAACACGTAGAAACACCGTAAATACGAAGAAATTTCGGAACTTTCATTTTTCTGTATCTCCACATTCTGTGCTTTGGTCATTCGGAATGTCGACCGTTCTGAAACCACTCTTTCGGATAAGAGAGCGTTTGATTAAACGAACTTTCGTAAAAACATTTATTCTACCGGGTGATTTATCGAAAATCCTAATTTCGGTACACTAATTATTCGTTGTTTTAAAATTCGTGTCTCAAAAATTTCGGCTTTTCGACCAGTCGACTTTTTGCTCTCTCGGGATCTTGATCCCCTGCAACCAAAATCACGCGGGATAAATTGCACTGAGAATTCAAGCTCGAGTCTGCAGGATCAGTTCTTACGAAGGTTCTCGACAATCAGTTGTGATACAGAAAATTCCGGTACAGATGGTACGGTGAGTGCTCAAAAATTTTCACCCATTCATCCTCCTCGTGACGTGCAATTCAACTCGAAACACCCCGGCTTTCGAGCCTGACGATTCACCCTACGAGTGCCTCTTGAGGGTTCTATACCGCCTGATTTTCAACAATTTTTCGAGGCGTGATTTTACTCGCGCGAATTGGCGAGACGGTTTTTTCACTTTGCGCAGATTTTGGGAAATTGTATTTTCAGTAATTGTACGCGAGAGGCTAAAAATTCTTTGGAGTGAGCAGCAAATTCTCTGTCCACGTTTATTATGCAGGGAATATCGTCAGACTTTTGACGAAAATATTGATTCTGCATTTATTTGCATGTCGAATCGGGCAGAGTGGATTGAAAACAGTGTGTTGATTTCCATGCGGATTTTTTTCCAGATTTAATTGAATAACTCGAAGTCTGACGCGCGAGGTAATTCAGATGAAACCGAACGTGGATATCATACAAAGGTTTTAAATCTGAGAACAGTCAGCTTCGTATTTCGACGTCATTGCAATCGACGATGTAGCGATTCATCAATACGTACCGTAATTTTGATACCCATTTGAATTCACAAAACAAATATTTGTCATTAGTTTCATCAATGTTACAGCTTTGATTTATCATTCAATAAGACGGTCGGGCAGTGATAAATCATTCTAGTGCAAGCATCGACTTTGACGTTGATGAAATGCGACATATCTGAAATTTGATAGCAACAGTTTCAATGTTTCCTGCGTAAACTCATTATAAACGTACAATTTCGTATAATTATAATTTTCATTCGAACGCGAACCTGAAATCTAGAATGATAATTAGGAACATTCAAAATTTCAATAATCTCCAATAGTTTCGAGTGGCAAACGATCTTTGGCTGTTCACCAATTTTCACAAACGTAGAAAAGAGGGTCGAAATTTAAAAAATTTCCACACTGCGTATAAGCTCGAACCTTATCGCGTGTAAATAATTGTCGAATGATTTTTCCAGCAAGCATGAGAAGAGAGTCGTTATCTTCCTTGGCAATAAATTTCCCAACCGGAT
The DNA here is from genome assembly GCF_021155785.1 of Neodiprion fabricii. Classification (NCBI taxonomy): domain Eukaryota; kingdom Metazoa; phylum Arthropoda; class Insecta; order Hymenoptera; family Diprionidae; genus Neodiprion; species Neodiprion fabricii. Next base: position 3,926,117 of record NC_060239.1, read on the forward strand.
AGAATTTCCCCGAATTTTCGCATCGCGGTGTCCCACAGCGGAGGGTTCGAATACAGGTATACATATATATTATATATGTCATATAACTCGGAAATGACCGAGCATCGGTCACGACAGGGTCAGTATTTACGAACGGTCGAATCGCCGGTGCCAAAGCGACGCTGCAAAACGGATGCGCCCACAAATTACTTGAATTTTCTCGGAGACGTTCGGTCTGAAAAATTGTACGCGTGAACCGCGACTTCCGGGTCTCGGTGCATAATAAATTCGACTCTGGATTCCCCGATGCGATATAACTTGTCATTGATTTTAGTGATTTATTTTTGAAACTTTCTAAACACCGAGTACCCAGTCAATCTCTACTACAGAATTTCACCTCGCAACCGGCTTTCTTCCGATTTCTATTTTTCTTTTCATTCCACTTCATCAGCCGAGGTTCAATTTCGAAGAGTAGCGAGTCTCGAAAAGTGGCGTGAAGCCATTCGGTCGGATCGATTCGACAATTACATGGTAAAGAGAAGGAACGATCCTGGGCGTGAGGCACTCGAGAAGTACAGTTAAAAAGTCAAGTCAGCTACTAGTGGAAAATTGCGGGACTTTAGCAAGTGTCACGCGCCCGATTCGAGATCGCTGTGTGAAAAAAAGTAAGATAGGAAGGGGTGAAAGGGAGGAAAGAAAGATGGAGGAGAAAGGTGAGGAGAATTTTCCAAGACGACAAAGACGGTGCCGAGGGGTGCTGTGACGGGGGGTGGGGGGAGGAAATGATTCGAGACAATTTCGCTACGCTCCGAGTGGCTACTTATGCTCAAAGTGGAACAGACCTCGTCCCATGCCGGGCACTTTAACGCGGTTATACATTTCAATTTGAAAATCGGTACGCTCTTACCGAGATATAGATATAGGTATAGATTTTCGATGCCGATTAGCCGCTGGCACAGTTTCTCTTTATAATTAGCGATACTTTTTTATTACAATAAATCGAGTCCAGGTGAGATGTAAGAAGAAAAGAAATTAGCGGACGAGTAACTTTCCAATTAGCTCTTCGATTTTCGGAGAGAAAGATTGTAATAAAAAACTAGTGGAATTGGTTCTCTTCCTGTGTGTAATTTTTTTTTTTTATCATTTCACGGTGAGTAGTTGCGAAATGTAGGTACACCTGCTTTCGCATTTTCTGCCGTTTTCCTTTTTTGTTTTTTTACACCCCCCTCCCTCATCATTTCATTACTGGATTCTCTCCCGCAGCCAGCTACGAGCTTTATTCCTCCTTCGTAAAAGCCATATTTTTATCGCGTTGTAATTAAAATAGCTCAGCTATCGCGCGCGGGATGGACGTTCCCTCGGCGTGGGATATTTACGCGTGATAATTGACGTTGAAGCTGCTGCAGAGTTCGGGGTGAAATGAAAATCGAAAAGCAAAGAGAGAGAAAAAAAAAAAAAGAAAATGAAAATAAATAAACGAATAAATAAATAATGACAGGGGGACGGGGTAAAAGCTACGAGAACTGTCGGGGGCGGCGATTATGCGGAGAATTTTGTTGCTGTCGTTGATTATAAATAACGACAATAAAAGGGTGTGCGAAATGTTATACCGGAAAGCTGCGGGCGATGAGAGAAGTTTTTATAATAAATTGTTGTAATTTTATTCCTCAGCTGACAAAATTCGTTCGAGGAGCAGCTCGTCCGGCTTTTTCGCACCCCCCGCGGGGTTGCGGATGGCAAATTTAAGGCACGACGGCCCGGAAGAGAGGGGGAGGGAAACCGCGTTTCCCCGTTTATTGTATACGGACAGGCCAACTCGGTACCTTTGAATTCGAGGGAAAAGGCGAAGCCAAATTCGGATTTAAAGGCGCAAACTCCAAGTATACGCGGCATATCTCTGACTATATGGTCCTTTATATGTGTGTATATATCGGAAAGGAATTACCCTGAATCCTTCACAAATCCGTGAATTTCCTCGATATATTCAGCAGCGACGCGGCCGCGTTATGATACGAAAATATTTTCCCTCTTCGACTGATGGAAGATAGTAAAAAAAGCAGGCTTCCAAACTCGGCCTGCCATTTTCCATTTTTATGCGCCATAGAGAGCGAGCTTTATTCGACGGGTGTTAAATTTTTTCAAGCTTTAAAAAACTGCTAATAACTGCTGGTAGAAAGCGAACTATAAAATGGAAACAGTCGTAAAACGGTACGTAGGTGCGATGAAATAACGCTGAAATAATTGTTCGTTTCAACTTGAAGTTTTCCTCTGCACGTACATTTGCCGCTGGTGACTTTCAAACTATACTTCACTCAATGTTTCGTCGTTAATTTTGCTCGATTTTCATCCACTCTCGAGAATTTTAGACGGTAAAATTGTTTTAAAACTTCTATCAGCGCTGGTTGATACCAGCGGGACTTCGACCGGAAGAAAAGAGAAAATATGCGTTCCGTTTTTCCAACCCTAGTTGCTTTATCATCGTGAGGCCTTTAATATTTTCTGTCCTAATCTTGCCCCAGTCGTTGAAATGACCATGGTCGAAATTACACGATAAGAAAAATCGATGATAGTAGAAATAAAAAATGGAAAAAAAAGCTAATGATAATGATAATTTTAAGCTGCAAAGAGAAATAGATTAAAACTGAATATTCCATACGGAAATTCTCCATCTTTTTACCGGAACACGTTCCCTCCGCTTATATCACGTCGGAATTCATTTAATAAAACCACCCGCTAATCGGAATTTTCAATTCTCACGTGGGAATAATACCAAGAAATTCACTTTCCCGTGAGAAGAAGAAGACGAATTCAAAGGCGAGGTAAAGAAAGTAGAGGAGGTTATTTTTATCCCTAAGATTTAACCGATGTAAAAAAACTACGCAGGGGTAAAATATTTCGAAATAATTCAGGATCGACGTTACATAACGTCCACAAGCTGAACGAACATTGAAAAAAGATTTTCGTATGTGAAACAGACGATAATTCGGCCGCTGATTTTCGATACTTTTGGTAATCTCTCGATCGTCGATAAAAAAAGCATCGGGGTAACTCGTTCCCGAAAAAGCGGTGAAACGACACAAGCGTGAATAAAATGTGTATACGATGAAGATGAAAAATAGGCTTGAAAAATACATGTGCAATTTGCTTTTTCGCACCATCTCTCCGCCACTTCATCTGGCAGAGACCCCCCGGAAGCCTTGCACCCCTTGCAAACAGATTATAAATTTTCTGTTTCGCTCGCTTCCACTCGACACTCACTCGACGTTCTCTCGGCACTCGAGCTCGTTTGCTCAAGAGATTTCCCCCCCCCCCCCCCCCTTCCGCCCCTGCTGCATTTTCACACCCTCAAGAAAAATAACTGATATTTACGGCCGCAAGCCCGATGCGACGAAGGTCACGTTTTTGAAATTTCTGCGGTGGATTTTCTCCGGTCCTTCCGCCACCCGCACAGTTGCAGAATTAAGGGTCGCACGGGGGTGAAGGGGGACGGTGAGGGAGGCCGATAATTCATCAAGAATACGCGGGGTGAATTTCCGAATTCGTTGAATCTATAATACGTCGCATAAAATGTGATGCTAGCGGTCGCGAAGAAGAGCGCCCCCCGCCAGGGGGTGAATTTCGTTAAATTCATCTCGCCCCAGTCTCGTCGGCGCCGCTCGAACGTCCCGCGCGTCTATAAAACCAGCTCCAACTTCTCGTCATCAGCTTCGGCGTCGTATTTCTACGACCTCGACTGCGACGACGCCATGATAGGGAAGGGGGGTGGAAACGGGGCTCGAGAGAAACTCGCAATGCGTTCACCTTGATCAATTTCTCGACTAGCAGCGGGGAGATTAACCAATAATCGATTCAACCCTTATTACTCGACTAGGTTATCTGTATTTTCCTATCATAATATACTCGCGGTCTCATTTTTATGTGCGCAGCCTTATTTCTAGCAAAGGCAAAGTCTACGTCCATTCGGAATCCAGCTGCTTGATTCTATCTCCGAGTCAAACGAACTAGTTTTTCTTAACTTGACGGTAAAAGCTCAACGCAATCATCCTATTCATTGATTCTACTACTTTTCAAACATGTCATGGCGCTGCGATCTTTTGGATATCCATTAATCGGTCGGAATAATTTATTATTATTATTTGCATCCACGTTTAAAGTATGTGTGTAACTCGTGAATTTAGATTATTTTTAATAATCGTAAAATGGAATTCGTTTTCATTTTATTTCTCTTCCTTTCTTTATCATATTATTTTTTTCGGTTTTTAACACGTTATTTACTATTTTACCCATACGGTCGACAATGCAATTCATTATCGTAACTTTTTAATTGGTTTGGGAAATCAAACGTGTGAAATGAAATTTTTCACCGTGAATCGTCGAAAGAGGTAATAATATAACATTCCACATAATTTCGAATAAAACCACAAATTATTTCAACAACTTTCTCCACCAGGATGAATATCATTTTGCACGAACGCGTGTCGCGTAGTTCATATTTCCCGTAAGCTCATAGGTTGATTTCGCTTATTTGATCTCCGCAGGAATTAAAGCGTGAAATACTTTATCTTCTTGCCGAAATTTTGTTTCATCAAGAAGAAAACGTGATTGATTTCCTACGACGATCTTATCAATCTTCTCCAATGGAATGTATTACCGTTCCATTTGGAGTACTTTTCCAGCGAGTAGGCGCGCATTCTGTAAGCTGCAAAGGTTGATGCCTGCAGGGCAAGGGATGAAGACGTCATTGAAAAGCCACTCGGAGCCGGTTCGTCTCGCGCTCCATAGAGAAACCGAGGAAGGAAGGAAGTGGATGGAGCCGGGAGAAGAATCACCGGTGAAAAATGGCCGCCCATATCCCGGAGTAATTCCAAGTCCATCAGGGACGGGGCAACCGCCTCGTGACTATGGTAATTCAAGGAGTTTACCTTTCCCGAGAGCCCCCGAGAGGAGGAAAGCAAAGGAGGAAAAAAATTGAGATAATATAAACTGAAAGCCAGCCGACCCTCGCCGCAGGATCACGCAAGATACAGACTCTGATTACCCGTGTCCTATTAGCCGGATGTCTCTTATACTCGGGCTCATATCCGGCGGGGCTGAGTCGTCCCGGGGAGAAACTTTTTGCCGATTTCAATGAGACGGCGGCGCTCCTGTCTTCGGTAAACAAGAAGCTTGCAGGATGAAAATCAGCGAGGATGGAAGGATATAAAAACGTCGTCGAGCCATTGGGAGCAGACGACGCGTTGAATTCGTTTTTAATCGTCTGGTGAACTTTAAAACATTCGTAACTCTTCTCCGAATTACAGGCTACAAGTTGAAAACGATAATTTTATTGGTCGGTGAAACTCAAAAACTTGACGATATTATTGGCCAAGGTTCTTGGACCGCAAGCTGCGGCATCCGTAGAGCTTTTTACTCTTTGTCGCGTACTTGCGTTCTGCAAAGGATGAAAGTTCGCGGTTCTTCGCCGGCGGAGTTTCCTCGATGCAAAAATGAGAAATGAATTCTGCGCGCGAGCAATTGGCACGCTGAATATCTTCCGTACCGTGGATGTGACAATATTTTTCATCGGGTAAAGGGAACCGCGTGTCGAGCAGATAAAGAACTCCGCATTTTTCAAATCCCCAAGTTGCCTCGCTCTATTCTTCGCCTCCGGAAACGTTGACTCTTCCGACTATACGTATCCGCATTGCAGAAGTAATCCACCTGGAGACGTGCATCCTTATCATTTTTCAAACTTCTTACGTTGCAGCTCGACGTCATCTCGGCAAGTTCTGCGGTCGCAATTATACTCCACTAGCTTTAAAAACGTCACCCTAGAAAAAACTCCCGTTTTCACCAACCACTCTTCTTCGTCTTCCTTACCCAGCTATAATATTTCGCACGTCCCAACAAACGAGGATTCAGAGACAAGGTCCTCGTTACTCGAATTACGGCAGAGAAAAGCTCCTCCGAAAACAATCACCGACGTTTTCCAGAACTCTGTTTAAAATTTTTTGCCAAAGGAGAAAGCGTAGGTGCTTTTCGGCCGCTACTCGATGGCGAGAGGCTTGCAGAAATCATCCCCGACTCGCAACTAGGCGACAATTAATTCGCGAACTTTGAGCGTGACCAATCGAGCACGGATGAGAGGCAGGAAGAGCCTTCGTTTGCCTCTTAACCTCGTTTCGTATAGTTGACCCGGGTTAATCGAATCATCGGGGGTGTTACAAGGCGTTATCAAGAGGACTCAATCCGCAAGGTCGATGGGCGGGTAGACAGAGTGCGGTACTAAGGTCGAGAGAAGCAGCCGCCTGTGTTAAGGCGGCTTTCCCACCCCCGAGTGTCGAACATCGATCGTGTATATCGAATGAATTAAGGCCACCGTCGTTATCCGCGTGTGGGTGGATGGAATATGAGCCGGCGTGTCCTCCTCTTCCTTTCCGCCCGACGACAGGCGACCTTGGAAAATTTGGAACACCGCGACGATTCTACATCGGAGAGTTCGGGGGCGACTTACGCCCCTGTAAATCGCGGCTAGTTACAGGCCTGACTGGGGGAGTCTCGGCCAAGATAACGCGAGCTGAAGCCATTTAGATAAAAGTGAAGGTTATATTAAATTTACACCCACCGAGTCTCGACCTGGGCTCCGATTGGCCAACGGTTCTGGGACTCGGATGCAGGCGGGGCGAATACGGGAAGAAGATTAGCGAAACGAGGGCCAAGGAGGCCAAACAACTCGACGTCGAAAATGTTGACGAAGTTTCGGATTTCTGTCCGGCGGAGACGGAAGAAAATTCATACCTACGTCTACACTTCCCAAGTTCTCACGCACCAACGTCGCGAATGCGATCGTGGATGAATCAACGTTTTTCATCGAGCTTGTCTTCGTGAATCCGACCGAGTTTTTCATCTCAAAAAACCTGGGGATTATTTTTACGGGTATAAAAAATTCTGGGTAGCAATAATTGATGCGAAATTTAGCGACACTTTGCGAAGAAAATATTTCCCCGTACGTAAAATCCGACAAGTCTGAGTCTACGGCAAAACAGACTCGTCAGCCAGTTTCTGTCTCGTTCTTTTTTTTTATTTTATTTTGAATTTTTACTTTTAAGCTTTTACCTAACTTCGGAACGTTGGTGTTCGATGCTTCTTTTTACCGCGCCTCCTCAACTAGCTTTTCTCGCGGGTTTTATAAACTTGACGAAAAGTTCGCTGCTAACTTCTTTAAATTATATAATCGCTACGCGTGCTTCGAGACTTCCGCGCTCTTGTGAATAATTTTCATGGGATTTTCGCGGGAGACGTGCGGTGGTATGGTTAAGAATACGTAAATATGTTCCCAGTTAACGAGCTATTAACGCGATGTAATCAGGTGGTAATTTTTTGCCAAATTTTTTGCCCTCTCCTCTCGGTTTACAATAAAATAATATTAGGTGAGTGAAACTCGATGTTCTTGGAAATAATGTTGCCTCTTTTCGTGTAAAGCAAACAAATCGTACCGCGTGTCAAAGAATGTAAGGAAGAAGCCGTATCCGCAGAAAATATAATTAACAGCTCTACGAAAGCTGCGAGAGTGTCCAAGGGGCGCGAAATTTACGTACATCCGGTAAAAACGCGACAAGGATACAAAAAAATTTCGTCCATCGGAATTATTACCGTCATTTTTTCTTCCCCGAGTTTTACGCAATGCATAGATAATATTTCAATTTGAATGTGACCATTTTAATCGTTTTCGTACGTACAAGATTCAGGAAAGTGTAAAGTAACATCTTGACTCATTAGCGAGGCGAGTCGAAGACTGTCCGATGGCTGCAGCTGTGCGTTGTGAGAAAACGCAAGCTCCAAAGAGAGAGAGAGATGGTGAAAAAAGTAGAAAAAAAATTAGAAGAAAAAGGACAAAGAAATAAGAAAAGTACTCAGTGGATAAGAGACAAGAGAGGAATAGGGAGAAAAGGGAGAAAAAATACTACTAGCTAGGCTAGTTTAAATGCAAGGATTTGCTTTCGCGAAGGCGTTCAAATGTAAATGAGAAACTCTGGAATGAGAATTTTTACGAACCAACTCGAGACACCTACTTCTACCACTTAACTATAGTTGGTATATATACCTACATACATGTATATCATGTATATATATATATATATAAGGCAGGTAAGTTACACAGGCATCTAGCCAGCTTGAAAACTTTTCTCAAAATATACAGTCGTGGGAGATGGGCGGCTCTTCGCAAACCAATTAAACGATAATAATCCTTTGCTTTTCCACAACATGTTGCCGGCGGGTATATTTTCCCCAGCAAAATTAAGCACCGCGTATATAATATAATATATAATATATACCAAAAATCAACCACCTTTATATTCCTTATTACAAAACTCGATTACGTTTTCACTCTGGTAATTTTATTCTGCTTAAGGTTACTGTTTTTTCGCTAAACAATCAAGGGTAAGTAAACTGTCGGCTAAAAGTTAATAGTGTCCATCTATTTCTATGTTATATGTTTATCCGTTGTTTCTTTGTACTTGCAATACGCGTACGAGAAATTCTCCACTTGAAGAGTTGAGAAGTCAAGTCCGACTACGCCGGAACTTTATTTCACGAGAATAAATCAAGTTTGACAAAAATGAGGTTCGATCAAAATTTTAAAAATATTTTAACAAACGAGACAAATTAACCAGCTCATAATTAGGGCCGTCGCAGGTACGTTATAGATATCAAATCAAAGTATCAGCTAATTGGAATATAAATTACTGGCCACGATAAGGCCACGTTTGATATTTTTTGCGACGAGAAAAAAATGTCGCATCTTTAAAATTTGATTATTATTTATATCGTTGAGGGATTTTCCTCGCCCGCGTTCAATTCCGAAGTTTTTTTCGGATTGTCAGTTAGGCACATACCTTGATCCGTGTACGTACAGACAACTTCGGACAATATTTCTTTCCAGTTCAACGTCTAGAGGCGAGCTCCGTCGAGACAAAACCCTTGGAGAAATGAACTTTAACTCGGTTACGCAAGGCTGACTTGGCGGATAATTCGATCGAACCATGCCCGCGGTTGGTCGCGCATCAAAGGATCGGACGAGGCCCGGCGAAAGGATCCCGAGATTCAAGGAATCCCCGGACAACTCCCAGCAGGCTTGATTACTGCGGCACCAAGTCGCGGATTAATGTGATCCCGGCGAATCAAGTCCGATCGGCTGATTGTAAGCTGAGTTTAATAACTCATTCGCGTGGATTGCGCGAAATTCGTATAAAGAGTAGAGAGAAATGAAGGGAAAAAGTTTAAATAAAAATTAAAGTACCCGAGGTAAAAAAAAAAGAGGAGTAAACTGGAACAGTCAGCAGGACGATAAAATCCTGAATTTATAGAGCCCGAGGTGAGAAGACGAAGCGGGGTGTGTGTGTATACCTTCATCCTCGAGTGTCCTACGCCTGTGTGTAAGATCCGTAGAAAAGCTCTCTACATAAGGTTTAATAATAAAGTTACTTAGCGACCGTTAAAGGAAACGGCGAAAGGTAAACGTCACGGATCTTTCAAAAGATTAGCTTTATTACTGTTGCAGCAAGAGCGGAACGGAGTACTTGAAAACTAGAAAGTGGGTTGAAGTAACGAGAAAAAGGGAGAAACGAGAGAGGCGCGGACAGTCGAGATACGAATTAATTGCCGAGCTTTCGTCAGCGATAAATGAGCCCTCGTGCATACCTCGGCGTTTAATCAACCCGACGGAAATCCGAGTTTCCCATTCAATTCCCGCCCGCCTCGTGCGCCTGTAATTAGCTATTTTTTCTCAGTGCGCCAAATTTCAATCCGCGATTAATCCGACCTCGCGATTCTCCCCCGATCATAAACTTGCCCCTTCAGAGCTCTCCGAACTGCGGCGTGCTTGCTTTCGTGAAGTTTGACTTCGCTCACCTCTATTGACCTCTTCAAACGCTTTTAATCTCTTTGATCATTCCACGGTCATCGGTTCTTCGTTAAATTCAATCCAATGGCGAAGCTGCCAATCACGAGCTTTTCGCTCTTTGATTATTCATCCGAGTTTATTCCAGATATCAGTTCGAATAACTGCTGTTATAAGAAGCAAGAAACGCGGTCTGTACAGTCGTAATTTTTTAGAATGACGCCTAGTTAATTTCTGTACCGTCAAAAGTTTTATAAGATCTCCGAATATGATCGCATACACTTGATAATATATATGTTCAGTTGTGGAAGTTTTCGTCCTGCCGCCTGACTTAACTTAATAACATATGACACTGTACCGCCGAGTGACGTGAAATTTCTGACGATGAGCGGTGAAACTGAGGGCTGAAAGTTCATAGCCAGAGATAGAGAGAGAGAGAGAGAGAGGACTTTGAAAATCTTACAATCTCGATACGCGGAAGTAAGATGATACGGCAAATTTCGCTGGAGTGTCGGTGGAAGTCGGGTTGTACCCAAACTCCGCAGGTTGGAATAACGCAAGAGCCAGCTAAGCGCGTTATCTTCGGCAATAACGATCCCCGAGACTCGAAATAGGTACGCGCCCGAACTATTCGTTATCATCACACCAGATTAACCTAATCAAAAGCTGAACTGTAACAGCGATCCAGAGTGCATTCCTCACGCGGTAGGAACGGTTTCATCCCGAGCTTACACGGACGTATGATGGAGAGCTTTGCTCTCCCGGTTTAAGGGGATTGGTTGGCTGGGAATCCATGCTTTTCATTCCATAATTTTAATACGATACGGTCGAGCGCAAAAAATTGGAAGCACTGAAATAGCGAACGAGAGTTCAGTTATCGATGCTTCGTTTGGAACGGTTCAAAAAAAATTCGTGAACAACTTTGCACGTTCACTCCGAGATCTTAATTTGCAGTAGTTACTTCAATATTGCAGCTTGATGATCATGTTCGATATTGGTGAAATATTGTGAAATTGAATATGTATTTAAATGTGCCAACATTGTGAAAAAAAGTGTGATCAGTGAATTTGTAGAAAATTCAATCTAGCTTTTCTATTCAACAATTTTGAAACAGTTTGAAATGTATCACCGATATCCAAGTAGTTCGATTATAATTCCACTACTTTCTATGACCTACTATTTTTTTAAAAGAGATTTCACTACCTTAGACAAATAATAATTTGACGAATACCGAAGGTGTAACTTTCCGGTGTAAAAATGACGAAAAAGCAGCATGTTTTTGCCAATCTGCAACCTCCTCGAGTAAGATTACTTTTCATTTTCCACGACGAGGGTGCAAGCTTTCATCAAGCTTCCTCGTTAATTAGTTGCAGCTTTGTGGCTGCAGCAACTGTTTTCACTACAAGGATCGCGCTGCGTTTGATCCACCGTTAAATTACCGCTGATATCGTTGCTTTCGCGATCTCGTCTGCGCGAGTTTGCGGATCGTTGAGCTTGTGTGCGTCTTCATTCGATATAGTAGCGTCGATTATGGCGTGTGGCGAGCCGGAGCTTTGGTCAAAGGACGAAGCGGAAGAGAGGAGTAATTGTGCCCGGGTTTGAACCCGGGCGAAGGTTTGGATAAACCGCGAACCGCTGACGGATCATTCGCCCCTCGTTCCGAAAGTGGAAAAGATCCTCGGCTCTAAGAGAGTGAGGCTGTATTGTAACCCCCGTTAATTGACGCCCATTAAACGAACGCGGAAACAGAGTTTGCCCGCGTCTCTCTCTAACTGCAAGAGCAGTTTGTTTTTTCAATGAATTTCAGCTGAATTGATACGCGGCCTTTGTCGCTAAAGGCCGGGATAATGATCATCGTTATTATTATTGTCCCCTCGGCGCAATGACGATAATTAGGCGAGAATGTTATTCTCGTGAAAGAGTTTGGCGAAGGCTGCTTCACCGCCTCTTCGGATACAGCTGGAATATCGGATCTTAACTTGGGGAAGAATGACGAAATAATACGCGAATTTCTTTTCGGTTCTGTACCGAGGCTGGCAAGGAACCGGGTTCGACAGGCTGATCTCATCGCCGAAATGATTACAACCACCACACCCCGCCCGACAATATCAGCCTGCTAACCCTGTCCTGATGGATTTGCTTTTCCTTCACCCTTTCTTCGAGAAATATACTCCCATTACAGCAATCGATTACGACTCGAACTTGCCGTTCTCACACTGCAGGTTCCAAATTTATAGAGAAAAAAAAAATAATATTCAATTCCAATTTCGAACCACAAATTTAAATTCGTGATTAACGATTTTAAGGCCCTCGGATACCATGTTACATGAAACTATGACGATGTTTTTTTTTATTTTCAACCACTATGATGGATCTATCATTAAAAATTTTGGAAGCCTCATCTTCGATTCGTTATCAGTGACCCAAGAAAACTACGCCTACCAATTTCTACCAAAATCAGAATATTTTCATTTAAATAATTGAGAAAGTACAGAGCCGATGAATCCCAAAATGTAATCAATTCTAAATTTGGTAAAACCGCGTCGATTGAGACCAAAATCATTGAAATCCAGTAACTCGTTTCTCGAAATGTCGTCGGACAAAAAAATTGATTACATACGTGCATGCGCACACACACACACACACACACATGATTCTCCAAACTTCAACACGCAGAAATCTAGTGAGACTTTGACTTTTCATTTTCAGGGTGATTACAATAACTTACTTTCTTTTCTGAAGACAGAGAAACGGGAAGTTAAAAAGTTTCCCACATCGCGTGAATGTTTTTCAACATTGTTTGAATCCCGGTAAAATCGTGACAAGCAGCTTCGAGTTTATCCGGAGCTTACGATTGATTGTAAGTTTACCTCACTATTACTATTTGAACAAAGACAAAACAATTCTACGCGTAAATATCGAGATTACAAAGAAATCAATCCCGTGTATAACGTGTGGAAAAAGGGATGTCAAGTCCGGTGAATTTTTTGGCTCGCCGCAGGATTGACGGACCGTTTCGACACCGGTTTCCTTTTTCTCGTCGCTTTTCCCCCGGCGATGTCGGCGTTCAATTATTGATTTTGCAATAAACACCGTCACGACGTAAGAAAGAAACATGTCGACACACATTCGTCGAGAAGATACAATCTTACAGACCACTGGGGTCTTCGTATTTTTACTACGTGCAGAATTAAAATTGTTTCCCAATTTTACGGCGAATCGTCTTATTCTAAGCCCTGCCAAGTCAATCAGAAAATGGGTGTTAGGAACAATAGAAGAAGCAAAACGAATTCAAAATTTCGGGACGTCATAGTTGAAAGCACAAATTTTTGCAATATTCGGGAGTGAAGAAATCTTCGCAGCACAAGTAGGGACTGTCTGAAATTCAGAGGACTATATTTGGCCCAATGTAACCCTTTTCTCACATCCCTTTCGATCCGTTTCTCCCCTCAGTGATGGTAAAACGCTACACATATACATTATACATGTATGTGTGTATATCTATATATATACGCGTACTGATACAGGCTGCGGAGAATGAGAAAAAGTAAGCGACTTGACTGCGCGAAGCTGAATTCCAGCCCGAAAAGAACCGCGGAAAAGTGTTTTTGCAGAATTGGCGGATTTTCGCCCGGCGAGCCGTTTCAACGGGTGTCGAGGAAATCGTGCATTATCTCAACTTTATCGCACTTCATGCTACAACATGTCAATTTCTCCGTTGCAAAAAGAGCTGTTCAAAGAACCAACACCGAGATAAATTTCTTGTCGAGGTTTCGAAAAAAATTCATAAATCATTTTAATTTTTTTGCCGAAATGAAGAAACACAGTTCTGGATAAAAAGTGAAAACTACTTCTTTAGCTGTACCCAGTGATGAAAATATTTCATCGAATATAATAGTCACAGGTATCACATTTTTTCCTAATTCCAATAAAATTCAAAACCATTTATGTAATAGTAACGATACCCGTTTTGTTGTAAAATTTTCCAGTAACTGTATAAAAGACAAAAATTGTTCCTCGGTAAACCCGAAAAATCGTCGATAAAAATACATAATCCGATCAAAGATCAAAGCGTCGAAGAAGAACGAATTCGCATAGATACAGAGAACTGCGCGATGAGTAGAGCCGCGAGAGAATGCATGGATCATTTTCACTGTTCCCTTGGAGTTTCCCGATTTTCCTTTACCGCTTCTGGCTCCTCGCCCGATCGCTTTTCCCGCCATTCCCCTTCATCGCGGGGGCGCTTTTCTCTCCGCACGAGGATGGATGAACTCGTCCCCCGGGGAACAGCGTCACGGAGTTCTTTTGGCCCGGAATTCTGGATCCCCGCCTAATACTGTACCTAGACTACAAAATAACCGACCCGGTACGGAAGTTCGAGCTCCTCTAATCGCGACTAGCTTCTCCCTCTCTCTCAAACGATCCCCATTTTCCGAACAATGAGGCCACTTTGTTGCCCCCGATTCCAGTCTTCGAAAATCGACCAGGATTCTTGCTCGTTTTAGAAACAAAAGTTCGTAAATGAAAAGATTTCGTCGAAGAGAGTCATTGAATGAATCGTATTTATTTCAACGTTTCGACCGTGCCTGGCCGGCCATTTTCAGGCCGAAACAAATCAGCGAAAGAAATAAGAAATCGGAAAAACAGAAATAACAAATATTCTGTCTGTAACGTTTTTATTTAAAATTCTCTGACGAAATATTTTGACCCGCTTAATCCACCATGGTCATGAAATCCAAATTAGAAGAGAAGTTCTCTGCCATAAATAGTGGAAGAATCAAAAAATCAGAAATTCGTTGAGGTAACCAAAAAGAACTTTCGCTGAAGTCTTTCTTGTTCAAGCTCGTGAGATATTTATTTATCAACACGTGTATCAAATGAATTTGTAATTACAGATTTATCAGAAAAAGGCTCAGGTGAAACGAATTGGTCTGGAATAATTATGTCGAGAAATGCCAGGCCCAGCTGTGAAATTACATTCTTGGACATCGCGTTGCGGAAAATCTGCTTAATAATTACCGTGAATTGTGCCAATCAATAGTGAACAGGGTTTGAAATTCAATCGTTCGTTAATTGAAATTTCAATGCTGTTGATATCGGAACACGTGTAACCACACAGAGGGTATGACCGACACGTTTCGCGAACACATTGATACCCTGGATATCATAAATACGTCCGATATAATCCGGCTTCTGCAAATCCCGGGGCACGCAGAGTTGGAGAATCTCTCGAATTCACAAATCACCTCTCCACGTTTGTCCTCCCGAGGGGGACGAAAAGCTCTGCACAGGTGGTGCCGAACGGAGGCGAGAAAATTCGAAGCTCGGCCGTCCCTCCGCCTCCCTTTTCACACCCACGTGACACGAGTCCTCGATTCTAATAACTGCAGCTTTCGATTTCGGTATTGTAAAGCGACAGGCAGCAGCCGCGAGGGCGATAACAGATATCGGTGTAATTCCGCAGCGTTTTGCACGCCGATTTCATCCTCCGTTCCTATACCTATAGGCAGATATACGTAGATACGTTACGTACGTGTGTACCTTGTACGTACACTCGTGAGACTAACCTACTTTTAGGAAGATATCAGTCGGCGGGAAAAGCCCTGGAGATTTACGACGGCGAGATGAAGTTGAGAAATATATTATGTATTATATACGTATACCTATGTATAAATATACGCGTACGTATTATATACATGTGAAAATAAAACGTAACAAGAGTGCAAAGTAAGTAAATGACGAAGGATTGGATCCCGAACAGCCGGCAGAGGATCAAACCCGCTTTGAAATTCTGTGAAACTGTCGTTTGAAGCTTTTAAAAAAGCTGTGATAATACACTTTCGGAGATACGCAATTTCTCTGAATAAATATAAAAATTTTCAAACTCTCTAAAAAATCGTGAACAGCCGCTTAATACTTTTATCCAACCACGGAACGCGAGGCGTAAAACTTTCCGGCCTGAACCGCATAGCCGTCGTGGTTTTGAGAAAGAAGGGGATCTGATATTTACTCGTTTATTTTCCGCCTCGTCCTGCATGCACCCCGTATCGGGAAATTGGTCAGAGGGATACATATGTACGGAATCTGATACAAAAACGCAGCTCGCGGAGTGGCGTTAAAAACCCTTTCGTCGTAACGCTAAGTTAATATTTTTGTCCCGGAATTTTTTCGCATCTACGAAGGTGCGAAAAAAGCCGGTAAATTTTTTTGTTCCAAAAATCTTCCCTACATATAGATGTATATGCAAAGGGAAGAGACGAGGAGATTTATTTTCTCTCTCCGTTATCTCGCGGACGAATCCTGCGGCTGCGGTGACGCTGAAAATTTTATGAAGGCCATTCCAAAACACGGTATCCGTGGGCAATTTTTTCGTTCCCCTATTTTTTTCCCTCCCCAGTTCGAGCGGAGCGCCGAAACCCCTGAATTCACCTACTAATTGCCTTCGTTATCAGGAAAGCACGTGATTGAAGGAACCTGCGGCGAGTCGTTCGGCCAAAATTTTATCACCGCGTGTGTACGTTACGGTTATTCTAACCGTAATTCCAGCTTGTTTCGAAACAAATAATTAACAAAAACGAGAGAGACCAAGTTTCGAATTCGATGAACAACGGCGATCACCGCCGAAGGGTTATTCCATTGTTTTTTTTAGTTCAAGTGCTTTTCCACCCAGGATTTTTGAATACAGATAGAGGAAAATTTGGAAATCCCGTAGTACTCGAAGGGTTTTAAAGGGCGGTTTGAAAAAACTCGTCGAGTACTTTAGCTTGTGATTTGTTTTTCTCGTACTTGGAAGCAAACAGATGTGTTACATTTTATATCAATTACGTTAACTACTGTCGCGTCAATGATATTTTTTACACTCGAATCTACAGCAAATTTGACAGATATTTACAAATCGGTAATTCGATCGACGTTGGCTCGGAAAATTCTATTCTCAAATTTTTCGTTACTCCTTTAAGGCTACCGCAGGACTTTTCCGAGATTTCGAGGATCTACCGAGGTGTGATAAGAAGATATCGCGGCATCGCGAGAACGACGAGATGAGCGCGAAATTCGAGAAGAATGAAGGAGAGCTGAAAGCCCGGGTGGACAAATAAAAGCAGAAATATCATTTCTCGCAAACTCGCGCAGGTCTCTCACTTTTCCGTTAACGACAGAGCTTCACAATTATTCCGTAAATTATACCGCGCTCATTTTTACTCTTTTCATCATTGCGTTTTTCATTTTCACATCATTTCTTTTTCATTTCGCAGGATCTTACACAATATTCCAAGAGTTTGTCGTAATAATTTTCACCAGTGCTTAGACGTAGATTTTGTGTAGCGCGAATTTTTAAATCCTTGTTCACTTCGAGCGAAATTCCTTATTCCTTTCACGCTGATTCCGTCAAAATTCAAAGGTCAATTGGAATGAGCCGATATCGCAGATGTGCCAACGCACGTACACTTAAGATATATAATATATATACAGTCACATACGTATATATACAGGCACGAATGATCGACCGTATTGAATTGAAATATACGGTAGAAGGGAATTTTTATTTATTTATTTACTTTTTTCCTATTTTTCTCTCAAGCCCCGAGGAAATATAAACATATTCTACACCTTTTTCCCCGTTTTCCCCGAGTTTTTCACCCTGGGGTTTTTCAAAGCGGCGGTCTTCGCGAAGCGAGAACTGCTTTTCGTTCAGGTGAAAGGTTCGGGAATCCCAGCAGATATACGGTATAAATAAACCTATGTACCATCGGCTGGTTTATTTCGGCGAAGACGAGCTCCTGGAGGAGTTCAGATTTCCCGACACGCACCTCGCGGGTCCGAGCTAAAATGACGCCCACCCGATTTATGCGCCCCCCTTTCCCAACGGAAGCCGCGCCGAACGGTTTATTCGACAAATATTGAGCGGGCACGTCAGGCACGGACGGTACTACATAAAAATACCGTGTATAACCGACCCTTAAGGATTCCGGTAACGTCGCTCATGCCCAGCTGTGCTTAAAGCAAAACTGCAACCCCTGACGCACGCTACGTGAAAACGAGATCGCGGACAATGGGAGGGAGAAACATCCGGTCGGATATGTCTATGGATATAAATATAAGTTCGCAGTATTCTTTCTACACTCGGCAGAGCTCTTCGCTTTTATCAGAAAATCCTGGTGTGGAAGACGGATAAAAATTTCATGCCAGACTCTCAAGGATCGTCGGATGTTGTACGTTTGTAAAAAAAAAAAAAAGAAAAAAAAATAAAACTCTGCGCCTATGAGAGATGGATTTTTAAAACGGTGTTGATGTTTCAAAAATTCAAGTTTCTTTACTCCAGTTTACGGTTTTGAATTTTTATCCACCTTGGGAAAGATAGTCTGTATTTTTGAAAACGTGATTATGACATTTGGGTGGATAACTTTATGTCCGGTTGTACAAGCATCGTGAAGTTTTTGAATCGAGGGGATATGATAAACATCGGAAAAATGATGACGACCAGGAAATTCTTGGTATGTTGAAGTATAGGATGAAGAGAGCTTTTGAAGAAGGGTGCTGCAAAAGAACATGCCGCACCTTCCTAGAGCTTCTAAGCATATTAAAATTCTTTGGTCCACGTTCCCGCGGCATATAAAACCTTAATGCCGTTAGTAGATAATAAAGATGGCAAAGTGTCTCTCGATTCGCTTCAAGATTTAATAATGACCGAGTCAGAGTCTTTTCTCCGTTCTTACAGCCTGCTGCTGGATTTTATACGCACGGCACCATAAGGATCGATACCTACATTAATTTAGGAAGAATTCGCGAGGCACACGTGCGTGGGCATTTTAATTCCCGCGTTTTCAGGACCCCGGAATTCAAATATCCCTTTCTCTTCGGTTTCGAATAGCATTGCTCCTTTTCTTCGTCGAAATCTCCAAACAAAAAAAATCGTCATATCGTATGTCCAAAACTAATGAAAGACGAATGTTCAATTCCGCGTATCTTGGGCTCACGTCTCAAACGCGTTGTGTAATGATCATATTTCTCGACACTGATGCCGTAGCGACTAATCAGCGGTTTTCAAATATTTCCTCCGTTACGTAACGGCTACGATTGAACTTCATTTTATATGTACATTTCATCGGGAAATCCGAGGAAAATAATTAACTCTAAAGCTTCAAAAGCGTTTGGAAATCCAGTCTTACCGTTTCTGTTTTTCAAAAATCATTATAACCGACGGCGCAATTATCTCGACGGTTATTATCGCCGAGCGTAAGAAATCCCGGATGCTGCACAGCTGCAGAGGTTCAAATTAATAGTAAGCTCGTCGCAAGGGACGGAGTATTGTGGCGTTTCTTTTATATCCGTGACCCCGTTGCCTCCTTATATTCGTTATATTCGCGAGTCAAGAGATGAGACCCGCGGTCGATGCTAAAAGGCGAGAATCGCGCAGTCGATATTATATTAAATAATAATTAGCCCAATTTTCATCGTCAAAGAAACGAGATTTTTCACTTTTTAATTATTTCTAAATCCAACCTTCGCGTTCAGAATATACTTCAACTTTTTATCAGCAGTGAAATCAGCCCCTAATTACGTTTATCTTGAGCTCCGATTTTCGCGCCCCTTTTCATCCCCAATTGCAAAGTTTTGCAAAATTGGAGAAATCTTTTACTCGCTTCCACCTGAGAATAAGAATTGAACAATTCAACTCACCGATTCTTATGACTGGAGGAAGCGACACGGCAGTTGTCACCAGAATAACGATGATGACGTACTGCAACGCCATTTTGTCCACTTGGTAGAATATCACAGAATTCGCGCACCGTCACTCGCGCCACCACTTAAGCTGCATCTTAAATCCCAGCCTCGGTTATTTCCGTTCGAAATAAAGGAACCGATAAAATTAAACCACGAAAGGAAACTGCGCACAAAACGTGAGAAAATTAAGAAACTCGGGAAGAATTTTTTTTTCTCGATAAAACCCGACAATTCGCATCACCAACACTTGAACTTCGAATGGCACATGCTTAAACCGTCGACTTTATTCCGTTGAAAACTAGACAACCGCACACACCGAGCATTGTTCCTTCTTTGGTGAAAAAGAACTTGGCATGCACCCTCGAAGACATTCACCCCGATTCCCGACGTCCGTCGCACCTGAAACAGGGTATAATTCATTTGAAAAAGAGCGAACGAAGTGAATGAGAAATAATGGGAGGAAGAAGCTGGGAAAAATAAAGGTATGGAAATGTATTAGCGAGTTGAATTAAAACAGCTGGCGAGGGGATCTTAGAGCCATTAGAGGAGCATATCCGCGTCTCGGAATTTCCATCGTTCCCGACTGATCTTCTATTTCAAACTTTCAAACAATGCGCCCTCCCCCCTCTTGCTATTTCCGATCATAGTGCATACCTCGTAAAATACAGATTTGCATACACGCAATTACGATTAAATTGGTAGAAAAATTACCGCGTAAGGAATTTTATATCGAAATACACAAAGCAGTGCATAATGCAAACCCACCGAAGCTGATAATATAAACCGTGGATTTTGCTGCACTCTTGTATAATTTACATGCGAAACGTGGACACAGAGTTGGGAAAAACCCCCTCCAGGGAAAAATGAATACAGTCGGACGGTGGGTATGAAAAACAAGTTAACAAAAAAATGCAAAAATCGTGTACGTCGCACGTGTGAATATAATTATTCAGCCCGTATGCAGGTATTCCGTAACAACAGTGACAAAAGCAAAAACAACGCGGCATCAACAACAACAACAACAACAACAACAACGACAGGGTGGCGTGTAATGAATAATATATTTCCGGTTTGGGACCGGTTGAATTTACACGACGAGCGGAGAAGTGCGGCCGGAAATTCTCTACTCGATCATTATTTTTTTCTTCGCGTATAAAATAGGGGCGAAAAGCGGGGAACTTCGCTCACCGCATGCTGAGGGAGTCGCTGACTATCGCAGTGGGCGTATTTAACAACCCCCTCGGGGGTGGTTCAAGTCGGAAAATGTATCCACGGGCCGAAAATACACGTGTATTTAATTACGATGACCAGGAACGAGACGACGCCTATTCTTTTCAACCCTCTCTTTCTCTTTTTTATCCAAATATCGCTCCATTAATCACATTTTGGCGTTGCATTATAATCCGCTCCGTATTATTATCATCTCGACCACAGCTGCGTAACTGTTAAGCTTTCATCCGCCATCGCTGATATAACGAGCCTTTGTCCGCCAAACCCCGACTCCCTCTGTTTATGCGTTTCAGTTTTCATCCCAACACCGCTGCTGGATCAGAATTTTATAAACGAAAAATATCATCGTTTCCGTAATTTATTCGCAGCGTCAGATATTTTGTTTAGATTATTTTTCAAATTTCAGATCGAAAGTGAGAATGTTTCGCAAAATATATGCCGGGTTTAAAAATGAATCGAATCATCAGTTATGTGCAATTTTTCGCATCAGAAACGGGAATTGTCACGTGGCGTACGGGATTCGCGTAGCGGTTTACATTTCATTACGTCATACGAGTTCTGAGCAAACATGTGTTGTTTGTTCGTTCACAACCGAACGCGTTCTATGCCATTCGATACATATGTTTGCGATATGACAACAGAACGAAATCTGCGTAGAAAATATATCCCGCATCCGCATATGCTTCTCCAATTGACGAATAAAAAGTAAGTCTAGCAAACGTGTCTAACCGTAAGTTTTTTCAGGCGTATAAAAATTTCGCAGATCGTCAATCTTTCCCCGATTAGCGAAGATTTTATCGGACCCTTCGATTTCCCGTTTCCACTATTCTCCTCATTCATCGGAGTCCGAAGAGTACCTTTGAGCAAGGTTCGCCAGGTCCAAATACTTAATCCCTGAGGATTTTCCGTTCGCGAATCGCGAAGAGATCGCGAATTGCACGGCAGGTACTTTTACAGTGAAACTTTTCGCCCGGCTTGCTAACAGTCGAATACGTGTGCCGAAGCGGCTCAAGTTCAAAGTTCCCTGGCAAAATAGGTATGCCAACATAAAAGGGCGGGAAACGGCGAACTGATATGTAAGGTACGTAATCAAACGGCACGCTTGAAGCATCTCGGCGAACGGGGGAAACAAACAACGAATGCGAGTTCGCGAGGGACGAGCAGGGGGCGAAGTTACCCCGTTCCTAAATTGGGTTAGTTGAAATCCCTTTACGGCAACTCTAATAGCGGGGGCGTGAGTGGCATGTAACTTGCCCTCAAGACCAGCCACCATCGGCCTTACGTACCGTCAGGGCACCCGACTCCCAACCAACCCCTTTGCCACTGGCCACTCGAACTTCTCTCGGCAGCAGCAGTACGCCGAAATCGAAAACCAGGCGTGGCGAAGAAATTGTCCAATTTTTTTGTTATCCAAATCACCTATTTTGCGCCCTATTTGTTCGAGAAGTTAATTCCAAGTTCATCCCTTATTGAATATCTCGAATTTTTAGAAAACATTGTTAGAAAACTGCCCCCAAACGATTTCGACGAGGGTATAAAAATTTTCCGAACTTTTTTCTCTTTCTAGTCGGTTGGATGTACTTTTTCTTTGCTTTCTCACGCCTCAGCTTTCCGGCGGCTTGACGCTTGAGGGAAGGCTTAGAGATAAAGAGGGTGAAAAAAGGAGAGGCCGAAGGTGTTCAAACCCTCGTAGAGAATTATGCAGCGTAAACACAAGGGAGTCGGTGCGTCTCGCACGGATAGACGCACACCAAGGCCCCCTAATTTTTGATATTAGGGGCATATTCAGGCGGCGCAACCGAAACAGCCTCTCCTTCGATATTGAATTTATGTTAGGCCAGCCTCGGGGCGGAAAAAATGCGCTCCCGAACCGAGAGGGTGGAGAGATTGACGGATTCTTCGAGACGTAACACTGGATTCCCCTTTTCTTATGGCTCCGATCGACGCGGCTTTCGGGCCCAGAAGTCCTATTTTCACGGGTGAAAAACTCGTGATTTTCAAAACACGGAACAAGGATCAGGGGCTGTTTTTTCGAGGTTCGCAACAACGCGAGAGCCAACGATTGATCCCCTCCCCTCTCGTTCGAACTTCGTATACCCGTTTCTATTCCCCCCTCCCTGACGCCCCTGTTCTTATTTTCTCTCGGAATTAGACCGGGTCGAGAAAAGCTTGACGGGGTTGTCGCTGGCCTTTGGGAAACTGGGGGAAATCTAATCTGGACCTCGTGTTGGGAAAAACTGCCGCCGCGTGCGCGTTCGCCAACCTCGCACGTACCAACACAAACTCAAAACGACACTTTGGAATCTTTTTTGGGCCAGTTTTTCGAGCCTTCGGAATCCACGCGTGTCCGCACGATTCATCCCTCCGGGATCGGACGAAACGCGCGTCTTCCGCGCCTCGGAACTCCGTTTTTCTTTTTTTTTTAATATCGTACCCGCTGCTGTTTTTTTCGACGTCTGCATCGGGGGAGAGAATTCGACGCGGGACTTCCTTCGGAGAGAAAAACACCGTCCCTGGGATGCACGTCATCCGAACAATGGACGGGAAAGTTGAAAGTTTCGAACGACTTTTTCAACCAGGGTATTATATGAATGTATAGTTCCTACAGAGTATCTCGTGTCTTACTCTCAGGCTTCTAGACCGCAAGTTTGTTCCTCGTCGAAACTTTTTTTTTTTTGTCCCCAATGCATCCGCCGGATTTAAGCAGTTGGATACATCGGCGGGGTTGTATAATTGCATAATTTCGTTCAGGCAATTGGAACGAGGGAGAAAAAAGTAGATCAAGAAAAAATAAATTTACCCTTTTACGTACTTATTTTCACACATATCCTCGTATCCTTGACACTGTAACGGCTGCACGCAGCCCTCCGTCTCGGTGGTTTTAAAAGTTTTAAAAACCGACAATCATTATATCCTCTCCCTCGAAACAAGATTTAGTAACAATTACGTAAGAATATTATCGAACATTACTGATTCAATTAGTCGCATAAAACGCGCGCTTGTGTTGCAATTTCCACATACTTGAAATCAACCAACTTCCAAGCATCAATCCGTACGAATTCCAAAAAATCTAAAAAGGTGTAACTTTCCCCCCTTCATATTTATTTGTTTATTTATTTATTTTTTCTTCTTCTCTTTCCTCGCCTCACTTCCGGTTCCTCGGCTCTCCCGATAACTGGGGGTGGCGAATACGCACCCTTGTCACCCTTTTTAAACACGCGTACCGTCGTTCGCGGGCGACGCGCGGTCACTGCTGCCTTCCCTCACCAACACGCGTTCACACCGACGCCCGGCGTCGGGACGCCTAACCCGCCTGCGCACCCCGACCGAGACTCGTTTCTGACTGCGTTTCGGCCTCGGGGGTGCGAGACTCTCCGCCTCTGGGTTAGTGGGCATCCGCGACCGCTGGACGCCAATATCCTGCGAGCAGAGAGATCCTTCGGTCTTTCCATTGCCGCTCGAACATTCTTATCTCAATTTTTTTCGAACCGTTTTTGCTACGGGAGAGTCCGGAGTTTGGATATTCTTCTTCGGGACGGTCGGGCCAAGGTTACGAAATTTGATTCTAACCAAACTTTGGTCGACTCGTCAACTTAAAAATCTGCCAATATTTGGATATGATTGAAAATGTTTTTTGCAACATCTGTAGCACAATTTTCAGCTCTACGACAACTTGTTAATTTGCTCTTTCGGTTCGATGAATATATAAAGCAGAAATCGTTGAATTCGATTTTTTGAACAAAGAAATTTTTAAACAGCTAAATATAAATACTAGAGAATTCAGCGATTCGTAGTTTTATTTATTTATTTTTGTTTACTTTTTCTTCTTCTTACCTCTTCAGCTCTGCAAAAATTTGCAAATTTAATTCTCGATTTTTATCGTCAGGCCAAAGTCCCTGAATTTTATTTTCACCCGCTCTGCTCCTTTCCTGATCTTAGGAATTCGGAAACCTCGATATGTACAATAAGCGCAGAATTTTCTTCAGCAAAATCTCATAAAAAAATGTATTGCTTTTTAGCTTTATGCAATTTCCAAGTGACGAAGAACCGTCCTACAACCGAAGTAAAGAACTCGAAGACGAAACCCGACGACCCGGCGACGCTGAAACGTCGTTGTCATTCCTTTATACCTACTTCCGCAGTTATTCTCGTTCTAGCACTTGATGAAAATGCTGCAACTAGACAGTAAACTTCCCCGCCACTGTGTATTTGCCCCATCAATTTTTACCCCTCTTTATATTACTCTTCTTCCGTTTCCTCAATTCCATCCCAGGTCGAGGGTATAAAACGACGGCGAGTCGATTTGCCACTCGGTAAATTTTTGCTAAATAATACGATAACTTGCGTAATAAAAATCCGAGCGACATTGATTTCCCTCTAATTGGTCCTTCACTTTTGAAAGTTTGATTAATTCAGCCTCGAATTCCGTACACAAAACTGAAAAAAAATTTCAAAAACTTTCGCGAAACTTCGTTTCATCGAAATCTACGCTGGTCCAAATCTCCGGCGATACTTTATCGGATAAAATCTAGCATCGATGGATCCGGGCGAGGATTAAGCGATCAAGAATGTATCTCGGATTCGCCGAGAACGGCGCGCGAATGATCTCTGAACGTGAAAATCCCCGACCCGGATGCTCTCTTTGTGGGCGATCAAGTAAGCATTGAACGCACCGACGAGTCGTCGCGATTTAGCGGCCCGAAAGTAATTCCGTCTCTGTCCCCCCCCCCCCCCCCCCCCCCCCTCTCAGCAGCATCCTCTCTCTGGAAATAATTAGCGGGGATTAAAGGCTGATTATTTATCCATTTGTCTATGCATTCGTTATTTCGCTCGAAATAATTCCGCGTTTCGCTTGCGCACCGGGTCAATTAACACGGTTGCGGTCTGCGTGACCCGAGTACAGTTTCTGTTGAAGGAGGAAGTCGAACCCTCCCGGCTATCCGGGGGGAAGCCGAAACAAAGTTCCGCCTCGGAGCTTCGCGGCTTCCCAACTTCAGCCCGCAAATTAAGGCTGTGTTAATTTTGGTTGGAACGGCGACAAAGCGACTGATAAAAACTCGAAATTAACAATAATTAAGACTCTCGCTATATCTCTCTTTCGCCGGCTCCGCGCTGCGTTTAATCGGGCTAATTTCCCGCGGCGGCAACTCGCCCGATGCATCTTTCTCATCTCGGCGTAACGCCTCGAGAAACATCTCGCGAATCTCAAATTATGCCCGAGAAAAAAAATAATCCAGAATCTACTTACCCGCGGATGAAATTTCACTCCGCTTTTTAGCGATGTTGTAAGTGGAAAGTTAGGAGAATTGAAATAAAAAGAACAGTCTAAACAATCACCGTTGATATTATTTTCGTTTTTGATCTTAATTTTGTTATGAGAATATCAGAATCGGATGAAAAACACCAGCGTTTCGTGACTCAGGTTTTTTTTTTACTGTTTCTTATAGATTTTTAATCGCTGAACAGGAGGAAATACTAAAAAGAAATTCATCACGCCAGGTTTTCTCTTGAACTCGTATTTGTAGTTTCATTTGGAGTGTAATAAAAATCTTATGCAAAATTGGTTTCTCACTTTCATTTAATATGTATTAGAGTGCGACTCGAGAATGAATACAAAGAGAATATAAGCCGAATGGAGGGAAAACAAGGGATGGAGATTCAGGAAAACAAGCGTCTTCGGAGAAGTATCAAAGAGAAGAAGAAACGGTTTCACAGGAAAAAAGAATGAACATGCAATGTTAAGTGCATTTCACTAAGAAATTGTTTGTTTAATTTTATAAAAAATATTGTTCAGTTCATCGTAATAAAATGGTGATTTTTTCATTATTGTTATGCTGTTTTTATGCAAACACCTTGTATTTTGCAATAATACCGTACGTAACGGAGGAAAATGGAAGTCATTTTTGGTTTCAGCACACTCGAAAACACAATATTTACCAAAAGCATCCCACGCAGCGGAAATAAAATATTTTTTTGCCGCCCCGCATAATTTCTAACTTACCGTTTCCGAAACCTTTCCTCAAATCGTTGCTACCTCAACCCTCCATAATTGTACGAATTTTTCTAAATTCATTTCTATCCACAGTAGATTCATCCGATTTCACCATCATTGGCACACAGTAATATGGCTGAAAATTTTTCCACGCTTCTTCGCTTTTCCCAACTTTTGCCTCGTCCTTAATCTCGAGGTATATTCCTTATTACATCCACTACAAAGCCTACTCGGCCTTTGTTCGGGTGGCGGAGGGGCAGGGCCGAGTATCGATTCCTCGACCGGTGGAATCGTGCCAAATAGTTTTGCAGGGTAGGGATTTTTCGCGTTCGAGCGGCAAGTGTCATCCTTGACATAATATCTCGGCGCGGAGTATAAGCCGTCTGGTCTACGATTTTTTCAGCCTATTTCTAACTTCCTTTTTTTACCTTCTTTTATTCCTTATTGCCTACTTCCCCTGGTCACGTGTACACGATAATACTTTCGGCGTAATAATTTATCCCCGAAAAACCAAGGGTTGTTCCGGCGGTCCAATTTTCGCAGTGGTTCTACATATTCGCAACCGTGCAAAAAAAAAAAAAAATCCTAGTCGATCGAACAGAATTAACGAATGAGAAAAGAAAAAAAGCGCAGTTCTTCAAGTATCACAACGGACGAGCTACAAAACGGATGAGATCCAGAGATAACGTAAAAATACATTCAGCTAGAATTGTTCACTTTGCAAAGCTGGTCTCGAGAAACCGAATTTTCACAACCAAGTTTAGAATTACAGAAATCTTATAAAAAAAATACTCATCGCGGCTTTTCATTCGAGTTTTGCACGTTAATTAATACCCAGATGTCACGCGGTGGGCAGTGTCATTAATCTCAAGGGTACTAATTAAGTAAGCGCAAAAACGGATCGGAAAACATAAGGGAGGCGTGTCGCATTTCCGCATGCTGAAGGCACTCGACTTCCGGTGTCTGGCGGCAGCGCTCGCCGTCTGCTGCATAAATGTGTTTGAGAGAGACGGACACACGTTACGAGGGATTCAAAATGGTCGCCGAGATGAATATCGCTGATGCATCGACGCGACGTTTCTAACGACGTTCATCGGTCACCGGTTTTTTTGTTCAACCGTTCTTTCAAGCCGAAACGCGATTAATTCCTCGGCTGATAATTCGAGTGAGAGATTTTACGATAGGTGCAGAAATTTTTTCGTCAAAAGAGGCGAAATCTCGAATAAATTAATCGGCGACACTCGGTTTTTTTCGCCGAATCACGCTCCGCGTAAAATTTTCACGCACGCTTAATTCGCTCCCTCCACAATTAGCCGACTAATTTTCGTTTCACTCAAGAGCTAATCCCTCGGCTGGGTGCGACGAGATATCTCGCGACCTGCTTATACTACTCGCCGGTTCACCGCGCTGATTTTACACCGCAAAATAGCTTCTATTTTGTGTATTATCTCGGTGCAGGCTTGCAGCGCTAAGCTCTGATGCGCTTGTGCTAACGGGCTGCTTTTTCATCCGCGTCATTTTTCATCCCATGTACGAATTGCGAATTCACATTCCCCGGTGCATAGCACGAAAGAGATCATTTTTTCGGCAGCTTTAAGATTCCCTCTTGTTCCGTAATATTAACAGACCAATGAACTTAATTTTCCCTTTTTTCCCACCATGCCTGACGATGTATCGTAACATCGTGCAGTTTCCGGTTGTAATTATACAGTCTTGCCAATTTCTGCAGTCTCGGTGACGGATTCCCGGGGTTCGAAACGTCCACTTCAGAATTCTATTATTTTCGGTCCAGTGATAAACGCATTTCGACGTACAGGATGTTTGCGATTTCCAGTAATTCAAATTGACGGTACCTAATCTTCGAGATTAAACATCGCAGAAATAAAGGACCGCAAAATTCTTATGGAAATTGTCGAATTGCCTGGAATTTCAGGATTTTATAGTACAGATGCTCCCGATAAAAAGTTCTCATGTACGCAAGCTCCAAAAATCAAAAGTTTCCGAGATACAGGCTTGGGAAGGGGGTGCATGGATTTTTGATAACTATGGATCACGTGATTTTTACGATGGAATCAGTTGCAGCTTCCTGCCTATCTTCGAGAATCGACCGTGCAGTTTTTTGAGTGATTTGTGCGATCTCAAGTCCCGTCGAAGCTTTGTAATTCACGAAAATGAGGAAATCCATAGATATCAAAAAATCTCAACACCTTTCTTCCGGCTCCTGTATCTCGGAAACTACTGACTTCTGGGACTATTGTCAATGAAAACTTTTGATCGGGAGGATGTGTACCACAACATACTGAAAATCGAGCCGATTCGACCCCAAGGCACTTTCCATAACGATTCTGCGAGGTAATTTTTCAGTATTTTCTGGCGGCGAAAAATCGAAAGACCGGATCCGAGTTCCGGCGTGAGTCGATCCAGGATGCGACGAAAATAGGCAGCGATTTCTAAAAAACAAGAGCCTCGCGTTATCGGTCGCGACTCGGCGATACCGACGCGTTGCACTTTTCCAATCGTGTCACAGATATTTGCGAGGCAGGGGAATTATAATCCGGTTATAGGCGAGTCGGGGCTGCGTTTCAGCCGGGCAGCGAAGCGTGCAGCACGCGTGGTCCACGCCTATAAGGCGTGCGGCGTGCAAGGTTAGGCGTCCCGACGCAGGATCAGCCCGACGCACACACACGATACGCCAAGCCGAGATTTCCGACTCCGTGTGCACGCTGGGTATCATTAAAGGTACCCACACGCGTCGCGAGTCTATCGTAGGTGTGCCGCACACCCTGCGAATACCAGGTGAAAGTGCAGCAACGCCGTAGAGCGTAGAGGACGCGGAGCGTGACGGTTACAGATACAGTCACGTTACAGGCCGAAGCTGCACGCGAAACGGCGAACGAACGCGTTATGCAAAGACGTCGTTGCTCCTTCCTTGCCGAAAAATTCGCCCGTTAC
Organism: Neodiprion fabricii; assembly: GCF_021155785.1. NCBI lineage: Eukaryota > Metazoa > Arthropoda > Insecta > Hymenoptera > Diprionidae > Neodiprion > Neodiprion fabricii. The sequence goes on from NC_060239.1 coordinate 3,955,873, forward strand.
ACGTACGGTCCGTGCAGGTGGAAGCCGAGGCTCGTGCCGTTTTCACCGGAAACGCGCGATCCTCCCTCTCATTAATAGTCATTATACGAATAGAAATCCCATTATCATTCACGCGTGTGGGAATTCGGCCGAAAGTTCACTTCTCGTTCGAGTTGCCTGCTCGTGTTAGGAAGCGATTTTCGATTCGCTCGTAGAACTGGGTAACGCCGGTTGACGCCAACTTTGAAAAAAGTTTGATTTTTTAGAAACTAGAAGGATATTTCGGATTGTAAGAAAAATTACCCATTTTCTCGAACAATTATCGTAAATAAAAACTAAAAAACATCAGTTGAGCATTTAAATCACTTTTATACAAAAATGATGATTAATAATAAGCTGCAAATGTAAAAGAATTGATAAGCAAAGTTTAAAAATGAATATCTTCCGTATGGACTTTCTCGTATCAAACCCCAAACTTAATCTTCCATCATGCTCTCGTTATATTGTCCCAGATAACGTTAATAACGATAAAGTCAATCATATATCGGTGAAAACGTTTTTCCTTTTCTTCCTAACAAGCACTCGTATTAGCTATCAATTAAAAACTTCAAGAATTATTTATCAACGTAAGAAATATAAAAACAAACTTTATAAGTAACAAATAAAGGTATTGGTTATTATTCGATGTATAGAATCGAAATTTGTTTATCTCAATGAAAACTAAAAAAAAAAAAAGAAAAACGTTCTTTTGTTGACTTGCGTAATCCAATCGAAACTTACCTTCGAAACACGCGCTTGAACTGGCTCGAAACGTCAGGTTCTCGGTTACGAGACGCCACGTTTGCAGTTGTGCGATTTTCCGTGTTTTCGACGAATTCAAACACAGCATTGTTTTCCGTAACTGACTCGGGACTTAGTCGCGTAATTATATCAACTGCTTCGACTATTTACATTCGAACACACACACACAAGAGAGACGAGCAGCTAAACTTTCCTCGCGGAATTTCTCCGTCGTTCTGCCGCGTCTGTGTTTCAGCCGAAGCTTCGGTCGGTCGAACTCCGACCCTTTTGCCCGAGTTTGTTTTGATTTTCGGTATTGACACGCGAGCTCGCGTTCAATGTTTATCCGCGAGGTTGATGGGCGGACTTGCGTCGAAATTTCGATAACAGTGTAAGCCAGCCTCGATTTGCCGAAAGGTAATTCGTACGGTCCTTCTGTAAGTGCGGTTGTTCATTTTCCGGCGCAGTTTAAAAAATAAAAAGCTCCGTTTCGCTTTGGCGGCCAAGTTTTTCCAATTTGTCGAAGACAAACTGGTCCCACGTCGCGTTTAAGCTTTCGCAGTGCCAAGGAGAGTTCGTTTGAAATTCGCAGGCCGGGAAGGAGTTAACGAGAAGCGGTAAAATCACCGGTTGTATTCACCGTACACACATACCTCAGGTACGTACTTTACGCCCCAAGCCGAGAGGGACGGGGGGCGAAGCGAAATGTCCATGAGAAGCGGTGAAATTAACCGGGCCCCGTTAGCGAAACCTAATGTTGATTACGAGGGCGGACATTCCGGGGTTCTTAATTAAGGGAGCGTTCGTTCGGTGTCCGCGTCTCTATTAGCCTTGTTCTAGAGATATATAACCCTATACCCTGTACCTGACTTTTTGGCCCTCCGAAAGCTGAGAGAACCGCCCCTCGTTGAACTTGGACGTTTTTTTCATCCCCGTTCGTTCGTTCCTTCGTTTTTTTTTGTCTACCCCAGACTCACCTCGAATAACGCACCTTTCCGTTAAGCTCTGCAGACTTCTCTAGTACAATTAGCCACCCTCGTTGTCAGCTTGATTTCAGCCCGTATATCAGAGCTTTCGTTTACCCGCAGAGTTCCATCTTCCATTGTTTCCATTGTTGTTTGCGATTGTTCTAATCGAGCGTGGAGCGTAACATTTATTTACAAAGCACTCGAGTTAAAGCTCGACGTCGGCGGAAGAAAATACAAGTTAACAGTGAAACCGAGTCGGCCTCTGTTTACGACTTATCCTAGGTACAGAAATAAATCAGAATTTAATCCAGGGATTTTTCCTTCTTTCTCCGCGATTATACGTCGATCACGTGTCGTGATAAATATATTTCCAGGCGCATGTAACAGGTCCAAGGAATGTCTGGCTCGGGCTTGCACGATTCGCTCCGCAGTTGGTTGGTATACCTTGCCTTACAACCGGGAAACCTTGATCGCTCCATGGGTGTGTCCGTGTCGACCTCTTCCTCCTCGGCCAGATCTCCTCGGCTATATAAACTCTCCCGCTCATTTCCACGCTGCCATTTCAATTCAACGCGCTATTAGCTCCGTCGCTTGGTTCGCAAGATCATTTTTTTTATTATCTTTTTTATTTTAATACCATCATCGGTTAGAGATTTACGTTCAAATTTCCCGCGTACGGAACAAAGTTCTTCCCCTGCATATTACCATTAGAATAATTATAATTATCATGTCAAGTATTGAAAAATTCTATCACTCTGAATCTTCTAAAATCGTTCCATGCCAAGTAGATCAGGGGGAATTTGTGGGTCGTAGGTGACGCCTTCGGGATCCACCGAGGCACAGATGCTCCTGTTTATCCGCGTATACATCCCTCCACCCCCACCGTCGCTCGATCGTTGCTGATTTAACAGGAAATTGACGTTCCACTCCCCGTCTTGACTGTACTAATTGTGAGGCAACCATCCTGCACCCCAAACTTCCGACAGTAAATTGTCGGTGGGATTGATTGCGTTACCTTCTCGATACCTTGTCAAGCCTAATTACTTACGAGGTATATGTATATTAGGAATAATCGCTGTGAAATAATTCATTAATTAATTGGACGGTGAAGTTGAGTAAACAATGTTCACGCTGATATTCCATTATAATTATTGCCGTTTATAATTTCAGGCTGTAGTTTCACGTGAATGCAATACACTTGAAGATACGTTTGAGAAAAATTATCGAACAAAATTATCAAACTAGTGAACAAGGGTCAATTAATTCTCGATGCAAAGGTATAATTAATTTCGATTTCAAGATGGGGTTGGAATAAAATTCAAGCCAAACGATTAGGGGTCTTAAATGGAATAAAAATAAAAGATATTTATCCTGTATCGAAAATCGAAGCTGAGGCCAAAATCTGCAAGAGAATTCCAGTATCAAAAAGTTTCAATTTCTCTTGCAGAATCGTTTCCGCGAATATACGAAAAATTGCTTGAATAAATTTGAGACGCGAATAAAAATGTGCCTTAAGCGTTCCAGTTTATCACATTGAAAACCAATATTAGACGTATCTATCTTACTCTGTGTATTATATACTTTGAATAAAACAGATTCGCCGCGTCATTTCATTGTGGGAGAAAACATCGAACACGGGTAAGCACTTTCTGGGTGGATGAAATTTGACCGAAAACCCATTTGTCAATTCGTCGCGTTCCAACAACGTATAATGTCTACTTACGGGCGTTGTACGAGTAAAGTTACCCCAGGGCGCGAGTTTGCAAGAGGTTGATCATTCGACCTCGGGTCGGTTAAAAATACTCGCAAAATTTTTCTCCCCGCTTGAACCTCCTCTGTTCGAGGGAAAACCGAACGGCCAGCTCGTTTCTCGCATGAATTTTCGGAGAAAATAGGGGGAGGGGTTGAAGTTCCAAATTTGAAAATTTCCAAATGTGCCCAACTCCGAATTATTTGGTGGCGAAACTTGAAGTGAAGAAATCAAACTTCGAAGAAACAACAAAGTTTCGAATGGTCGGAAAGTCGAAGACTCAAAGTGCTGAGTTACAAGATTCCAAAAATTCAAGTTCCGATTGAGCAAAATTCCGAAAAATAGAATATACCCACAGAGCGTAATTCATTCAATAAGTGGGTGTAAAAAATTAGAAAAATCGAAAATCAGAATGACCAGGATTCAGAACGTAAAAATATAAATAGTCCGAAACAATGAAAGATCAGAGTGGTAAAATTTAACCAAGTCAGAAATTAACATTTAACTGAAGACCTTCGATCACTCGGAATTTCGATATTTCAGATTTTAAAATTTTCTCAATTTCGCACTTTCGGAACTTTGACTCGACGGATTTACTCCCTTTCGGCATTTTATCTTTTCAGAACTTTGAGCCTCGGGTTTCGTACCATTCGAAATTTTGATATTTCGTCAAAGCTTGATGTTTTTGCTTCAAGTATCATCACGAAAAAGTTCGGAATTCGACGCTTGGGAACTTTTGAAATTCAGAATTTCAACTCCGCCCCGAAAATAGGAAAAAGACGAAAGAATAATACAAAGGGATTTTTCACCCTTTCCTCGTTGAAAAGTTCTTTCCGCACCCCGTATTTCCGCGCCTAATCGCTCGCAACGACGGTTATTATGCACAATTAGTGCACCGCGCGATCCGCAATCGAGAGACACCGATCTGGTTTATACATATATCCATCCGCGCCGCTGTGCCGCACAGTTGCCGCTGATTTATCGGGTGAAATTCAAACTTGCGGACGGTGCAAAGAATTCTTGTTAGAAAGCTGATATAGCCTAGTTTAAATTACGCGTGATCGCGCCATACGCGTGCGACCAAAGCCCGCTTGACTTCTATTAGCTTGTGGGCAACAATCCGTTATCTCAGCCTCTCGCCGATTATACGTACGATCTATTAACACGCGGCTGCAATAAACTTCGCCGATCGAAAAATCCTTTAACGGAATCCTAGAACTCTTTGACCCATTTTTTTTTTCTTCCCATAGGAGTAAAATTGCTCTTAAAATATGTAATAACAACTGATCAGCTGTTGCGTGCTTCATCGATCTGTAAAATGAGGTAATTCAGCACTGTTAAAAATTTCTATACGCAAGTTCCTGTACTGTATCGAAAGTTTTAATCGGACACGAAACAGTGAATCCACCATACATTTATCGTGTCTTCAGTTTACAAATGCAACAAATTTATTACACGACGTAGTAAATTCGAATTACTTTTTTGTGTTTTTACTATAAACTTGAGTGAAATAAAAAGAATGTTATTGTAAATTTAAGACAAATATACAGTAATTTACGTCGCTGCGCCGAATTTGTAAAATTTGTAAATTACCAACTCTTTTGCGCAATAAATATCTTTTCATTCCTTGTTTCGCGACTGCGGAGTATCAACTGCACAGGTAACGGAAACGACGAGAGATCCGAGATTAACAGATTGAGCGCATCGCGTTATGAAGGATTTGCAACTCGCGGAGCCCTTTGAAGCTCGAAGCATCGCATAAGGGCCGAGTCCTCGTAGTCTGAAAGGACCTTCACTCCTGGCTGATTAAATTCTGTCTAGTAACGTATACGATTGTGACGATAGTAGTTTCCCATGATTAATCAAAGTCGGTCCAGCAGCTTTCCGAGGACGCAATTGCTCCGAGATGAAAATAGTGAATTTCGCTCGTTACTCCGCAGTATCTGCGCCGAGTTAAAATAAGATACCGACTCGCGTCAGGTTGTATCAGCTGTGAATACCTGTTAGGCGCGAGTTGAATGGCACTAGAAAATATCTCGTCGACATTATGTTGGTAAACGGGTGTAGGTACAACGGCTATTCTCGATTTACGATCGTCGAGGTAAATCCTTTCTTCTCTTCATCCCCACCGCGTGGAAGGTGGATCGAGGAGGCGATAAATACGCGCGTCGATTAAACTTCGGATTCCTCCTGCACCGCTCCTCGTTTTAAGATCAGTACAATTTCTTCACATCGTGCATGCGGGCTGACCTTTACCGAGGATCCACGTTGTAGGATCATGGGAATCGCGCGGCTTTTATTGCGTACGATTTTCCGCGGGAGGATTCTGGCTCCTTTCGATTACCATCGACTTACAGGACAGGCTAACAGGCCGGCTGATTTGCGCAACTCGTGCAGCTATCTAACAGCTGCCCTATTAATTATTCCGCGACTGCAAGGTTGCTCCGAGTCCGTTCTATCACCGATAAGAAAAGTCCTCCACGCACACACACACGCACACACATAAGCACGCGCAAATTAAACTCAGGTGCAGTAAAATCCGAGAAGGAAATCGGCAGGTGTCGTTACATTTTAACTTGTTTCGTTTTATTTTCAAACGTTTCCAACTCCGACGAATGGGGCAAAATTGCGTTCAAGACAAGGAGAATTACGCCAATTTTCATACTCTATCGTCTTAGCAATTTTCCAGATGCATTCGCAGATATGCAGCAGCTGGCTTAACGCAGGCTCCGTCCACTTCCAGAGCTGTAATGATCGGGGAATCGATCGTTGTTTCGAGTAATCGAGTAGTCGGAATATCGGTATGAGTTTCGCTTCCGGCTGATGCTTTCCGTAGGTAAAGCGTCGCTTATGATCGTCACCGGCGATGATGGCGCGTCTCCTGCTTCCGAACCGTGCAATAATAACGAGCACCGATAATGACAGTGATATCGGTGACGTAATCATCGGCTCGTCATAAACGCGCTTCGTGTTGCAGTTTCCGAGTCTTGAGCAACGTGCTTCCATCCTCCTCGTAAACCGTCACGATATCACGTTGCAAGTACCGAGAGCTTTAGGCGTTTTCGACAAATTTTTTACGCCCGTTTTTCGAGGGGATGAAATTCCCACGAGATCTGCGGTACCGGCTCGTTTTCACCTTTCTGCTAGAGATGAGATTAATTACGTCATGAAACGGTGAAAAAAGAGAATAGAAAAAAACAAAAAAAAAAAATTTCGTCCCGTCTCAAGTCGCTGCTTTAATTCTTCTCCTCGCTGTGTATCCAGTTGAATGATTATTATCACGGTGTCATTAATCACAGAGCGAGGCGGGTGACTTCGTCAGTCTTTTATTCGACCGGGGGTGCATATGATATATCTTTTCAGTGTTTTTTCCTACCTCGGAGAAAGAGGACTAGGATGATGTAAAAGCGAAATTTTGACGAGAGGAAATATAGTTTTGTTTCAGGGCTTGAAAAATCTTTCAGACCGGATTCTATCCGTGACAGTAAACAACGATTCAACGATCGGTTTTACCGCTGATCGAAGCATGGCTGTGAATGGAACCTGATTTTGTCGGTTGATAACGGAGCTGGTGATAAGCTCAAGACGGAGAGAGGTGAAAGCGCGCTTTAATGCATCTGCGGGATAACGAATGTAGAGTATATATGGGACAGAATAACGGCGTCACACCCGGATGGCTAATTGGAAAGCATAGATAAATAGATCGAGGTCCAGTTATCAGCGACCGATAAACAGGAGTCGGTTTAAAACCGGCTTTAACGGGGCGTAAAATTCGAAGAAGAGGGTAAAAATGACTCGCGAAAATATGTCACGCCCGGAAATCGACTGCGGTATGCTATTATTGACCGGAAATGATCGATTATTTTTCCTAACAATCAGTTTTTGTTTTTCGTTCCCACGAACGACGCAGTGCAATATCAATTTATATGATTAATGCATCGATTATTATCATTGTCTTACTTACCAAATGCCTGTTTGATATAATTAGTGAAATAACTATAAATCATCAAAAAACTTTTCCGCTATTGAGACTACGTACTGAAATTTACAAAATTTTCGTTTCAAACACACGATTTCAATGAAATACGAAACAATCGATTGATCCATTGATTTTTTCCGATTCACCCGAGTCATGTTCGATTGTTTTTGGAATCGATTAATCGATGCACCGATTATTTTCAACTCAGTGGCCATCGCTGCTGAGTATGCTGATGAACCGACTCGCCGGGTCACGTAAACAGATTAGTGGCAAGTTTCTACGGTCGAGCCAATTTTTTATCCCTCGTGGAGACGGGCATTCCGACGTCTGCGAAGCCCGGCGTCTCGACGCTGCATCCCAGAATGCACCGGGGCGAAGGTGAGCATGTGGGCAACTGCAGCGCTCGCGCTTCGTAAGCGGAAATCCGCAATCGGCGCTTCCACGGTGCATGCTTGCATTTTGGCAAGCCGGATAACTCGCCAAAAGAAGAAAGAAAGGAAGGAAGGAAGGAAGAAAGAAAGGAACAGGGGAGCCTGGAGTAATTGGCCGGAAATCGTAATGGTCTGCTTAAAACTATATCCCTTCTCTTATGATTATCCAAGTTTTAAACGGCGGAAGTTGAGTCGCGGAAAATGAGAATGGCCCGCGTATAACGAGCGAGTTTATTCCGGATCGGCAAATTTCGCCTGCGAAATATGTTTTCTATCCAACTGTACGCGTAATCCTCCGATACCGCCGAACACGCTTACGATATTTTGTTGAAACGTATCGACGCGTGTCACGATCGCCGACAAATTATCTCTAATCTATCTATCAGTCAATTATACAATTGGCACTTTAACAAACGAGCCGCATTATACAGTTTAGACTGCGGAGCGATAATTTTATCGATTCTACGGGATAATTAACGTTCCCTCATTTTCGTCCGTCGCATGCAAACTGAGTTTCCGGTTGACGATTTCGGATGATTTCATGGATTTCGTCGATCCGATATTGCGCAGTCCTATAATCGCAGACTTTCCGCCACGCGGAAAACGATCCGCTAGAATATTCGCAGTCGTAGAAAGAACTATCGTACGTTCAAGTCGCTGGTTCGTCGCACAAAAAATTTCCATTTGTATTCTGATCGTATCTCTGCAGACACTGGATTAAAAAAAAAAACTGTATTCGAAAAAGGGTGGTTTCAGATTTCAATGCCGAAATTTGACCAATTTCTCATTACTTTAGTTTAAAAATACGGAATGAAAAGAGTTCTAAAGTTTTTTATCTTTTTCTTTTAATTTACCCAAAAATTGTAAAATTCGATGAACGTAGGTTTGTGGGAATTTATTATTTTTTTCCCCTTAAAATTGACCAGTAATGGTATGGTTTCGTGAGTTGTTCCACGATTTGTCATTACAGTGAAAAACTTGAGAATCGGAGGGTCGACCAAGATCGAGGTTAATTGTCGAATCGATCGGCTGAATCTCTTCGCAATAAGAATGCGTGATTTGTTCGTCTTTGTCAATTATCAAGAAAATATTCGACGTGGTTGCGCTGGTTTCTCACTAGGTATAAAAATCGGCTTTCGGAATCGAGAGAAGTTTGTTCCCCGATGGCAGCCAGCCGACTGTCGTCGACCGGATAAAGCAGCTCGGCTAGCGCGCGCTCTTTATATGTCCAAAGCCGAGCTCGGCAGGAATGTCGTTATTATTTAACATTTGCAGAGCGTTTATACGCCCCGTGGCCCTGGTTGCGATTTAGCGTTCTGAAGTCGACGCAGCGCACAGATGTAAACGCGTCGTTTGGCGAATACGACGCACGCATAAGAGAAGAAAGAATCGGAAAGAGCAGAAACTAGAAGCGACTTTCAAAAGTCAGAGAAGTTTTCATTCCGCGCAGTTGTGGTAAAAAAATAACGTCTAAACTTTTCTCCTCAACTTACAACGAGTTTCTCGGTAAAAACCATGGCGTAATAATTAAAATATTCTCGGACGTGGTTTCTTTGCTGCACTTGCGTATCGTGTCTACGCTGTGCAATTTGCGGCCCTTCAGACCTTCGTTTGCCAAAAACGCCAAGTCGTCTTAACGAGGTTCACTTCTCGGCTACCTTTTCACAGGGACTGAAAATTCAACCGCGGAAAGTAGAGAGAAAGAGAGACAAGAGAAAATGTGATGTTTCATTTGCGGAATAATTTCCACTGCGAAAATTATTATTACACTCTTTTCTACCGAGTTTGTTACATAAAGCCATTCACATTCACCGGCTAGTCGAATAGAATAGACGCGGCATGATTTCGCTGCATAGCGCGAATTGCGCGTTCGATCGATTAAATTTGATCGAGGAGTAAAAATCCTCTCACGTTTTTACTCGAGGCTCATTAGCCGTCTCGAGTGCTGCAATGTAATCGCTGCGTGTGCAAGATGGCAAGTTACGAAGCGGCTGAAAGGGAAATACATAGTTGTAAATTGGCGCCGAATCTAGAATCCATTATCTTTAATCGTAAGGAGAAAATAAAATTCTCGAGTAACGTGTTGCGTCGATTCTCCAAGCGAGAATATTATTATTTCCACGCAAGACCGTTTACCTAGGTATTACATCTATATGTTTATACGAACATATTACACTTAATGTAAACTCAGTTTCACCTGGAAAATATTATATATAGTATATTTATATGTATGAAACACCTTCGCCTGCGAGCATATTATAATATACACACTCATTTTGCCGAGAATTGCTCAGCTCTCGGTGCTTCCGTTTACCGTAATATACTCTGTTTCATTTACCCGAGGAATATACGTCTTACGCGTGATGTCTGAAAATGATCTGTTTCTTGGCTATTCGTTCTAGAATATCAGCCTAAGATTTGTCGCTTGGATATCGCTAAGTTCTCGTATTTCCGTAATTCCGAAACGATGATCATTCCGTAACAAATATCGCGATAAACGTCGTCTAAAGAAATTGGATCCAATAATTTGGTAATTTTTTAACAGAAGCAAATCTTCCCGAATCTGAAAATCAAACTCGCAAAAAGTGTGGACGAAAAATTTTAGGAGAAGAAAAAAAAGTTGGTGAAACCCGAGGGACTGAAACCGATCGAACAGATTCAATTAAACTTTCGACACTGTAGTTTGGCGATAAAAACAGGCGGATGTACAGATCGAGCAGGAAAACCATACGGGGAAAAAAAAATGTCCCGGTTTTGGCCAGAAGCCAGAAAAGTAAAAGGAATCGAAATACCTGGGTCAACGAAACGCGTTTAAATCGCCGAAATTCGGCGGGTCACTTGTTTTTTGTTTTTTTCTTTCTTTTTCTCAATTTTTTCTCAATTTCTCTCGGTTTTTGCGACAAATCCAGCGGGTCGAGCGACCCCGGTTTTTCGATCCGGGAACACGGAAGCGTCTTGCGGACGGCCGTAGCCCACGCGGTTCGTTCTAACGCGTGCACGGATAGACGGACGGCCGCATTCGTATCGGTAAACCGAGTAGAACGAGCCGCGGCTCGCCTGCTCCACCTATTGCATAACCGACTTTCGAGCTGCGCTGTAGCCGCTGTGCAATTGCGGCTGCATTTCATCCGCGTCCACCTTCGAGCCGACGTCGAGGAGTCGCTGCCTCCCACACACCGATTGATTGTCGTCTAGGAAACTGGGCCGGGGTCAAAAAGTAGAATGGCTTGACTCTGGGATACGAAGGGTCGAACAAAGGTCGGATTTTCAAAGAGACGAGAATCTGATTCGCGGATACTTAGAATAAAGGAAGAGAAAAGTAATCGGATCCTAAGATCGATGAAGAAGTCAATGTATTCGATTTTTAAATAGAATTTCGAAACGTAGGTTTACTGTATTTTGAATCCTCGATAACCAGAGGCGATGCACGGAAAAGTGAAAACTCGAATTCTCAAAGAGCTATCTCAATCCGAATCAATGAATTTCAAAATATACAGCGATCAAGTATAGTGAAGAAAAGAAAAATATAGAATGAATGAGAATGTAGCAGCGCGAGGCGTAGAATCGTCATTATATTTTGAGTCCTGAATTCCTTCTACATACAATTTTGCGCTTATACATTTTCACTTTTCTGTATTTCCAACGCTCTGAGTTTTGCGATTCTATTGATTTTTCACGTCTTTGAAAGTTGTATATCATGATCCTTCTATTATATGGTCATTCTGCCTTTTTATGCCCACCCTAAAAACGGAATTTCGTACTTCCATTGCGCCTATTTCCAAGAAAATCCATTCATTAGTCTCGGTATTACGAAGTAATTGGTTTAATTAGATTTGACGAATTTTCAAATGAAAATCGTTTGCGAAGAAACTAAAACTTCATGAAAATGCGAGTTGCAATTTTGAACTATCATGAATCCTAAACAAGCTTTTTCAATTATTTGCTTCTTTTAGAAAACAGATCAGTCGACGTAAGCTTCCGGAAAATTTCATCACCGTCTATTAGTATCGAATCATTAATCGGTAACCAATTAATTGAATTGATTTTATCGACGAGAAAATTTTCACTTTCCGATTCGACGATCATATCGAAGTTTCCTTTCAAACCGCGACTAAATTAGACGAGTACAGAAAATTCGTTGGGATTAAACCGGCTCGTACAGCCTTCGATAGCATCGTTATAACTCCATTTCCGGAGACGAAGCTATTTCCGGTTTGGAAGATATTATCTCTCTCACGTTGCATAAAAGTGATCTTTTTTTTTTACTATTTTTAAAATCTATTAATTTATTTTTACCAACCTTTGGAAAAACCGTCGTTGTGGAAGTGAATTAGCCGATCAAGTTAAACGGATTGAATTATCCGCAGTACGTTTTTATCCGTGGCAAAAGTAACGACTGAGCTGTGGTAGTTGTATTTTTTACGTAATACATGTAACAAGGATGTGAAAACGGGTGAAACGTTATTCATGAAATCGTCGGGAGATTCATGGGAACGGTTTATTCTCTTATATTTATTATTTGCATACCCGTAGGTAAGACAAAGTTCTAACGCTATTCACGCACACTGAGTCACAGAGAACGGCGAGCACACCACCATCGTGCATTGTAGTTGCGCTCAGCTATTATCTGTACGCTAGCCTTACGAGCCGCGGTGTATTTGCCAGCTGCAGTTCGCCTCGGCCATTTTAAAATGTACAATTATTGCCTGAAATATCCGAACAAATGATCGTAAACGGCGTTTCTTGCTCGGAGCAGGATTTCGTCCTGGCGGGGGTAAAAATCTAACGGCGCATGAATCGGATCGGCGAGTTTATTGCTCAGAGAATTAATCACGATTTGAAATACTCATAATCACCAATAATAATCGAAGAGTCTTGATTAAAATAAGACGAATAATCTGACACCCGTGGCGGTTCAGGCAAAAAAATTTCTGCACAAATGCTTACGTAAATAGCGACGATAATTCCCGTGCATTCGATCATCGCTGCTGAATCGTTCGGCGCTTCTGATCGATGTCTTTCCTCGAACGAACGAAAATTACGCAGGGGTGAAAATGCGGTTGTCAGTGTTGAAAAGACGGCTTGACGAGGAACGCTCGACGAGCATTAATGCCAAGGTTAGTCCCGCAGGATTGTCCGCGAAATTGCGACGCAAATTGTTGCACGAAAGGGGAACCGAGAAACGAAACGAGACCCGGAAGCCGAGGCACGGCTCGATTCCAGGCGTCCGATTAACCGCTGCCGGGTTTTCCGGTGCGCGCGATGCACATGCAAGCGTGTAACGACAGAAAATAATAACTCGGAACCGTCGAGCCGCGTAATTTAGACAAACGAGGATGCTCGGATAGGTGGCAGAAGTGCTTTCGCGAACGATCGCGGGAAATCGAAAACGGAGAGTCAACAGGTGGCCGCCTCGTCTCCGAGAGGATCTCGCCGCCTTTGCCTTTGCAAAATGGGTACTAGGGCTGAACTGCCGGATATCGACTCCGAAACGGTGGGAAAAATCGGGTTTCAACGTTGCGTGGAAAATGCGGATTATACAGAGCGCTTGAGGCGAGCGCAGCTGAATTCGTGCAAAATGAGCGAGTTGCATACGTGCCTCCGGGAGGCAATTTATTTCTGAAAGAATTCAGGTCGTCGGGGTCACTTGAGGCCGTCAAGCTTTTTAGTCGTTTACCTTTTAAGTTGCGATAGAGCACGCTCGTTAATCGGTTCGATTAAGCGGCGCTCTTTCCTACCCGCCGATGCGATATTCCGAAGAATTTTCGGCTTCTTTCCCATCTCCACCCTCCGACTGTCCGGTGTTATCAAAAAAACAACCGCCCGAGCCTTCTGCCTCGGAGATTAAAGAACGGGCCGTTTTTCACGACCGCCGCTTGCTTTCTAAACAAAGACGCGGGGATTATCATATTTATATATCTCGTACCGAGACGGATCGTCCGTGTATATTTCTCTGCGGGTATGAAATGTATAACGAATGTGAATTATTATAAAGCGAGAGAGAGAGAGAGAGGAGAGCCTTGTGGCTTTGTAATCGCACCGGTAACACCGACTAATTATCCGGCTCTTGTGGTATTGAATGCAAAAAATTGAAAGAAGAAGAAGGGAAAAAATGAACCTGAGGAATATAATGAGAATAATGGGAAAGAAAATGGCCATTTTATGCACCGCTTATGCAACCATCTCCTAGTTACTAACGATGTGTAGTTCCGAACCTGATTGGTGGCTGCATTGGACTTCTATCCGTGCCAAGGTAACCACACATTGTTAGATATCTTGGAAAAGGCGGCTCACAACTCCCGGCTCTCCATCTTGAACGTAAATCGCGTTTTAAATCCTTTAATGCGGCGATATCAGAACCTATAAAACGGTGGATATAAGAAGACGGAGATGATTACGATGATGAAACTCCGGGCCGTTGCTTCCTCGGTAAAATTCCTGATGGCCTTGCCTTTCCTACGAAAATTCTCAGCCGTCATTTGTAACAGCGGAGAATAACGTCCTCGGCACTACGACCGAATATCGCAATTTTGGATCGGTCATAATCCCTACATCCGGTCTATAAAATACCGACCGCAAAAGTGTCTCGCAATTATCTGAAACAGAATATGAAGCCTTGGAGTGAAAAATGCTGGAATGAAATGGAAAAACTCTGTGTCGAGTGGTTAAAAATTTAGGCTGTCAAATTTTGACAAATTATCTTTTTCGGTTCGAGCAAATAAAGACTTGCCTTATTGTTGGCGAATGAATTCTCCACGATGTGCCGACGCGAAATTTTGTACAACGTTCGCACGAACCGTACCAGCTCGTTACTCTCTACGAATAATTTTCACTCTGAAATGATTAGTCGAGTCGTAGAAAGGAGTTCTGGAGTATTCGTTTGAGCAAGAAATAGAGCAGCTGTGAATCACCAAATTCGATAGAAGACTGAGACTCGGACGGTGACGAAAGAAAACAGCCTTTCCTGCAATAGACGTAGATACCCGCGACCATGACCAGAGCGTCTTCCACTTTTTCTGAGATTCAACAACTTTGACGACGAGTTTCGAGAAAAACGTCGAGAGAATCGGACGACTAGAGTTTAGCCGTCAGAATCGAGCGGCGCGGGATAAAAGCGTGAAAAACGTTGTCCGCAAGTATGGGAAAAGCGCAAGCGCGGCGGGTAATTGCGTCAGTCAGAATGCAGCGTAAATCTGCATAATCCTTAGTCGCGAGTTTCCCAATTTGAGGGTACCTACACCTGCAGAGGTTGCAGTCGGCGACGGGCGCGGTAGGCGCGTAACGGCCGCAACCACGCCTTCGGGAATCGTCATAGGTGACCCGGTCCGGTCGGTCCGGCCGATCGGCGATATGGAAGCAACGCGACGGAGGGAAGGGAGCCGGGAACCCGCCACCTTCGCGGTGGCGGCTAACCAACCTCGGAGGATTATAGTTAGTTTTTCTGGGGCGGAGGCAGGGGGGTGGGATAGTGAGGCTTTCGAAAGGATGGTGATTGTGGAGCGTGGCCGGCGTGGCTCGCGTTGACTAGGGAGTATATAAGGCCCACCGACCCAGCCCAAGTCAGTCATTCACCGGACTAGCAGCCCAACCACCACCACACACTCACCAAACATGAAGGCCTTTGTGAGTATTCGGGCCTTCTCGCACGGCGAATATTATCCGGGACCGTTCTGCCTGAAGCCGCTTTTCGCGAAATTTCAAAATCACCGCGGTAACGAGCCGCTGGCCCTTTTTACAACGGCAGTTTTCAATTTTACTTCATTTTTCGATAGACTTTCTTCCTCGTTTTGTATCGCTGCACCGCGGTTGTAAACTTCGCTTCTGTACCTCGATTACCCGATATTATTCCTTCGGTCGCAAAACTTTTTACTGCCGGCCAATAAAATTGGTCTCCATGTATGCATATATATACATATATATACACATATATATATATATACATACGATTACGGGTGAACCCTTGAACCCGAAACGAAATCCGGAAAGTATCAAAGTATCAAACGGGGAAACGTCGCTTTCGTCGTTTTAAAACTTCACTGCGGTTATTTACCGAGAGCCGCAAAAATCGCTTCGGTTTCGTCTGATTTTGAGCAAATTTCAAATCGCCGCGGCATTGCGGAACAATAGAGCTCAGCCTCCGGCTTCCGGGAGAGTAAATAACACCTTTGGTGCACCGTTGCATTAGCGAGAAAGGACGTGAAAGTTTATTCGCGGGTATATCGTGTATTCGAACGTGCATACGGTAACGTCGGGCAAAGCCGTCGGTCTCTCACGACATTTGTATCCGACTGTTACACGCGTGTTTCTCAGTGATCCGCAATCGAGAGCGACAAGTTTGACGCCGGGATAGCCGCGGGTGGTCGAGAAGAATATCGTTCGAGTGTTAATAAGCCGGGACGACTTCCTTTCTAAACGCAACATCTTACATGTAGAATCGTCCGAGAGAATCGAGTCCGAGTAGCTGCAGTTTGACGTGGCGAAACGAAGAAAGCCGCACCCGTCGGTTGCAAAATGTAATATTATAGAGAGCAGCGGAGTAACAAGCGTCACTTTTCTCCGACGTTTGTTACACGCCGGGAATGAATTATGCGGAACCGTTACACGGACGGTGATATAATCTACTGCGGTAGACTCGCTTTTCCCCCGACGTCGCGAAAGTTTAACGACGGGAATGGAAAATATCGAATGAGTAATATTTTTTGCGCGACTAGCCTGGAGCTCCCGAGTGTGCCAACTGGTTAGTTAGTTGGCCGGCTCTCGCGGTTTGCCCCGATCCGTAAAACTGGATCGGAAAGAATTTTTCACCTAATACGGAATCCCGATGCGGAATCGGGGCGTGGTGTAAGATCGAGAACGGCGCTGAAAATCGGCTCGGCCGCACCGAGCTGACGGGAAAAATGCAAGAGGCACGGTAGCCGGGCATTAGCTCGAGTTACGAAACGTTGCATCATCGCCGCGACACGCCGCCCTCCCTCCTCGTTCGCCGATAGAAATTCACCCGGTTTTCTCGTCCCGACACGCGATCCTCGCGACGTCGGTGAAAGCGAGGCTCAGGAGAACCAGCCAACCTTCCCTCATCTGCCTGCGTATCTGCAACGAAACCGGGAAACCTCGCTGTTCCAGATTGTGTTCGCCTGTCTGGCAGTGGCGACAGCTCGCGCCGGCATCGCCCACGGACCAGTCATCTCCTACGGTGGACACGGCGGCGGCCACGGTGCCGGCATCGCCCTCGTCAGCGGCGGACACGGAGGCCTTGGTGGAGGCTACGGAGGCTACGGAGGCGGATACGCCGGACACGGAGGCGCCGGTCTCAGCGGCGGACTCGCAGCCGGAGCCGGTACCGCAGCTTCTCTCCAAGGCGGAGCCTCAAGCTTGGGAAGCGGTGGTCTAGGAGCCAGCTACGCGGCCGGAGCAGCGGCCGCTGCTGGCGCTGCGGGAGTTCAACAGATCGTCTCTGGTGGTGGGTCGACCGAAATACGAGGATCCGACCTCACTCGCGACCTCTCCGAGATTTTCGCGCCGTGCCTAACCCCTCGTTTTTCCCCAGGAGTGACCGGTGGTAGGTCCGACATCGGACCCGCGGAGGGACCCAAGGCCAACGTCGGACCCCAGAGCGGACCGTCTGACCTCGTCGGACCCCAGGAGGGAGCCAAATCCATCGGTGGACCCCGTACCGGACCCTCAAGCCTCGTAGGACCCGCCGCCGGACCCTCGACCCTGGTAGGACCATCCCAGGGAACCGCCACCCTCGTAGGACCATCCCAGGCGACCGCTAACCTGGTC
Source organism: Neodiprion fabricii (assembly GCF_021155785.1). NCBI lineage: Eukaryota > Metazoa > Arthropoda > Insecta > Hymenoptera > Diprionidae > Neodiprion > Neodiprion fabricii. The sequence goes on from NC_060239.1 coordinate 3,973,543, forward strand.
GGACCCAGCTACGGTGGAGTCGCCTTCTACGCCGGATCCGGTGGAATCAACGGTGACGACGGTAGCTCCGGCTCCGCCGCCGCCGCCGCTCCCGGAGGTCTTGGAGGCGCTGGTGAGTCTCCCACGACGGTCGAAGCTCGACGCTCGGTCGAGCCTCCGCTAACGACCCTCGGTTTTTCGCCCCTATAGGTATCGCCCTTGGCGGAGGTGGCGGTTTCGGACTCGGCGGAGGATACGGAGGACCCGGTGCCATCGCCGTCGTCGGCGGAGGCCCAGGAATCGCCGGTGGAATCGGCGGCCACGACGCCGGAGTCGCCGTGATCAACGGACCCTCCGGAGCCATCCACGCCGGACTCGGTTCCCACGGAGCCATCATCCCGGCCCCAGTTTCCATCGGTCACGGCAAGTGGTAGACGGTCTTAACGGACAAGCGATCTCGGCTCGGCGACGGCGGCACACACACACACACCAATCATCACTGCACTACCGGTTGTTCATCACGCGCTGCAATTTTACCCGCGGGGGAGGGAGGGGGGAGGGTGGAGGGGGCAGCGGAAGCGTCCTCGGCCTCTTCTTCGACGCGACGAGGATGAGGACCGCGAAGAGAATCGGAGAACGAGGAGGAGCAGGAGGAGCAGGAGGATCGTTGGAGAGGAACGGCGACATTCGAGAACTCCGTCGTAACGCTCATACGGGGAACGGACGAGAGACCGGCTGAGTTTAGCTGAAAAAGGGATAACGAGAGAGTGCACAGTGTGAACAGTGGACAAGTTACGTCTCAGGCGCATCGACCATCCGTCGAAACCCGAACAACCAGGCGCGTTCTATTTTCTGAACACCAGCCGCGTTGCTCCTCACGGGTTTTCGATATTTCTTCACGCTTCTGCGGATCAGTCTCTCCCCGTGTTCTTCCACTGTCGATTTTCTCTCTCTCTATATCTCTCTCTCTCTATTCTGTTCCGTCTTCTCTCTTCTCAAATCTCTCTGTCCATTCAATTCTCCGTATCTTCAGGTTCCGAATCTCTCGGTGTTCCATCTTTTGCAATATTCTCTTACTCTTCGTCTCTCTGATTCTCTCTCTCTCTCTCTCTCTCTCTCTATCTTGCCTCAAGCCTACCCACGTATATTATATAATATCGTAATAATTATCTCGCTCGGAAGGATACCTCATAATCTCAATTCTCTACATCGTATTCTTCAATGTTGTTATTACATGTACTCACTGCCGCACCGCATACATCTTTTTCTTAAACTATTATTATATTATTACTATAATACGTATTCACATACTCGGCTACGCACATTTTTATACAACTGTGTATATGTGTATATGTATATATATGTATATATGTGTGTGTACATGTATATATTTGGTGATTTTTTTTGCTCATACACAATATACATAAATACACATTTATATATACCTATGTATATATGTATTTATATGTATACACGCACGCTATAAACGCTCCCCCGTCAAACTGAAACATCCCCCGAAACAACGCGCGTATGTACCGTGTATAATATTGTAGTGCACGGACGAAAAGGTAAACACGCAAGTGAAAAAATGGCTACCGGTAGAAGCCAATGGTAGGTCAGCCGTTCGATTTGGAACGAACTAATGTACATAGAAGGCGCATCACCTCCCGCCGCCGGCCCCCGACCCCGCCCGACCCTCGCCCTCGTCTCACCCTCTTTTTGCGATCACGACTAGCACCCCACCACCACCACCACCACCATAGATAGATACCACGTATTTATAGCGTTTATACATTTATACAATACTTTATATAAAAATAAAGCATCAGTATTTAAAACTCAACATGTCGATGTGTATTCTCTCCGTTCTCCTCGGCGCTCGACCCAACCGTCGCATCCACCGATCCACCCACGGTGGTCCCAATGGTTGACAAACATGATCTGTCACGAAAATCGACTGGATCAAATATTTCACTGCGAAAGCCAATCGAGCATTCGTAGCATGGTATTCGCTGTTCGGTCTGGTTGTCGGTGAACATGCGGCGGAAATGTAACACCTACATTCTGATACTTAGAATCGTGGGACTGCAAAGCTACGATGAAGATGGTATGAGATTTCAGTCAGGGTAGGCGGCGTGAGGAGAAGTTTGGGCGGTCGATAAGCTCCTAGACGACAAATGCGCCGCTCCGAAAATCTGGATGATAAAAAATTGAGTGACGTATAATAATTCCAAAGCTGGGGGAGCTTTTCGGGAGAACCGACAATGAGTGAGTCGCGTCTCATTTTTCACTCGTATAAGTCGCAAACCTGAGAGAGGAGTAGAGAGAAGGAGAGATTCTTACTTTATGTACTATGTGCATGTATATATTGTATAAAATATATAGCCTTGGGAGTGGATCGGAGAATATATTAATAATTCATAAAGGATTATTTGCTTAGAATTAATACCACCACCTGCGGCGTTGGTTTCCTTTAACCCCTGCCACCTGACCCAGATTTAACCCCCAAAAATTATCGCGCGGTCTGTGCGTAATCAGAAAATTTTGAATCAAGTTCGAGAAAAGTTTGAGGGAGACTCTCGCTTCTCGCGGTGAAACTTTCAGTCTCTTTATTCGATTTGGACTTAGGCGACCCCGCTGTAAATTTCACCGCGAATATCTCTGAGAGCTTGGCGAGAATAGAATCGAGTTCGTGGTTGTATCGAGGAAAACTTGAGAAAAAAAAATTAACCAAGAACTCTCGAAAAAGATTCAATTCGACCCGCGACATGTTTCGTACCGTTTCTGCAGACGCGACAGGTTTTAGCCGCGAAAAAGTACCGCCAATTACACAAACTCGATTAGCCGGTGATAGCGAAATTAGTTTTTCCCCGTATTTCACCGTAACGGGTGCATTAAAGCTCCACTTCAGGTATCAGAAAAGTTTTTATTTCGACGAACGGGACCTCAAAGCATGTTCCTAGAAATGACTACAAAAAGCTCACCAACGTTTTACGGTGAACGTCGAGTTCGATCAGTTTCGTTCTCGAAATTTCCAAGGTCACTGAACGAAGCCGCAGGCTTACTCAAGCTTCACACGGCGCGATTTCTAGTCTGCTTCGTTAACGAAGCTGAAACACGAACCAGGGTTCACAGCCGCCGTTGTAAGTTTGATTACCATAGAGATGGGAGGCTGCTGAAATATCGCCTGCATTTCAGAGCAGCGAGCTTCCTGCAGACGCTTACAGTGACAAAAAATAATGCAGATGCGCCGGAGTGCATTAAGCCAAAGCGCGTCAAGAAATTGTCGCGGCACTCAACCTCAGGCCAGGCTGATAAAGCTGATGGTGCGAGCCGTCCGTCCGTCAGTTCTCTTTTCCACGCCGGATGACTGGCGAATTTGTCCCGCGGTCTGATCTCGCGTTGTCATTATCCATGAAAGCGCGAAGCCTCGACACGAACGGCGTGGCGTCGAGGCGGGTCTGGAATGGGAGAGTAAACAGCTTTATCAATTTGGTTCCCGCGAAGCGCTCTCTGGGAGTGCTTAGCCAGGCTGGAAAGTCCCCGGAGCTTTTGCTGCGAAGTCCTTCGAGGAGCGGCGGAAACGTAGGATGATTTACTCGATTCGGCTCGACCTTCTGTTTCCATTTGCAGTTTAACCACCGAAATTACACGGACAGGTGACAGTGTACCCAGCGACGCGACGGTGCGGCGGTACGCGTTACGCTGTGAATTACTGGCTCCCGGTTCACCGCAGACGGAATGTGACGCCGACCGCGGGTTTCCCGTCAAATCGTAAATTGTAATTATCAAGATTCAGTGCCGGAGGTAACGCCGTCGCGAATACCCTCACCGGACGCGAGATATCGTCGTTTTTGAGCTCGACTTACTCGGGCTGAAGGACACTCGAGAACCGCAGCCACGGAACCATTCTTTGTCGCCCTCTCCGTCCTTTTCTTGCCTTTGCTCAATAATTCGCAGAGTCTGTTTTGCAATTAGAAATCGAGTAATACTCGCTCCTCGAACTTGCCTGTCTGATCCAACTTCCAGGAACGGCCTGTTAAGAGGATCTCGAGCGTTCCTGCTTTCGCGGGCTCAAGTGCCAACAAAGGAAATGGGATTAGCGGAATCATGAACAACAACGAGTAACGCGAGAGAGCGAACAGTGGCCCAACTCAATCTTGAAACCTGAACAGCGGAATCTGTGATCTTAGGCCAGGCGCGAGCCGACCGGAAAAAAGCCCCGCGTCGTTTTTGCTACGAAGGAAAAAAGGATCTCTTCACAGCTCCGAAACCACATCTCGGCCAGCAGTGACGGCTCGGTGAGCTTGCTCCGGGGATGAATTTGCGCGTTGAAACGTCGGACCGACGAAGAAATGGCGCCGTATTCCCGTTCAGGAAAAGCGAGTCCGACGTTGAACAGTGCCAAGTGAAAATTTCAGGTTCAATACTATCGCGGCAGGAGAGGTGAGCGCTTCTTTGAACTTTGTAGCGTATATAACGCAGCTCTAAATCTTTTGTCAAGTTACTCCTAGAGTTAGATGTTGGCTGAGGCATTCTGCTCGAGCAGATGCCCACGAATAAAAGAAAGCTCTGAGCTTCTCGAGGAGATCGCGAGACGACGGACGGCTTTAGACGTAAAGTCGCACACTGCATACGCCGCATTCTTCTTCTAGTTTTGTTCAAGTCTCAAGTGGAGCGCTCCGGAGAATCCTGCGTCTACACGTACCTCGGCCGGAAGTGTCCTTCGCCAAGAGTTTTCACCGCGAATTTCTACCGGCTTCCATCCTTGAGGGATGAACGCCTTCAATTATGGATGAAAAGCTCAGTTGGCGGGTCACTCGACGAATTTTTTCCTCCTTCCAGGATCCTCTCGCCGGCTTAAAGGACCTCTCCTTTTTCTCTCAATGAACTCTGTTACAGACGCGACGAGGGGAGGGCAATTAATCGTTACGCTAATCGAGTTCGTTTAAAGCGACACGAGATTTCTACCCTTTCACCGATCGATGCAAGATTCCTGCTCGGCAGTTTGCACTTTCCATCAAGGTCGCGGTTGCCGAGAAAACTTTGTCCTCGAAGTGACGACAGGCACGCCGCTATAATTGCGGTAATAGTCCGATATACCTGTTCCGTCACTCTCTGTTTCCGCGTTCAAAGTGTCACGTGAATTTATCGCAGGGAAGGATGGCGAGAGCTCGATCCTTTTCGAAATGATGTTCCAACGTCAAAGCTGCGCTCTTTTTTTTTTTTTCTTCTATTTTTGCATGTGGGGTGAACCTGAAATCAAAATGTTTGACGTTCGTCGTTGCGTGCGGTAATTCGAAATGATTGGAAACTCGATAACGAATAAGACACACAAAGCGCGCGACAATTCAATTATTCAAGTAATTATCGTACACGAAATGAATTCTTCGGCTCAAATTTCCAAACGAACGGTCAACGTCGATTGGCAGTCACACTAATTTAGCAGCGGGGCAACACGCGAACTCGATAAAAGAGGACGTAATTAACGCAGTCGATAATTCCGAAATAACCGAGTGATCCGACGGCGGTTGAAACGCGCTAATACAGAATCGCTAACGCCGGTCCGTGTATTTGCTTTACGGCGTGAAAAGTCTGGACATGATTTCGAAGGTCCAAAAAGCATATCGAGCGTTGAACGTTTCAATTAAAAAATCTCACCGGTGTGGGGAAAATCGCAATTATTTACCAAGCTTCGCGGATTGTACCAGAAGGGAGTTGAAATGTCAGTGAAATCTCATTGCTCCTTCCTCCTCCTCCTCGTCGTCGAACTCGAATTATTAACCCAGACATCGAACCTTTCCTCGTACAACAAAGGCAACAAAGGCACGATGCATTGCGGGCGCAGAGGCAAGAGGCATCCATCGCATGTTTGCAGGGAATTGGAGCAAACATCGAGGAGAACGCTAAAGGTCGAGACGTAGCGGCGAACTTTGTCTTTGTCGGTACTCGCTGAGGATATTCCACGAACTGTACAGATACTCTCAGCGTATCCTCTGGGGCACCGCAGGCTAGCGTCGGAGGAGATAGGTAGAATTTGGAGCCCAAGGTTGGGACGAGGACGAAGAAAGAGGTGGATAATGCCGAGCTGAGGGAGAAAACTGAGCCCCAGAACGGCCCGACCCTCTTAATTACCGGCCTTAAAGAGGCGCCGAGGGTCGCCATATTCGACGATTGTTATTGGCTTTTTGCTCGCCGGTTTGTCGATTTCGTTCAAATACTACGGCGATATATGTCGGCGGTGAGGCTCGAAATTCGAGAGAGACGGAGCGAGCGCTTCGCGTATCTCGAGTGGGAAATTCTGGAACAAAAAATAAAGTGGATTAATAATTCCTAGAGTAATCACCCCTCGCCGAGGGGCTCGTGACGGCCCTGGCTACTGCCTAACTCGGCACTGCGCTCGACTCGGACTCAGAACGTCTAAATTAATTCGGCAATTCCCAGGTATACATTCACGAGTCTCGTTCAGCTGTAGCACTGGAGGAATTAAAACGGCGTGTAACTTCGTAGATGCTCGATTCATAATTAAACTAACCTCCCCAGCTGTCCGACATATTCTGCTTTATACGTACCTTATACCCACCATCACCACCTTCTCCTCCTCCTTGGGAACGGAGTTGAAAACAGGCGGGCAATTGACGCGTCTGCGAAACGGTGAGTTTGAAGTTTACACTCGGTTTGTTCTTCCTTTTGAGGTGTGCAGGCACTTGCCGTTAATGACGAGAATGCATAAAATTACCGAAATTATAAACCCCCTTGTAAACTTGTTGTTCGGTATCGCTTTTAACAGCGAGTACGGTTCAACTGCTCCGGTTCGAACAAGCTTGACGGTAATCGTGACACGTTTCAATCCCACGAGTCAGTCGCAACAATTGGGCAGAGTTTAATTGACGGTTTGCGCCAGCGTAATTTCGGAGGAACAAAACGGCCGATGAAAAAACCGTGAACTCGGAAAACTTGAAACAAAGCTTCAGCCGGCTGATTGAGCGAGAGAAATTTGTGGCAACCGACCGCGTGCTTCACCCGGCGTAAATTCGAGCCACGAGTAACCGAGTCAGGTTGAAATTCGTGCACGAATCGAGGGGCTAAAATAATTACCGAGGATTTAACTCGGCGAGAAACTTGGTCCTAGGCGAGCGAGTCGTGGACTGCGGTTCGTGGCGGCCGATCGTGAGCGTAGAAAAATTCCGCGGCCTGAAAGTGGGTGGTGGTAAAAACTAGTTTTCCTACCCTCGCCGGCGGGCCGCAAGGACATTTTTTAGGCCTTCAACGACATCCGCGTAACCTGCGCTCACCGTCGGAAGGGACGGTTTCCAGCAGGCCGCGAATGGGTGTGGCGAGGTTACCACCGTCCGACACAATCGGTCCGTACCGCGGAGCCTCGGAGGTATTATTATTCGCGGGATCAGTGGGAGCGCGAATCAGGATGCCAGAGTCCTATATAAGCTCGGTTCGATATCCAGAGTCCATCACCACTCGACTACCGCTCAGTCAGTCAACATGAAAGCCTTCGTGAGTATACGAGTTTAAGCTTCGAATTTTTTAAAACCAACAACTCCTCCCTGAATCTCACCCCCAGATCGCCCTCCTCGCCCTCGTCTCCGTGGCCGTCGCGACGCCTCGTGAACGTCGGAGTGTCTGGGGTGGCGCCCACGGCGTCGCGGTTGGCCTGGCTGGGCCAGTCCTTGGCGGTGCTTCGGTCGCGGGGCCTCATCTGGGCCCCGCATCTCTCGCCGGGCCCGTCGTCGGTCCTGCTCGTGTTTCCGGAGCTGTTGCCGGCCCCGCTCACGTCTCCGGCAGCGTCGCCGGGCCCGCGGTTGTCACCGGGTCCGTCGCTGGTCCCACCTGGGTTGACGGAGGCTGGGACGGAGCCTGGGGTCACGGATGGAACGGAGCTGCCGGATGGGCTGGTGCAGGTAACCGTCCGATACGACGAACCCAAAACACGCTGAGTTGACACTGAAATCGACCTTTGTAGGATACGGACTAGGAGCTGGACACGGGGCTGTTTTGGCTGGGCCTGCGGTCCATGGAGCGGTTCTAGCTGGCCCAGTTGGTCACGGAGCGGTGATTTCTGGGCCGCACGCGGGCGCGGCTGCGGTCTCTGGACCCAACGCTGGGTCTGCGGTTATCTCGGGACCTTCTGGCACCATCTCCACCCATGGCGCCGGATACGGAGCTGGAGTCCATGCTGGACTAGGCCATGGATGGGCTGGCCATGGTCACTGGTGATTTCCACGCGTCCTCCCCTGAGCCTCTTAACAAATGTACTGACTGGTCCTGTCTTGGTTCCCTTTCTCGACCTCCGATTCTCGTCTTTTTGTATAACAAACATTGAATAAATGCATTTTTACACTTGAAATATGATGCCGGTACGTTCATTGACTGTTTATCTCATTCGCCTTTATCTAGTTATAATAATCGTTGAAACCATTCGAAAGTATATACGCTGACGTAAATCTAGAGAGCCGATACTCTTTGTTCTCGTTGAATAGTCAGCCATGCTGCAGTAATTGTCACGACCTGTGGCGATATTAATAACGCATAGGCAAAGCCTGATTAACAGCGAATGGTATATTATCTTGTAAGCAGCTATATTGCTGCGGAGCGTGGAAAGCTCCTTTACACTCGTCGTAATTTACTCCGTCATAGCTTTCAGTCTGCAATTAAGCGATTTGAGGTGGCCTGAGAGGCGTCGGAACTTCCCATTTCGTGTCAGAAGCTTCGACCATATTCCGTCTGTTCGCTGGTTTGAAGCTGGGCTGAACAGAAGAAGACCGCCATCGTCTGGTTGGAACGTAAAACGTGGATTCTAGCATCATTCAGATGCCCTGGACCCATGCACTCACGAGCCGACAAGCAAAGGCTGGGCTCGTGTGGCACGGCTGGTTTACAACTGCAGTGCCGGTTGATCGTATCAGCATCGATCGAATTCCTGGGGTTGCACCAAGTGGCGACGGTCTCCGAATATACTGTACCACCTCCCTGATCACTGTTTCACCCTGATTGAACCTTGTTTCAATCGAATTTCTCTGGGTTTCTACATGCTTTCTTTCGATCAACTTCCGTCTCGCGCATTTCCGGCTGGTAACTTGAAATACTAAGAACTGCAAGTTCCTTCGCGAAAATCAGCACCAGGAAACATACCTGTAATGCTAATTCACCTCGACACTTTTTCCACTCTGTCAGATCAATGTTTGATAGAAAATGAAATGTCGTGAACGAGCTCAAGCTAGCTTGTCAATCGTAATGCGATCTGGCGATGAAACGCAACCGAGCTATGTTCCAAAAGCATGTTCTCTTCATCGTTTCAGGCCCCCGCTTTTTGGCGACTCGCTGAGACGGCAAAGGCCAGTCGTTCCAATCAATCGCCCACTCGCTCTGGCCGCGTCGACATGTGAAGGGAGGGTTTTGAGTGGCCGCGACAATGCGCGTGGCGACCGATCATTTTCCTGATCTACGATTACAACCGGAGTGTCATTGTCGCTGGAGCTTGAAGGCTGTTGGTGAATACGTCCGGCACGCGCGTTCCACGCCTGACCTCTGGCACCTACGTGCCGTGCCTACGGCAGCGGTTAGTCTCTGACACTTGGCACTCGCTAACAAAGGATCTATAACTCGAATTACCCACCGTGTGGGAAGTGCAAAGTCGGTGTGTCGATAATTTCTGGAGTACGTACCTGCAACGACCGTGTGGGTAGGCAGGAATTTCACTCTGCACTTATGTTGCCCATTTCGGACCGGCGGCGGGATGGGAAACACGCGAAAACACGTGTGGCATAAGCGGAGAGTAACTTGACCAACGATAATAACTGTTGTATCGAGTTACAAATTTCATACCAACTTTGTGTGATTCTCCATGTATACAGTGTTATTATGACGAAACACTACGTGTCCGAAAGTTGACGCTAGATCGTAAATTGAACCATCTCGAATTCTCTACCTCGCTGCTTTGTACCGACCAATTACCTTCGAAGTTACGAATTATCGACATTTACACATAACGTTAAACGGGATAAGCATTTTTTCCATACATTAAATAGGAAGAAACTTACAAGCTTTAGGCCACTCGTGCAGGGTCGGTTTAAAGTACGAGTCAACGACCTCTTAAAGAGTATCGGAATCCTGAAATCGCAGCGATCGTGTTTTCAGTCGTAAAATAAAAATTATCAAGGAAATACAAAAGAATTCCAAAGCGATCATCACGGAATTGTAAAAGCGAGATGTTTCGATCATACAAATGTTTTGAAGCTATCTATCGGATGAAGAACGTATTCGTGTACTTGATGCAAGGATTGAACAGCGACTAAATTCTCGAGGGGAAAATTCATATCGGAGACCTTTGACATATCACGTATCAAAGGCGGTACTACGAAAATGTGAGTATCCGTATAGTCGCCAAAGAGATTTGGCAGACGTTTCAAACATTCCCCGTCGTTCGGGATTCAAAGTAAGAAAATTCACCCCTTTTCACCTCAGCGCATCGCAATGCTTGATGTTGACAGGATGATTTTCAGTGCTATTGACAACCGAACGTTGATGCGTATCATGGCTCGTCACGGCGCATTCCGACCTTTGGTCCTCGACGAAGGTAAGATAAATGTACCAGTTATTGATCATTTTTGGTTGTATCCGTGTGATTCTGAGTTCTAAAATTACTATAAATTGGTTTTAGTCATCGAAGAATCCGCAATTTGTGCCGCCAATTTATAATTTTCGAAAAGAAAAGGGTCAATAATTGTTACGCTTACCTTACGCCTGTCGGTGTCACTTGCATTAGTCCGAGACAAATCCTAATGCAGATTGCTGGAGTCTTGCCTCCACAGACAAGCGAGGCCAACCTGACCAGGTGCAGGTTAAACTTCTCGTCAACGCTTTGTCTCGACGACGAAGGCCGCGAGGGGAAGGCGGCATAAAAAAAGGGGGAGGAGGAAAGTTTTCGAAGAGTGAAGGGGATAAATAACTCAGGTCCTGGGTTAACTGGGCGCAGCTGCTAATTCCTCGATAATTAAAATTTCACTTCCTCCTGATCGGCTATTAATTTCTACCCCATTCGTCCGTCACTTATTCCCCGTTTCAAGAAACCCGGCACTTTGTATATCCGTGCATTCCCCGAAAAGAGTAATAAAAGTTTCTCAAACTCAAAGGTACGGTTCTTATAATCTGGAATAGAAACGAACAAAATGAAAAAATAAAAATAAATAAAAAATCGAGAAACGAAGTAAAGCCTGGAAGGTATTTCAAGCTCGAATATAACTTGCACTCTGCGCCGACGTGCAGTATATACGGTGGTAAAAATCATACAGTATATTTGATAGGAATCTTCGAACGTGACAAATTGCCTGTTTCAAACATATTGGCACTTTCAGTCGTGCCTGCAGGTATGTGTATGTGTGTGTGTGCGCGCATGTGTGAGGTACGGCTGCAGCGTGCTTCGGGCGAAAAATAAAAAATGATACTCCGCTTACCTACTATTGGAAGTGGTTCGATATTGACGGGTGGATGTGCCGAACGATATTGACCTGGGTCGTGTCGGAAAGCTCTACTCATATGGAATGCGAAAGCGATCCGACAAGAATTGAATGATTAGAAGGAAAAGAAAACACATAAAAGCATTTACAACGCTGGTACCGATGGAAGGCTACAATTTCTAATATATCCCACGTAATGAATTTCTGTAAGGAACAAATTCACCGAGTTTCATAAGTCAATTGAAAAAATATCAATACAGCAACCTTGTAACCTTATCCTCGCTATTGAAGGTGTAATAAACTTGTTAAAATTTCTGATTCTTTTCACAAATCTTGGCATCATTTTCGTGATAAAGACGAAACCTTGTCGCTACGGTCTCAGACAAAATCGATTCGTTAAGAATAAGGCGCCGCGTTGCCGTTCGTCGCGTTCCTTCCATCGCGGTATATAATATACAAAGAAATCGACAATGCTCGCAATACGCTTAAATCCGCAGCCACCCACTCATGCGATACTCAAGATCGCCTTGTTCGCGGTTTTTCGGCCCACCGTCAAAGCCTGTTTCGAATTAATTCCGCGCGGCCCAGCCCTCGTAGTTACAAGTGAATTCCAGCGAGTTGCCGCAGGAGTCGAAGACGGCTCGTTGTCCGGGTGTCGCGACGCTACCGACGCCTGTTAAACCTACGCCTCAGTCCCGCAGGCCGCACCGCACCGCGCCCTCCAGGAATGTTCAAAGTGCGCGACCCTGCGAGCCTTGCAATTCCGCGCCACGCCCGAACCGCGAGGTCGCGGCCGCAGCCGCGGAATCTGGTCGTATAAAAGCGCGACGCAGAATCGGAGTTGACAGATCACCGGCAGCCGTCTGCTTCGCAATTCTCTGCACCAACCCTCCCAGAATGCGTTTCTTCGCCGCGATCACCGCCCTCCTCGCCATTTTGGCCACGGCCACAGCCGCTCCTTCCGGTCTCTGGGGCGCCCACGGCGTCGCCCTTGGGGGCCCGGTCCTAGGGCCGGCAGCACTGGCGGGGCCAGTCGTGGGCCCAGCGCGGCTTTCCGGCCCCGTTGACGGCGGTGCCCTCGTTTCCGGTGCCGTCGCCGGACCCGCCGTCGTGACCGGAAGTGTCGCTGGTCCCGCAGTCGTTTCTGGATGGGGAGCGCCGGTCCTCGGATGGGGAGGTGAGTGAATTTAGCCACGTTTCGCCCGCCACCAGGCTGCGGCCTCTAACCTTTCGGGCGATTTTACAGCCGGACACGGTGTCGCAGGGGCCGCACTTCACGGCGCAGTTTCGGCACCGGCGGTCGTCGCAGGACCATCTGGCAGCATCGTCGTCGGGCCTGCCGGACACGGTGGTATTGCCCAGGGGTGGGCGGGACATTGGTGAACCGGAATCACCCCCGAGTAACCGAATTCCAACCCTCGACGAGCGACCGACCCGACCTCACAAGCTGACCGCCTAACGATCTCCGTCACCAGCTACCCCGCACACAAATGTTTACCCTCTTAGCTGCAGCGAACCTTTGACAATATACCTACCCGATGTAATAACTCTTTGTACATAACCTTAGCTCTTCTGTCTCCGATCTCCCTTTTACCACCTTTCTTTAATAAACTCGCACTTTCAAAGCAACGATCGAACGGATGGGCTTTGATCTCCGTGGACCTTGAGATTCGTTTACGTCTTCCGATTCCTTATCCGCGCGCTTGTCTCGCTCTTCGTGGACGAGTACGTGCAAGGCCTCGAAATCTCGGGAGAGCCGGTCATCGATGATTCGTTGGAGCCGCTTTGAGACGCGGCGACGATTCGTTTTCTGGCCGATAGCGAGACAATGCGGACTCAAAGCCACCGGCTGCAGAGCTTCGGAACGCGAGGCAAGAAGAACGCTTTCCAGGCGACGGTGTCTGTAATTTCAGGAAATTGCTGGCACTGCACTTCAATTAGTCTAGACCGGAGTCTCCGGCGTCTCGGGACGGGCCCGATATCGATACATTTCCGGTCTCTTTGCGAGGCGCTGGTCCGTCGAGTCCAGCGATTCTTCAACTGATCCCGGGAATATTTTTCTACTTTCGATTATCTCTGCGGTTCCGTCACTCAGCGAGACGCGTGAAATCCCGAGAACAGAATCGTTTGATGTTTCCCCTCCGATTCTCCGCGAGTATTTTTCAAGTAACGCGAGCTATTACTTAGCGGAATGAGACTGCCTACCTGCGTTTGACGAGCCGACAAAGGAGGATTGATTGCGATTGTGGCCGGACATTGGAGAGAAAAGGGAAACGTTATGTACGAAACAACGGTACGATAGATGAAAACTCCGTTTGAGCTTTCCGCCGAGGTCGGGAAGCTTTGTCCGAACGATGAACGGACCTCGACCTTATTCCTTTTTGACTCGGCCGTGAATTACGATCCGATCTAAAGCCGATGAAACCTCGATTCTCGTACACCTTTGTCGGGGCTCGAACAAAGATAAGATTGATGTTATTGATTGCGCTGAAATTACGTTACGCGTCAACCGCCTCCCACCATGGCATCGTCGACGTTCTCAGGACGAGCTTCGTGTGTGCCGAGAAAGACGGAGAGAAGAATCGGGAAAAGGATGAGGATGAGGATATCAACCGGGGTATAAAAAGCGCGATATTAATTTCGAGCAAATGAATAATATCCGCAATTTTTTACCCCCCCAAGCTCCACTTTCAGCGGCCGGTTCTCGGGTATCAAATTTCCAAAATTAGAAGAACGGGATGGCGTAATAACGCGGATAAAGTTTGCTGCAGACAATGATTAATCCTCGGCTTCGCTTTGCTTGCCAATGTCCTTTCAAGACGCCGCGCCACCAATTGCACAGTTATAATTAAAAATTTCTATCCGCGCGCAAAAATTCTTTTTTCTTCTTTCAGAAATATTTCACTTACCGATGAAGATTAGCTGGGCTGATATTTCATTCAGCCGTTCGACTTGCCAGGGAATTTGGAAGGCGAAAAGTCGGGCAAAGTTTCGACCAGCCTCCTTGATATAAGAAAAAAGAGACAAAAATGAAACTCCGACTTTTGAGAGCTTCGCAATAATATATTTTACTCGTAATGTTAAATACCACGAAAGTCCGGATCTTATCCTTAAAATCTTTGCCAAAAGTACCCGCTCATCTCTTCTCCCGGTATAACCGATTAAAAATAAAAACGTGACTGGACAGTGAAAAACTTTTTCAGGACTCAGAGAACCGCTCCGTCAGTTTCCTTAATGCCTTTTATTTTATTCCCGTCGTAAGTTTTGAGAGGCTTTGTTGTGCGTTTGAAGAATGCAAAAACAAATCGAGATTCAAAATCACACTGATCGACTTGGAAGGAAGATCGATTGCAATTTCAAATTCGTTGAAAGAGGCGAAATTCCAGACGCTTCGTGTATCGTTAAACGCGAATAAAAAGCCGCGAGAAAGTCGCAAATTTGACAAATTAACAGGACCTTCAGTCGGCACCGATGTTAATACATTATGTGTGCCTGCATATGTATTTCGCATCGGCCATCCGTAACTATTTCGCATTAACGGTACAAGAGAATCACGGAGTGGGTGCGGAGAGCGCGTTAGCGTGGAAACTTGAAACTATATTTGGATTTAATTGGAGCGGTATTCAGCAGGCGGAACATGCTTCGGTATCACGAAAATCGGAACAGCGTAACCGCGATGCTCTATATTTCATTTGTTTGCATATCAATGAAAAAGTAAACATAAATTAAATAAAAATATCAACGTGTACCATAATTTTATTACAAAACATTAATCACTCTTGCAAATTGGAGAGAATCTGTGTGAAATTCGCGACCCAATTTTTTATACATTTTGAAGCTCAATAATCCCAAGTCCAAAGAGAGCTTCAGAAAATACTATGAGCCATATTCTTGTTTAATATTCATTCAATTTTCGCGGATAAAATGTGACGTGAAAACGAGGATTAAACCGCAGACTTGTGGTCAATACAGAATGAGTTACAAACTGAAGCGAGTAACTGAAAATCTATCTCTCTCTCTAACACACACACACACACATACACACGCACAGCAATGATTACAAGAGGAACAAAGCGCTGCTGTCCGCACTTATTCGTGAGGCAAGGAGGCGACGTTATTGCTCGTTCAAGAAACAGGTTAACGGTAACGGTACTAGAAAATATGACATTTGAACCTCGTTTATAGGCGGCTAGAGAATATGTCACATGCAAGAATCCGTACAGGGTGTACCGCGAGTAAAAGTGCGAGGAAAATTCGCGGACGCATCTGGAGGAGAGAGTTGCAAAAAGTGCAGATATTCAGGATCGGAGGTAAAAGGAGTTCAAAATCTTTTTGTTTCATCTAATTTATTTCGTGCTTCAACAGCGAGTGACGACTGTCTGCTGACGGGTAAGAAATCACTACCAGTATCGCACCCGGTGTGCCGATAAATCAATAAATGCAGTGCAGTTAGAAGCGTGACAATTGTAGCCATTGATGTAACGGTTGAGCAGGTGTAAAAATTGTTGGTTTAAAAGGTGACAATGGTAGACATGGAATTCCGCCAGATGGAGTTGTGGTTATTATTATATTTGCGATATTTTACCCATTCAGTATTTCAGGTATTTTTAACCACCGCATAATACGAGCCCGTGACAATGCCGGGTTGAACTTTATTCTCCTGCACTGGACGATGGAATATGTGATAATAATAACGTTCACAAGCCCGCTTGAACAATTTATGAAATTCGAAATACGCGGTGCAGGTGAACGCGCGCTTTACTCTGAATCGGGAATTCATTATTTACAGCGATAAAGCGCTCATTTCTGTTACGCAAATAAAGTGATGGGGCTTATCCAATACTTGGTGGTAAAAAAAAAAAACGAATTTTCCAATGAATTTCAAGGGTGCCATTATCACCGAACGATGTCAAATAACCCGGTGTCAAATCGAGCTTCAATTGTTTCATCAGCGAGGTGAAGATTTTTCCGTTAATTATTTCCCTCCGCCGCGGTGAAGTTAATTCGCAAATTTCCCGAGCCAAACACAAAGGGATAGAGAGAGAAGGAGGTTTTTGCGAACCCTTTGTGTTCGAGAGTCCGACCGTTGGATGCTAATGTCCACTCGAATTGCGAGCTGAATTTCGTTACTGCAATCGGACCGAAAGGACGCGGCGTGTTATAAAATTTTCAGTTCAACAAATTCCATGTCCTTCAGCGTGTTTGCGGTCCGCAAAATTTTCTATACCTTCAGCTTTAAACCGCGACTGCTAGCCAATTACGACAGAGGCAAAAGAATTTTTACCTGATCTTTTTGCGCAGCGAGAAATAGAAAGAGAGTGTGACAGTGACTTTGAACTCGTACGCATTTTTCTAAGCTTTTTCTAATCCCGCGCAGCCGCAGCTTATTCTCTTATGACGGGACCTTACGGCGAGACGTTCACCGAGGTTGAAGGTTGATCGGTGATCCGTCATCGTCGAGGCCTGAGTATAAAAGCTGAACACGACAGGGTCGAGTGATAGTTCACCTCATCTAGCCAGTTAGCGCTAAACGAACAAGGCGAAGCGATGAAGCTCAGTCTCATGGCGAGGAGGAGAATCGGGTTTCGTAAATTCTAGAAATACATTCGGTATATTGAAGTTGTTGCGGAGCATAAAAACTGTTGAATTTGGAACGTCGTTTCCGGCGAGAAATTACAATGTATTTAAAATATGTCGAAGAGAACGTAAACAACGAAAAGTTAGACGGCTTTCCAAATCTTGACCAACCGGTATTTACCGGCAATTATTATAATGTCATATTACGGTGAAATAGCAAATCACGAAAAGTGTTCTCTGGATGCATACGTATGTAGATATTGCGCAAATAGCCAATCTCGAGCTTTCCGCGTTGCGTGACTGTAATAGGTGCGAAAGATAGAGGCTGCCAAAGAGAGCCGCGAAATTCGGTCATTCGGATTGTTGAACCACTTGCTTTTTTACGCATGGATCCAAACCTTTCAAATCACGCTACGCAACTGGAACTGTTACTTTATGAACCAAGAGAGTGAGACGCGAAGAAGTCACCTGGTCAAATCAAACAAAAATACTTTGCCTTTAGGCGTGATCCAACATCTATCAAAACAAAAAACCAAGTGTAATAAAACGGGGCAAAAAACACGCACCGTCAAAGTGTATATAACATGTGAAAACGTATCTCCTCGCGCTGTCTGATACACCTTGGTTATAAAGCAAAAAGCGGGCGTCGTCGAGGCCTGAGAAATATTGATAAATGTGATCGTCTACACGCGCCGCCACGCAGATTGGTGGCTCAATTTATCTGAAACGAGATCGCTGCGTTCAGTTTAATCGGCAAATTTCCATCTCTGGATAGTGATATACGCCAAAAATTGGTTGGGAAACTCACGTTTTAATCTTGGAGAGCTACCATTAATTCTTTCCTTTCTTTAATTATATTCCCAGCCTGTCGGTAAATAGCAAAAATTAATACGGCAGGTTTATCACTGCATAGTAGGCACGAAAATCAGAGACATTAACGGTAAGATACTACGGTTCCACCTTATATTGTCACTATGGACCGACGAACTCGCTCTGTTTAGTTAGGACTCAACGCGGACTACCTGGCTCCAAAATTACGCACGAAATTCGGATCCCGCGAGAGTTGTTCAAAGCACCCGGAAGCACAGCTGGACTCGATCTGGAAGTTACGTAACAGTCGAAACACGGCAAAGAAGCAGGCGAAAAGTAAACGACCTCCAGTATATCTCGAACCCGTCTCCGTGTCAATAACAAATTCGATACGCTAAACGAGTATTGTGCAGCAGTGACGGTCAGTGAACTTTTTCTGCGCAGCATCGATGACACAATGATCAGACGATCGCAAAACGATGCGCGTCACGTATCTTGAAAAGTTATGATTTTTGGTAAGGTGATAAAAAATGGGTGAGACTCGTTTCGAAACGCAGCTTCACCTTCAGCCTCGAACGTCTATTGGAAAGTAATAATCTAAAATTTTCACTCTGGATTAGAATGTATTTTATTACAAGCGGACCAACTGTGGTGGAGATAACTCGATGTGTTACAATTTACCGTGGCTCACAGCGAGGCGACACTCTATCGCAATTCGATATCTGCTCTTTGCACATCGAATTTCCGTTATACTTACCGCCTGATGACGCCAACGGTGACAAGGACACCGTAAAAAGCATCGTAGAACCTTTAACACGATCGTTCACAATGCCACTTGACGTGTTCTCTCGATCTCACCTGGCCAGCCGAAGGCCAACACGCCTCAGGCTCCTAGCTTACGTGTGTTGTGCAAACGTTTGAGCATTCAGGCAGTGTTCTTCGCGTACGCAACACACCTGGCTGTGCCTGGATACGTAGGTCTAACCATCGCATGACTTGCTAGAGCGAATCTCCGACGCAGTTTACACCTCGGGGCACAGCTGCGTTGCTCAAATTTTCACCGTATCGTACCGTCGCGTCGATGTATAAACGGAGGAGTGAAAAAAGTGGTTTCATAACGGACGATAACGGCTCGAGCATCGACTAGTTTCAGGACTTCGAATCGTTAGACGGTGATGATTCAAGGCGACGAACAGGGCGCTTCGATGCTTGGTTCACTGCAGCTTTTTTCTTTCATCAAATGATCCTCAATGTGTCGCTTAGGGTTACTTTTACTCCGCACCCTGCTGAACCTTTTTTGAAATTCAATCGGTACATCGGTTACGCTGAGAAGCCTGTATGAGAAATGGACCCAATGCTTCTCTCAATTTTTGCTACATCTAGTTTGCAGCCCTTGAAACATCGCGGGTTATTGAGGATTTTGTGACGTATCGGCACGTCTTCAGGGATTGACGAATATTTCTGACAGTGGGGAAATATGTAGGTAGCTCATGAAAAGTTTACCTCGGCGACTTCGCCGGAAGGATGATTCATGCCTCTTTCCATTTGCGAGACAGTATATTATATGATCCCGCGGTTTCGTTTATACCTCGGAAACGTTTTCCGATCAGCCATTCGAATGGTACATAGTACAAGTTGTCGAATGTCAGAAGACACGACGGGCTGACACGCCTGTCACACTCACTCCACCCTGACGATGAGAGAGTTGCCAACTTTCGATCGATTCATTAACACGACGCGTTCCACGTCTTACATTATATAATATTCGATTTGGAGTTGACGGGGTAGAAAGTGGTTACGTAATCGTAATGCGCAGTGTCACTCGGTACTAACTCAGATGTGGAATTGAGATGGAAACGCAATAAGAACACTTGAGCAGGCACAGAATACGAATCTGAAAAAACGCTAATGGACAAGCTCTTCTCTCGTCTGTTATAAAAATGTCATTTTAACACCAAAAATGGTCGATGATGTGATAAAAACGAAATTGGTTACGTATGAGTAGTGCAAACGTGCGTTCTGGTGTTCTTTAAAGTTACGTCTAGGAAATCGAATCAAAAACATCCGCAGTGTCTAGATATACGCCTCGGTTGTTGCCAATTGAAAAACTCTCATTACTCCAGATTTTGTCGAATTGTAATCTGTACATTGATTCACATAATTAGTAATAAAACTGAATAATAATTATCGGCGTTTTGCGGTGGTTAGGATGAAGGCTTCAGGGTCGTCGGAACTTCGGAAATGCTGGATTCGTCTTGAGTGAAGAACTTTTTCACGCTCGTGAAGGCTTTCGATGCTGCCTCGCCGGTTTTGTGCGCAGCGTTCTTGGTGTAATCCTTGATGTCATCGTAGTGAATGACGTCTTTAATGTCATCGATAACTCCGGCTTGGATCATCTGAACAAAAACAGCAAAAATGAGTAACTATAATAGATCAAGAGTTAGAATCTACCTCGCTATCTATCCAAATATCATCTCCTGCGGTGTATGTAGTCCACAATATAAGAACGCCCTAACGATCGATAATTTGATGGATTGGATAACTTCCTTCGACCACATTCTGTTGGCCGGATTAAGGATAATGTGTTTTTCCAACGGTTCTCGGGGCTGGGGTAATTTTTTTTTTCCCAACGATGAAAAATAAGCCAGGGCAATACACGAGTCGCCAGACCGCGTATATGGTCGATTTTTTATCCAGCTCCTATAAACGCCGCGGTTAATCGCGTCAATTGCTCTGGCACGGTCAACAAGTTATGAAAAACAGCCAACCCCGACCGCCGGAACCAATGCGCCGTTTCTTTCAGTACGTCCAATTACTTATCGTTACGTTTAAACTCCACGGTTCATTAACTTCACCGTCACTCTAAAGTTTATAAATCATTCTATCGTGGCAATAATCGCGTCAACGGGACAACAGCCGGCGTCTGTTCAAATCCGTCCGACGAGCACATTTTCCTCTGATCTTTGTGATCCTCATTTTCGTCATCTGACCAAGAACGATTTTCCTGAACGCAACGAAAAGCTGTAAAAAGACGAATGTCGAGGGTATACAATACCGGACAGCGAAACACGGGCACTTGATGAAAAACAGCATCCAAATCGTTTACTTTCTCCATAGTTCCTTGATCGTTTTTTTACCTCCTGAACTCTTGACCTATCGAAAACCCGCCGATTTTTTCACCGCCCGCGTAATAATTCACGAAATCACGTTGCACCGATTACGGGAAACCGACTCGCCCGCAGAAAATGAGGCGAATCAATTATTGAAAGAGGCTGATTTACTACGTACGTCGATAACGAAGATGACCAAAAGGGCGATCAGGATGGTCCGTCGGCTTATCATTTTCGGCTTGGTTTCTTTTCTCTTCTTTCTCACTAGGTCTGCAAACAGCAAACTTGACTCCTTCGGAAGGGACGCGATGCTCACGAGTGACTCGATCGGGAATGACACGCAGTTGCGGGAGTCAGCTATTATACGTATAGCAGGCCAACTCGCTGCCACTTCCAGCTCGACCCATTGCCGGGCACGTGGACGTTGCGCACACTGACTCACCTCTTCCTCCGTGTCGCTGTTAAATTTATCAGGGCCTTTTCATGCCCAGCGACTGCGTCAATAAGACCCCCGAATCCGGTCCATTACACTCCAGTTTTCGCAATTTGAGTCTGAGTACCGCGTAAAAAAGACCCGTTGTTTCGACCGGTTGGCTCGATGATGGCCACTTGATTAGCAGTCGCCACTACGACCCGAATAAAATTTCACAGTCACGTATCCAATCCTTAACCTGGTTCACGGTCAGTCGAATGTTTGAAAGAAGGTGATTACAGAGGATTGCAAAAAATACCGGTTCCTCGACTAGCTCCTTTTGTCTCAAAGTTACAATCTATTTCACTCCGAACTTCGGAGAGACTCTAAAGATTTCTAAAAGAGAACTGTGAATTTACAACGTGAAAAACTTTGCGGAGTATACTGCAGTTTCTACTGAAAGAGTTCGGATTTTCGCAACTGAGGTCGAAAGGGCGGGGTTACTTAGAATCGTTCATCTTCTGGTAGGTCTGGAAGGTAATAAAGCTAAGATGTTCGAATATCCAGGAGAGATGGAACGAAGTGGATAATAGCAGTGGGCTAAAGTAAGGGGAATTTTGTCAATTGGGAGTAATTGTTAATCGGCACGTAACTCCAATGGCTCGGTGTAGTTGAACGGTTAGAAGTCTAACGCGTAGCAAGACAGAAGCCAACCACGAAGGTATTTTTACCTCATGATAAGCGTCAGAGTAACAACGTTGAACAATTCTTTTGTACGCGCTCGGAAGGCAAAGGAGTGAATCACTGGTCACGTGGTAAATTCTTTAGATTAGCACTGATACAGTCGCAATACTGCAGTTCTTAGAATTGCATAAACGATGCGTGACGTGGACTGTTTTGCAGAACTGTAACAACCGGAAACATGGTCGATGTATATTCAACAATTGGTTCTCTCCAACTACAAACAGGTTTCTTATAGTTTTATACATATTTCCAAGCGAATGATTCATCTGGAAAAAACGTTACTTGACTCGAGTAGTGAATAATTCACCTCCGCGACTACTCAATTGATTCACCGCAATGCGTAGAACGCCTTAAAGGGCTGCATATTGTCTTCTACTGGAAAATTACCATAACAATCGGATGACTCGAGAAGGAAGGTAAAAGTAATAATTATTATCAGCTATTCACGTTCCCCACAAGCTGCGACGAAGATCCTCCGCTAATTGGGCAAATTTAATGAGGTAGTAACTGCGAGCATTCGGATTCTCTAAAATTGAACAAGACCCGTTTACCTTGCCTCCTTGAATATCTTGGGAAGGCACGCGAGTTCTTGTCGGTTGTTACCGTTGGGTAATTTTAGCGTAACAAGTGAAAAGCCATGGAAATCGAACGTCAAGTGGAATTCCAAGGAGCAGAAGTTCAAAAGGCAGGATCTGTGGGATGATACGCGCGTGGGAAGCAGAGCTCCCGCAAAATTCGTCCTGATTATCACCTCACTACAGCTCAGAGTGATTCGTTCATTAAATCTCCCGGTGAACGCGCTGTGCTTGAATCTCGAAGCATGCAGAGTGGAAGCTGCCTGCCTGGATCCAACTAATTGCCATGACGGTAAGACACGCGTCTGAATGTGAAACTGCGCTAGTTGATACACGTGGAGGATATCGGTAATGTTACCCTTCCAGTTTGAGACCACTGCGTTTTGATCCTTAACTCCCGAGTTGTTGACACTGAACTCAGGGTCGGATAAGCGCAAACGTGCCTGTGGCTACGTCGTGAATTGTAAATAAATTGAGCGGTATGATCGCCGTTTCGAAATCCAAAAGCCTAAAAAATCGCTCTTTCATGCGGTGAGTGAATTGAGAGACCTCGAAAAAAGAACCGGACAAAGAAAAGGAAATCAGCGATGCTCGCGGGACGATGGATTCGTGGTTTTTGGTACATCGATACGGCGGCCTTGAAGGGTCGCTCCGGTTCGCCGCTGGGTTCGGTCAAGTTCATTTCCACTTCGCTAGAGCCGAAGACATGTTTTCTCCTGGCGCGCCCTTGGATTTCCGCGAGTGGATTTATCCTCTTTCGGAGTAAGCCGGTTGTACATAACGGTGGCGTTTCACCCCGCGCATGCCATGTACGAAAAGTTCAAACTTTCGTTTCGTATATAAATTGGTGGATACGACAAGATTGCGTAGAGATACTTTTCGTTTTTCTCTTTTTCTATACGCCGATCCTCGCCTCACATACATCCATAATTTGGAGCGATTTCGAAGAAAGCAGCCCCTCATCAAAGCCGTGCGGGGCGGTTCGTTGCTTTCTTTTTTCACCGCGACATAAAAAACGCTCCGTAATATACGTGCTGTGTTGGGAAAATATATATAGACCAACAAAAACGCTCTTCTCGTAATAGGGAAAGTGGAGTAAATGGAGAAAAAGGAATAGAGAGTCAAGACCTTCGGCAAACTTCTCAATCAATACGCTGCCCCAGAGAGTCGATTTTCTTCTCTCCGCCTACGCGCGGAACGCTGAGGAATAATACCTCTCGATGCTCGCTAGCAATTAGCGAGAAAAGTTCGTCGTCTTGTCCTCGACCTCGGCTATCGTGTACGGATATTTTTTATTTTTTATTTCTTTTTTTAAATCCCAATTTTATTTAAAATTTGTCAGAATTGGAATAGGCATTTAGTAAGTTATCTTGTTATGAACTATTGAACCGTGATCTTACAATAATTCATGGATAACGGTTATATGTCAAATGTATCCGAGTGGATGATACTTGACTGTACCGGCAATTTTCAATTTATTTTATTGATACAGATATTAGAATATGGACTTTTTTCTCCTCCTTCATGGTAATGACCTGTACTTTTTCAATCTAGAGTTGTTGAGGCGATGATTTGTGATGTCCTTTGCGAGCTAGTTGGGATGTTTTTGTAGACGCGTACGTTTTGCACTCTTTCTAATGATTTTCAATTTCTTCTGCAGCCGTTGCTACGATGAGATCCTTCCGGATAATTTCGTTAGTAACAAATCACGAAACATTCGCCGTATGTCTGAATGTTTTTGCTTCGACGGTTGCACACATATAATCTTGTTTTCATTTAGATGCGTCCATTTACTTCCAGCGCGCACAAAACCGGCTTCTAGTCACTCGAGTCTGAAACGTGACCCGGCATGCAAACGGGCCAGAGATACAAGATCACCTCGAAACATCCACACGGAGTAAAAATTGTAGCCGCGAAGAACGGTGGACAGCGAAAAGGGATAAGCAGTGATTCGCCTGCTGGCATCGTCATGTTTTACGCGGAGCTAAGTCAAGTTTAAGAGGCAATGACAGAAGTGAAACGCTCAGCGTACCGTCAGCGGTAATAATTTTTCACCACCCTTCATATGCACGCCGCGTGCGATTGCATCGCTCGCTATAAAATTTCCATCTTTCAGCGTCGGAAACGATTTCGAACTGTCATCCACTCGTAGGATGCAACTATCGCACAATGGATTTCAAAAGCTCGTGATTCCGTCGCGTCGTTGACACGATTCCACCCTCTGAATCTTCCCTAAAACTAGTCCAACGCGTCTATGTTTTGTTCCGGAGTTCAGACCTTACTCCGCAGCAAGACAAATCGCGGCCTCAGTGGATACGCTGTTTCCATTTCCTCTCCGCGAGCTTCGAGCTTGCGAAAAGAGTCTGTTCCACGTCGTAATTTCCGCGCGTTTCCTCGTCGGGGGAATCGAGCTTTTCTTCCATCCTCTCAGTGCCACTTTTCAAACGCATTCCGTCGAGTCGACTGGGGATTCCGTATCCATTGGCACCTGCCGACGTTGTAGCCTGAAAGCAACAGGCTGCGAAAAGAATTCTGAAAAGGATACATCGACGTCGCTTCCGGAGTGCATTCGTGGACCAACTGCGACACTTGTTTAGCGATCGTTCAATTTGTTAGTGCGGAGAACAACGCGAAGCAATTGGCAATCGACCTTATCCGACGGTGTTGGATCCCTCATCGAGCCAACGAAACTCGGGTAATCGATGCCTGCTCGGTGCAATCGGATAGCAGACCATTTCGGTCGAATTCTGTTATCGGCACTCGGTGTCACGCGTGCGAGAATCAGGAACGCGAACGCGGTCGCCTACATCGCCGTTCGCGTTTACGATCGGGGCCGGTCGCAATAACGCGAGGACGCAACCTGCCGGACAAATTGGGGTGCGCGTTACGCGCGAACGATAAGAACGTTTGAATCGGGGCAATTAGTTAGCCTTCGATGAAACGGACGCGGGGGGTTTAATTCCCTTTTGTTACTTCGACGCGGCATCGCCAGGTTCAGGGATATAATCCAATTCCGTCGTTTCGACGATTCGAATATCGCGGAGGAACCCTGCGTTTTTTCAATATTGACACATCGTCGTACGCGCGTGTGTGTGTAGCCTACCCACCATTGGCGCAAGCTCTTCGCGTGGCCGTCGAACCGGTCGGAGTAAAAGCCGTTAACGAATGAAACTACGAAACAAAGGTACAAAATAACGCACCGAACGAGCAACGTCCGCGCATCCGGTCCCGTGAAGCGAAATTCAAATGTG
Source organism: Neodiprion fabricii (assembly GCF_021155785.1). Classification (NCBI taxonomy): domain Eukaryota; kingdom Metazoa; phylum Arthropoda; class Insecta; order Hymenoptera; family Diprionidae; genus Neodiprion; species Neodiprion fabricii. The sequence goes on from NC_060239.1 coordinate 3,999,472, forward strand.
CTCTCTAAATTGCGGTGAATTGACAATTATTTTTTATCACTGCTTTAGTCACGCGATAAGTTGGTTCAACGATCTCGTCAATAAAGCTCATTCGCGTGGCAGACCGGTACACTGTATGTTCAGTCGTAAAGCTCGGATATTTCTGACAAGAACCATGGTAGCTGTACAATAATGTACTCGCGAGGCGGAGAGAGCGCTTCTCAATAAACGAGGTCTAAAGTTTTAGGAGCCGGTGTCATTTCAGGGGTCTCAAAAGTTTCCTCGATAAAACGGTCGAGGACTTGCCGTGCAACGTCTATTAAACCGGACTGCAGCAAACGCGAGTCCATTGAAAGTGTATCACCTGAACTCTACATTCGATTTGGCTTGAGTTATGCCGAGCGGCGAGCTTCGGAGCCGAATTCTCACGAGAGACGTTTGAACCGAGATGGAAAAATCGGGGCCTGATTGCCAGGATCGGAAGACAAAACACCAGGAATCGGTTCTCCAGCTGAAAGTTCCTGCACTCGGTGGTTTAAATTTACGATGTCCAGTCGCCGCGTTTCCTCGGACCCACGTATCTCGACATGCAACGGAGCATGCCGGTCGATCTCGCCAATGACTCAGAGAGTCGAGCGTGGCCTCGGGGGAGGAAAAATGATTACAACGTCCGGAGAAACTGGAGGCTCGCCGGTGATGTGTATCATAACTGAAAGAGGACCGGGAAGGTAATAAAACGTAAGAATCAACCGGGAGAGCCCGTAATTCCATCACGTGTGGTAAGCACAGCTGGAAAGAGTGTTCGGTTCCCGGGAACGTACGACTTGCGTCGAGAATATCGTGCGCGAAAGTTGAAGCGGAAAAACGAGGCGAAGAAAGAAAGGAGAGTGGAGAAAATCGACGCCGTCGCCATCGCTCGGAGCTTTCCTCAAGCTCGTCCCTCCCGCGATCGAACACGGCGCAAGCTCCGGATTCACCAGCCCTCCAAAGGGTTTGAGTCTCGGCTAAGCACCCCGAGCCGAGCTTTGATCCCGAGTAATCGTGGCTGCTCGAAGACGGCGGAGAGTCGCGAGAAATCCGCATTTGCATTGGCCCGATATCACCTAGTTACTGGAAATTTGCGGCACGAGACAAGGTCGGAATGGAGAATGAGAAGTTTTTCCCTCGCCGCTTGTAGTCGCCGCCTATCAAGGGGTTGATTGGAAACTTCGACCCCCGCATGACCTTCGAGCATGGGAATCTCAAGATTTCGGGGACCGGATAAACGGCCAAGCTTACTCCCGGCTTATCCGCCGCTGCCGGGGCGCAAAAAGTCCGTTTGCATAAAGCGGGCTTGTATATGTAAGTCGCTATCTGCTCCCAGGCCAACCCTGCTAAATTGACTCCCAGCTATGCCGGCTGACACACGAGCGAAACTTCGAGTAATCCGACTTTTTCTCATCGTCGCGTCGCCATCTTTCCGCTGCACTTTGTGGCCTCGGTTATCCCCCGACTTTCTGCAAGCTGCAGGTGGTGCACGTTATTTTATACCTTGACCACGTGCATCCCATCGATCCGTTTAAATAATTTTACCTCCCCCGTCACTGGGGATGATTTTATTCGCGAGTCGCTCCTAGCGATTCCTCGTTTCTCTCTCTCTCCCTCTCTCTCTTTCTTATTCCTCTTGTAAATTGGATTTTTTTTCTTTCTTAGACGGTGGATATCGGAGATTCGTAATTGCTCATCGCGAAACCCGCACTTATAAGAATATTGCGAAAATAATTAAACGATTCTTCGACGAGAATTTCCAAACATCTCGGTACAATCAACTGGAAATAAATTAATTAATTGTAATTCTGATGCATGTTGCCGTTGTCTGCATGAGAAGAGCAACGATTATACAATAACGCGGAGCTAATATCGTGATGTAGCGTTACCAGTTGATATACGCCCCATATCGCACTACAATTTATATTACAGTTCTCGCATGTTCGTTGTATAGCCCCAACTTGATGTATAGGGGTTGAATTTACGTCCGCAACGTCGCAGCATCATATCGAACCAAAAGGTAAATTGCTCGTGCGTGAACGTCGCTTTTATCTCACTCTCTCTGTCTCTTGCTCTCTGTCCGTTCAGTTTGCTCTTTTACTTTCATCTTTATCTGACTATTTACTTTTTTCTGTTGTTTTTTTCTCTCTCTCTCTCTTTGCTGTAATAAACCCAGATACCGGCAGAATTTTCCTGCTCGGAATGAAGACCGGAGGGGAAAAGAATATTCACAGCGGCCAATTAAGGTAAATTAAAAGCACTGCGAGTACAGTAAGGAACATCCTTTGGAGGAGGTTCAAACGACTTTATCATTTTCACAAAGGGCCTCAGACTGGCTAGTTCGTTATCCTCGAGAATAGGAGAAATTAAAATGAAATGAGTTAAAGGAATTGAAAAACAAATTTCGTAACAGAAAAACCACGTTTTAGTCTCCTGTCGAATCGAGAAATTTCCATTTAACTTTGTTTATTCTCGTCGGGATAAACCGTATGCAGCTTTTCAACTCTTGTGCAAATTCTGAATAAATTTTACGTCGTTCGATGCTCGTTCCACATTTTCTTTTTTTTTTTTTTTTTTTTTTACAAGTATGTGCCAATATAACGTGTCTCGATCTTGGCAGCGCGGAGCAGTGATTCTCACGTTTGCATAAGGACGACTTCAATGGCCCTCAAAGGTTCTAAGGACCGGGGAAAAAAGCGAGTGGCAAGATTCGGGGGTCGGCGGAGGGGGAGGGGGAGGAGGGGATAAGAAGAGCCGAGCTTCCGCATCAGCAGAAATTCGAGACATCTTGTGAATCCGGGAAGGTGAAAGAGGGCTGTGAAGAGGTGGAGAACGAGGATGAAACGTCCCCAGTCGTATACAAGTTATTAAATACGTGATAACCGGGACGCCTGGAACCGTAAAAAAGTTTATCGTAAGAGTAAGAAAAAATTACGGGAAGATCCAGACGACTCGAGCCGGCCTTTGCGAACTGCAATAAACCTGCAAGAATGATTTTATACCGCGTGGCTTTGTATATTATGCATATAACGCGCTGAGCTGCCTTCGGTTTCGTTCGCCCCGCGTCGATACAATACCGCGCCACGTCTCGACCATAAACGGTATTGTTATTCCCGAGGAAAGTTGACGGGGATATTTTCCGTGTGCACAACCCCCCGCTTACAGCTGGGGTACTTGATGCTCGGGCAAACGCAGACACATATTTCCCTGTTTATATTCACTCGTAGACTGTGTTTTACTTCCAAACCATCGCGGCGAGGGTGCCTTACACACGCAATACAACAGCCTTCCCGACCCTTTGAAGAAACGTGCGATGCTCAAACACGTACTGGATGATTTTGGTCGTCTGTTGGACGAACTTATACTTGACGAATAGGGCTTGCGGTTCAATCGTTATTTTAAATCAGGTTTCCGGGATTCAAGACTCGGTATGGTAAAATACATGTGTACGTATACATGCGCCGCATAAGCTCTTGGAACAAAGTAGAATTTGAATAAATTACCGCGCCACGCAAGTTGGAGGAGATTAAATTCGCGACGAGGGGTTGCTGGTTGTTGCTGGGGTGAGTAATGAGCGGGTATTGTAAAAAGTTCGGAACGTGCGGCGGCTCGCGTCTTCTACGTATAAGGTATTCCTCGACGAATCCTCATCGGCGGAGGTTATTTTCCTTGTCTCAATTCCGACCGCACCGAACGATCGTCTCGGCGACCCGAAAAACCGCGCTCTCTTCAACCCTCCGACAGATAAATGCAAATTTTCGCGGTCTCATTGAAAGTCGGGTGGACGAATCAGCTGCTTTCCGCCTCACGCATCCTCGCCTTTGAACCTCGCACGCAGGTCACGTGCATCCCTCAATTCTAACGAATTTTAAACATCGTATGCCGAACGTTGTCCTTCCACACGGGTGTGGCTGGCAAATCTGATAATATACAGCTATTTGGTTACCACTTTTACCGGTTAGATAACTCGGAGCTTTTCCAGCTGAAAATATCCCCGCCCAGTCGCGTTTGATACGCATTGAAGATCTGTATACACGAGAAAAGATACGTAAACAACGAAATTCTGTGAGAAAATTGTGAAGGTTGGGTAAATTGAATTCTACTTGAATTCAGACACATAAATAGTAACAACACAATCGGTAGTAGGTACTGTGATTAATCGCGTGTAGTTTTAGAATGGCGATGAAATACGTTCGAGGAAAATTTTTCAAAATATTACGACGTCGTCCTTAGAAATAAATGTAAATTGGTAAAAATGATTGTGAATTTACGAAATGAGGTTGCAAATTTAGAAATTCGAAGCAGCGAGGTAAATTACTGTGTACATGTCTTAAACTCGCGATAAAAAAATTTGATTTTACTAAAATCAATAGAAAAAATCACAAAAAATTAATTTGAATTTACTACCTTGTTGCATTTGTGAATTGAATAAACAGTAAACGTACGGTGAATTTCCTTTTCCGTGTCCGAATAAAACTTTCAATACAGTACAGGAAGTTCGAATATACAGAAATTTTTAACAGTGCTGAATTACCAAATTCACGTAAAAAATATCCACGACATTTTCGTCGTGGGAAAAACGTTTCCCCTCAAGCATCGAGGCGTCGGGGTCCCGCATGCAAGGATATAAGCATCCTCAGAGGCGACGGGTTATTTCTCGTTTCGAATACCGGGCAATAGGCAGACACCCGCGGTACGTGTCGGGAAGGAGCTTGAGGAGGAGCTTGCGCCACGTGCGCGTTCGGCGCCGGCGCCGCAAGCTCCTCGAGCACGTGGCGAGTTTCGAAAGACTAGTAGTAGCCGTCGGTGCGCGTCGGCCGAGGCCGAAGGGTGGCGCCATAGGCGGTTGCTTCGGACGAGGAGAGAACAGTCGCGCGCCGGCCGCCGCCAGGACTAGATTCGCGTGTTCGTTGTTCGGTAAGTCGCTTCCTGCTTCTCTTGTTTTCCCAGAGTTGTTCGTGTAGTTTCGAGAGCTCGCGAGGCGCCGCGGCGTCGCGTTCCTCGATCGCCGTCTCTCTCCTCCCGCAAGCTCGATTGTCCGTTTCGAATATAAGTATCGAGGGGCTGAGAAAGCGGAAATATGCCTGTCGAACAGTTTCAGTGAGTTGTTATTTTTCGGTTTGTTTTTTCTTTTCTTTTTGTTTTTTTTTTTTCTCTCTTATTTTCTATTTTTCTTTCTTCGCTCTGCTTGTGTGTGGGAAAACCAATCAGGCTGTCCAATCGTCGACGGTTAGCCGGAGGATAATAATATTTTCACCCGTTAAACAACCGATGCGGGATAATTCTCGAGGGGACAACAACCGCCGACAACTGCGTAAGTAGATCGATCGATTCAATATTCTGTATTATAATTCAAACTTTTAATTAATACGTGATGTACTTTTACGATTTGCATATTAATCTGCGTACGATATTTAACGTTTAAGCACATATTTATTGTAACAAGTCACATGCCCTCAAAGCGCGAATAAATAGCGAGAGAGGCTTTGATCGAATAAATTTACGATCCAAAACGTGAATAATTATATTTCATCCGAAAAGTCTAACTAAAGTTTATCCCTCGCACAGGCTCGACGTAACAACCCGGGTTGTAATGTGTATAGGTGAACAGGTAGGACACGGACATTACACGTGCGTCGCAAACGCGAGCATGGAATAATAAAGCCGGGATGGTTAAGGGAAGGTGGGGGGGTGGGGGAGAAGGGGCAAATGGCGGGCGTATAAACAAGGTACACACGAATACTGACTGCACGGGGCTTAGGCATGCCTGGGGAGCGTTTAAAAGATAAGGCCAACAATTTTCTTTCTATTCTTTTTACCTTTCCTCGTCCCCCCTCCTCCACGACAGCCGTTTTTTTCTTGCTCGACCCCCTTCACTCCGTTCCCATAGTAGAGACAAGGCTTTGAGCCGCTTTGCAGCCGGGGAAAAACGTATATACATATATGTGTGTGTAACCGGCATCGCCGAGCCGCACCTAACAAAATCCCCAAACGGACGTAAAACTCTGCGACATCCAGCTCAATTTAACTGGAAGCATCGCCCCCGTTATGCCCCCGTCTCACACCCACCCCTGAGCTTTATAATTTTCTCGAAGAAGAAATATAAAGCATCCCCTCCACCGCCGACGAGTTCTGTGCCTCACGCGTATGGCCATATCTTGCCGCCATTTTATCCCCTCCTTCTTTTCACCCTTCGGCTGATTTCATCACTTGACGTTACTAACCCAGTCAGAAAACTATCCAGGTATACTGGACCAGAAATCCCGTCACTCGATTTCCTTCTCTCTGGATTTTCAAATTATCATGTTTTCCTTGGATAATTTAACTGTTACTTATTGCTCACTTGATATTCGATCGATCGATCAATCGATTAGGTAATCAATAGTCAGTGTAACCCACAACTAATGATATCGAGATCGATAATTATTATTCAGAACGCTTTTCCTTACAAATTAATGTTGAGTCTTTTCTTTTTTTTTTATTTTGTTTTTCTTTTTCCTAGCGTATCGTGAAATTACAGTATTTGCCCGAAGTTTCCACCACGTATATTTGTTGACGCTCGCTTTCTCAAAACGCTATGTTTGTACGCGGTGAGCATTCGGAACGTTGAGATTCATATCGGGATTATTTATAGCGTACATTTGTTAGATAATTTCATTGTCTACGCGATGCATCCAGCATCCCTGCGCCCATGATTCTCTTGGCTGCTCGTATACCTGCATCACTTTTATTTTTCTGGGGGAGATTTTATCCTCCGAACAAATCAGGCTCTCCCTGCATCTCACAACCGAATAAACCGCTCTGATTATTCCAGTAAATTTTCGCCACAAACGGAACACGAGAGTTTTCTGCAAAATTTCCGTATTTGCCTGTTTTTTCTCCACTGTTAATTCTTTCTTATTTACGGAGAAATTCTTTTCCCTTTTTTTTGTCTATCTGTGATAAGTTTAATTAAAAAAAAAAGAAGAGTATGATTTTCGTACATTATACGGGGATAAAAAAAAAGCTGGAACGACGCACGGATGCCGGAATAAAAAAATCTGAAGAAGGTGTAAAAATGTTTCAAGGATTATCCTGATTACCATTCGAGCTTTTCAGAAATCCAGTCAACGCCGTGACGTTTTCCGGTAAAATTTCCTCCGGTGGTAAAATCCGACCGCACAATAATTCCGTGCAAGGTCTTGTCCGCTCGAGTCGAAGGGCCGAAACCAAAGACCTGATGAAATTCCGTCCTTTGGATAAAAATGGCAGTTCCTTTTATATTTCCAGGCTGTTAACGTGCCTGAATGGGGCATGCCATGCCATAGAGGGTAAGCACACACGGGGACGGTTGGGAAACGGAGAGCGAATGGAAGATTCGCGCCGAGGCGCCAGTCGGTCTGCACGTTAGTCTCGCGCTATAGTTTCCATTGATCTGTCAATAGCCTGCACGGGATTTCGCGGGCTACGCGAGGCAAGCCACGTGCCTTATTTATTTCTCCCTCCGTATTCCGCGCCCCCGTTTCCAATACTTTGACGAATTTCCCCGGCGTAAAATGGCCGCCGTTGTTGATACACCGCGAAGAACGGTTGAATCCTCGCCGAGCTGATTCGAACCCCCTCTTCCGATCTAATTGCCAATATTTCGTCTCGTTTGATCGTCGAGTGCTGAACTAATATCTCGAAGAAATAAGAAATATGTAATTGGACGAGGTTTGTTCGATTGAAAAGTTTGGGAACGCGAGAGAATTAATGTGAAAATTAGTTATACTTTTGTTCCATTATTTCTGTGCCGTTTAATTAACGGATAAATTCTGAGTACGATAGGCGATACCGACTTTAAGGATCTTCTCGGGAGGAAAGGGATCCCCACCCTAGCTGCGACATGCCAATGTCCTCGTATCGCCGATCCGTTCTCGCATCTCGTTTCACTTAGCCTTCGGCTTTGCAGGCGGGATAATCGAAGGGCCGAAGAAATGCACACACATACAAACGCAGCTTTGAATTCGCCGATCGTAATCTCGAGATTTCGAAGCATTTCAATTACACTCAAGTGTATTACAATCACGTAGTGAGCCGGAGTTTCTTCTCCGATATTTTCCCGCCCACTATATTCTCGAAGGGTTCTTTTTTCCTCGACGTGTTTCGGTTTTCTTGCGTAATACCGGCTGGCTTCCTCGCTATGAGTCTGTAAAATTTCGCTCTCCCAAAAAAATTCTTAAAAATGGAGGAAAATCCTCTCTCCGTATGTCTTATCCAAAATATGGATACTTTGTATGCATAGAAATTACGCATCTACGAAAAAGTCTGATAAAAGTTGCAGGAAACTGCCAAATAATAAAATTTCCGATACGACAGCGAGACGTACGAAGCTGCGAATTTCTCGTCATTCTTTAATGTCGGCTGATATTTTTATTTTCTTTCTCCCTTACGCGAACGTTGAGAAAACTTTGGGAGAAGTTTTCTACTGTTTTTTTTTTTTTTGTTTTTTTTTGTTTTTTTGTTTTTTTTCGCCACCTTCGTCTCCCTTCTCAGCAAATTTACTCTGCAGGCGACACTGCCGTGTGCCCTAAACTTTCCGAGAGTTCGGCAGGGAAAAGAAGAAGATGAAGGAGAAGGAGAAGGACGAAGGGAGCGCAGTGGAAGCCCGCGTGTCGGAAGTGCGTTGGCGCGTGTAAGGCTTAAGGATCAGGAGGCGAGCTTAGTAAGAGTCCTGGGGGTGTTTCTGCGGCTCGAAGCAAAGAACCGTTGGTTCGACTTTAAAGGACCTCGATGCCTCGGCATCCTTACCCCCTTCGACGCATACTTTATTCGACTAATTTGACTCGGGAAGTGAGGCTTCACCTCCCCGTCTCGCCGTGTCTCACTTGCCGAAGAAATTAATTCTACCCTTTCCACCAATTTAGCGAGTTCTGATTTCCTCACCAAGAAACACGGACAACCCATAGAACGCGTATCTTTACACCCTATGATCGTTCGTCTTAATTGAACAAGGTACAAACCGCAGGGGGCGGTCCAATTTCATGAGTAGGTATCTTGCAGTGAGAGGAGAAGCGACAAGATTTTAGTTTTTATCGTACATATTTTCTTTTTTTCTCGAGGATGTTTTCAACTTCTTACAGGAATAATTCTGGACAAAGTGTTTTTTTCTGTACATAGAGGCTAATTTATATCCGAAGGGGGCTGTAGATTATAACTACTGTAAAATATTTTGAAGAAACTGGGTGATTTTTTTGTTTTTTTTCTCAAACACGAAATCAGTTATTTCTGCAAAGAAAATTAGTCGGACGAGTGATTACAATGCACATCGTTGTAATATTCAGGGACAAATGACTGAACTCTGGTGATATTTTTTGCAGGTTCCGAGAGAAGGAGCGAGTAGTGGAAGCGGAAGTGGTTTTAGGAAGGGCTGGCGAAGGGCTGGCGGAAGGCTGGCGGTCCGAGATGAGCGATGAAGGGGGGCCTGGGCTGCCTGCTAGCCTCCGTCTTCGTAGTTCACATCGTCAACGTGAACGGACTGCCGCCGGTGGTGAAAATCGGTAAGCTTAACACCGGTTAGTTGAAGCGTTGCGTTGAGAACAACGTCTACCTACGGAACTTAAATTGGAGAAACAAAAGGAAAAGCATCGCGATGAGACGAATTTTCCATCGAACGAATGATTCGAATTTTATATTTTCGAACTACCTACCTTTTAATTTTCTCACGAATAAACGCGCCTACTGTTGAGCTTTGGAATCGTCAAGTACCTACGCGAGTTTTTAAAAACAATCTCGCTGTGTAAGCGCAAAGCTGTTGTCGAATCAGAGAGAAACTCGGGAAAGTTGTTGGAAAATAAAGGATCCTTGTCGGTTTACGATGGCAATAAACAAAGGGTTTCCCAGCATCTCAGTAGCACCGAAGCAGAAATGGATTTATTAATTTCCGCCGCTTAGCGTTCGTCGTTAGCCAAATGGTTCGCCCAGACTGCAGGAATTCCAACGGGGCAAAACCAAACTCGAGAAATTTCTTTGTCTTGGGTGCTTGCGTATCTGTATGTATATGTATATGTATATATATAGTCGTACATACATGTATATTTACGCTCCATTCTGTTCTGGCCCAAGATGCATGAATGATAAACACAGACCAAGGATATTTTGTTAAACGTAACATAAATAACAACGAAAAATGTGTCCGCGTTTTTTTCTTTCTCCGCAAGCTTTATACCCTCCACCATAACTCCGCGGCTCTGCGGGAAAGCACGGCTTGCGTTACCGCCAATATTTTCTAAAAATGTCACAATTCTGGGTTTTCGGTAGAAAACCGGACGTTACGCAATTGCCGAGAGTTTCTCATTTTCCAGGATTATATACAGCAGGAAATAAATTGTTCCTCTTTTCAATTTTCGTATACCTTAAATCGATAAAAAATATATTCTCTTCCAGCAAATTTTCCCAGGGTAAAAACGACGTGTTTCGCGTTTTCCACGGAACACTTCACCCGCGTAGTAAACCTCAACGATTCCGAATCGAGCCGAGAGCTGCATTCGAATATCGCTGCAGATGTTGAAGTAAATTTGAATTTGAATAAAGTCCGTAACCATGCGGCGAAAGCTCGGAACGCCGGTTATTTTCCTGAGCAGCTAGGCATCGTCGAAGCCCGGAATCGCTACTCCATTATACATCCCTCTTCTCGCTCAACACGGCAATTGTGCATTGTCGGTGGGTCGCAGAATCGTCGCCCGGTAGCATCCTGCGAATTCGTCCACATCCGCGGAATTCAGACTCGGTATTTCGCTCCCTAGCGTTTCTCTCCGCGAACGACAAGTGGGTGCGAAATCCGTTTCGTCCCTGGGATTAACCGTGAAAACTGTGGGAAACCCGGACGTCCGCAGGTGTTGGATCTCCGGAGCGCAGATTCGGGGGATGCAAACAACGCGATCCGCGAAACAAATGGAGCCCCTCGCCTCCGTCAAACCGAGCTTCCCGCATCCCCGCTGCAAGCTCAAAGTCGTTCATCTCTTGCCTAGATTCCATGGTTCTTTTTTCTTTCCTTGTTCCTTGTCTAGATATGTTTTTTTTTCCCCCTTCTTCTTTATCATTTCCTTTCCGTGGTTTTCTTGGGGTTTTTTACGCCTCTTGAGTATTTCTTCATCCCACCCTATCCCGTTTTTCTTGAAAATTTAGGGGCGGGTTACGCGTGCGCGACTCTATGCGGACGGAGAGAATGAGGGTAATTTCGGGAATAGTCATCTCGGTGAAAATTGCGAATGAGATGACGAATCACCGTGGCTGGAAAGGAGCTTTATTCAACGCTACTGCGGCCCTATTTACCCTCGAAGAAAGGAAAAATCCCTCCGACGTCCAACTTTTTCTGTGTAATTTTTTAAATCCGACGAGACACTCGCCGAGGTTCATTTGTCTAGCTAGAAAGGGATTTCGACCGGTTTTCAAACCGTTTTACAAGCCCGTGTCACCGCTCTGGATTATAGCGATATTTTTCACCTTTCACTTTATTTTATCTTCACTGAAAATGAGAGCGAACCCCCTTTTTCAATTTACTTTACATTTTTTAATTCGTATATTGCGAGAAGCAGCTGCAGGGAGGAAAATCTTCCGAGAATTATGTGAAATAATTACCAAGACCGTGATTGCCTTGGCAACAGCAGCAGCAACCGCGTAAGATTCTTTTTTTTCTTTTTCTATCTCTTATACCCTCCACTGGAAATTATATTGACGTACGAGATTATAAAAGTTTTAAATTCCGGTAAAACTACCTGCTGCTAGCTGCAGCGGGAAACTCGAAAGTTATGGTTCGCTGTAACGGGTATATTAGTGTGTATAACGATCGAGGGAACGGTAGGTAATATTGTTGGAAAAAACTTTTTTAAACATTTTTTTTTTTCATTTTACAGTGTAACTTCCCTGCATGGCACCTTTACGCGTAACCTCGGGTTAACGCAGCTTAAATTCAAATCGCGCACAACTGCGTTTGACACTTATAAAACTTGCGTCGCAGCTCTCGCGTCAAATAAACGTCAATGTGTTGTTTTCATTTTCTTGTTTCTCTGCGGTAAGTAACTCAATCTTTGCTTCGCTTCGATTCACCGTTTTTTATATCAAAGAAAATTTAATAAGGACAAAACTATTTTTTTCGATAATAGGGTCTTTTCATCGAATTACCCTTTTTTGGTTTTCAGAGTTGGTCACTTTCGGTATATTATTTCTCAATATCAAGATTCATCCCCAATAATATTTCACTCTCACACCCTATTTTTAACAATAATTGTAATTCCAGGATCCCGATGTTACGATCGAGCGTTACTAATTTTCTTCACACATTTCTAAAGAGAATCAGTTAATAGATGCAATGCAAAGTAAGAAGGATCGTTTCTTCTTCTCTTTCACCTGAAACGATTTAAAGAAGAACACAAGGACCGTTATATCGATGAATCTGCAGCTAAGGCGTTTCTTCTTCCTTGGTCATTTGGCCCAGATTTGATAAAAGCCCCTTTCTCAATCACAGCCGTCAGGTTAAAGTAAATAGATGGTTCTAAAAGATATCGGACTTCAGCACCGAAAGAATTAAACTTTTCGCAACTCCTTCGTTGGTTTTCCGTAATCGTCGTATTTTTCGGTGTCCTTCAACTCGCGTATAATCTTTCCGTGGAATTCGATTTTCAACGTCGCATTTCCGCACGATATTAGCTGCGTCGCGTGGACGGTATTTTAATCCCAAAATTTAGGGGTGAATTTTCACAGGGGTGTGGGGAAAAGTAAGGAGAAACCGGGGAGGAACGAACGCGAGCCTGAGATGATGGCCAATTGATAAAAAGTTGGACCGGACTTCGTCTCGCGCTTGCTTAGAAAACTTTCGGTTACTTTATGACGTTCCCAAAGTTTACCCCGCCGCCACCGTCGCCCTGAGATAACTCGATATAACGGGGCGACGGAAGACAGCCGACAAAACAGCCCCCCGGCTCGACTTGACTTTACTCGACTCGGCTTTACTCGTCGAATATGGTTTATTGGATTACTATTTCTTGCCCCGTTTCTCCCGGGCGAGAATCGCTCGCCGTATCTCTACCCCTAATTGCAAATAGCGATGTACACGAGGTTTGTATACGGCGAACAGACGTCAATCGAGGCGCAATTTCAACCCCCGAAGTAAAGACGATGGAAAGAGAAACGAGGCGGGCGTTTAGACGAGAAAGAATTCCGCAAGCGTGATTTAGCAGGGAAATAAGATTGAAAGAATTCAGAAGCTGCGAAGCGAAATTCATTGAATTTTAATGAAAGCTTTCGCGTCAGTTTCAATTTATCATTGACGTTATATCGCGACAACTATGCGATGATAAATAATTCTGGCCATATTTTTATCTTATCTTATTTTAATTTGGTTTTTTTTTTTCTCTCGACTTCTCTGTATGTTTTTGGAACAAAGAACATCTCGCTGAGATAAAGCCTAACGATCCGTTGCTTTTCCTTTCTCCTCTCGTTTCCGCTCTCTCTAGCCATCAAAGTCTACTTTCCCAAGAATCTGCTACTTTGATCAGAGGTGATTGTCGGCGGTGGCTGTTCGTTTTTCTTTCATCGATAAAACGAGCCAAGATGGTGAAAATAAGAAAAGGAGCCACTCGCAAACGCTTATATATCGCATACAATGTACGACCACTAACCGGCCACTTCACTTTTTTGGCTGCTAACGTAGAATGCTTGATAGAACACAAAAAACTTTCCTCAGATTACCAGATTGTACGTCGCACGACGGAATATAGGGTTTCCATTGACCTGGATGCGATCGTATCAATTACATAACGTATGTGTAATAAGCTGGTCCCAAAAATCGACTATAGTTTTCTTCGAAGTCACATGTTCAATAGTTGTAACAAGAGGAAATCAGACACCTGTTATAATTTGAGCCCTTAATGTTAATATTTAGTGGTTCCTGCGGGCAATTTTTCATTTTCCATTCAATTAATACGAGAAAATATTTTTTATTATTTTTGAATTTTGTATCTCAGTAACGAGGCAATTTATATAAACTTCCGATACATGTTTTCGTAGGCAATTTAATTCTATACAAAAAAGGTATCTTATAATTTTTTGGCAACTAAACTCTGTCAAATGTTATTCAAGGTTAGATTTGAAATCATGTAATTAATTTTCAACGTAAGCAAATTTATTTTGTAATTGTTATAAGCAGTAATATGTAATATATGTTATTCCACTTTAAAAGCACCTATTTGAGCAAAAAGTGAAATAAAAAAAATAGAGGGTGACTTTTTTTGGACCAGTTTAGTGCATAATGTATGTATCTGAGTGAGAAAGGAAATTAGAAAAGAAAAGAAATTTCCCACCGAAAGAGAGATTATTATTACAAAATTTCTTTTTCCTCTCCTTCTCCTTCTTCCTCTTCTTTTTCCGTTCGGTTCCTTGAAACATTTCCGACAGTTTGACGGGAGTAACTAGAAGTTTTCAAAACGACTTTCAGCCTGTGCACGAACCTTCACAAATTTTCTTTTTCCGAGTTTCAAATTGGCACAGCTCGAAGTTAAATTGAAAAACAAACTGAAGTGGTATCGAGATTTTCACGATTGCAGATCGAAACGTCATACACCCTCCGCAGGGATTGACAAATTGCTGAATTACCAAATTGGAAAACAGTATGAAAAAATTAAAAGCAACGTTACCCCGAATCTGCGAAATTGGAAAATTCCTCGATGCCGATGATCAAAAATATACACGCGTTGTGATTCGGTGAAAATAATTTACAGTTTGGCACGTGGACGTTGACCAGCTTCGCTCTTATCTGTGGCACCCTCTGTTGGGGCGTCAAGGGTCGTATCGGTCGAATCGGGAACCAGAACCTCGTTGTCGGTCATAATAGGGTAAAACGGTATTGAATAACGTTTTGCCGGAAGCTGCAGCGCCGAGTATCCCGCACTCGAACGGCCCTCTGGGTATGATTGATTGATCACGATGGGCCATTTGACCCCCGCATGCTGCACGTTCGGATGCATCGAGAGCTACCCATTTCCAGTTCAGCCCTGTTACTTGTCCCCGTGTAGATAATCACGCTGCGTGTCACACTGGCGCGATCATATTTTCGATAATCAATCACCGCACAGAATCGGCCGGTAAAATTTAGCTGCAGCAAATTTCTACTCGTCGTAATTCTCGCAAAGTAGTTCTGCACCGAAGTCTGTCAACTCGGTGTCCGAATAGATGGATCGTGGATTTAATCAAGCTGAAGCTGGTAACGTAAACGTAACGAAGCCTCGGGTTGAAAAGAATCGTCATTATTGGGCAATTTAAAAATGACTTTCAACATGTTGACCTTTCAAAATTAAAGTATATTTTGTTTCTAATAGTTTACTAAGTCTCCGACACTCCTAAAGATGCGACTTAGCGATTTTTCGTACACACGCGTCGTTAGAGTAACGTTGCTAACTTCATTCTCATTAGATTTATAATATTCGGAACCAATTTCTGTCAGCAATTTAAAAACTTGCGAGCTTAAGTTACTCGAAAGGTGAATTTATCCGGCAGAACTTTGCGTTTACGAATTTTTCACAATTGTCGTACGAAGTAAAGTATCCGCGACAATTCTCCTCATCTGGTCTCGGTTTACTCGGTACGTAGAAATGGTATCGCCTCTCATGGAAGTCGAGGACAAGCTTTTACAGACGCGATAAACAGCGGTAAACGCGGAATGCATTCTCGCAAGGGGGAAGCTGCAGTGGATCGCTATTACCGCACAGTTACTGCTCGACGACCCGGCGTGTAACCTGCAGATGAACACTCCTATACCTTTTTCCAAGCACCCGTTGCACACCCTCTGAATTACCTCACGCTATGCATTTGTGATTCTCGAATGGAACGGTGAAAAACTCATCGATTTAACCAATCCTGCACTGCGTCTCGCAATTGAATTTGATAAATAGTACGCTTCTGGCGTTGATTTACCGAAACTTGTAAAAATTGTGGATCGTTTTGTTGCATTCCTGTTCGTGAATTGTCATCATCCGCAGAGGTTTTTTCTGATCGTTGCGCGTATCAAACGGGGCCTAATTTGTCTCTTCTGAGATGGGACGCGAGTCTGAAAGTCTCGTAACGTGTAATTCCACCCCCCCGCCCGCCTGGCTGGTGACATTATATACCGGAGGTTGATTTCATGTAGGACCGAATGTCGTGGCGAGTAGCATAAAAACGTCGTAAAAGTTGGAGAGAGAAAAAAAGGAAGCGAAGACTAACAGCGAACATCGCGCTATACTTGCTCATTTTTGCGTCAACACTTCCTTCTCTTCCCAACTTATTTCTTTCTTTCTCATCACCTTTCGGTTCGTGAGAAATTTACCTACTCGAGAAATTTGAGCTTTCAACGAATTCACGAGCTGAAGGCTTGACATATATTCTCTATGCGAAGGACCTTGTGTTATACACTTGACTTTGAAATTGAAGTACTGAAAATAAATTTATCGAAAGTGACGAACTCATGGACCGGGTATTTATTCCGTTTCGGGATTCCGGGCCGATTGGACACTTCCGGGGATTAATTTTCGCGCCAAGGAATAAATATCAACGTTTGTCGAGGTTATCGGCGCCCGTAACTCAGCAGAAGTCGCGCGTTATCCTTTTCTGCAGCACTTCGAACATCCCCCGGGATTCACCCTCATCTCGAATCCTTATCTCTCTCGAATCCTCGAGTCCGAGTTGCATTCTCCGACCGCGTTGACCTCCTGGGTCACTTTATTGCTTTCGATTTTGCATACAAAACTTGTCCTATATACGAACCTGATTTATACAAACGCGTAATTCTTCATGCTCGATGCATCGCGTGCTTTCTATTGCATTCCGATTTTACACAAGATCCGAAAAAAAGAAATCTTACCTACGAACAGAATTGGAGGATCGAATAGACGCCGCATTGTTTCGGTCGATGGAAAGTTTCATGAAGACTGAATTAGCTGACTTGCTGACCGCTTTCCAATGAAGAATCCGGGTGAACAAAAATGTTTATTTCTCTTTATTGGTGTTTTCTTCCATTGGTTTTTTGAAACCAGCTGGTATCGTCGTCGGTCTAAATTCCATCTTCTAATTACACTTTGCGAATATCGTTGACTCTTGCCAAAAAAAAAAAAAAAAAAATCACGAGTCCTTCAATCTGCAAAAAACGTTCAAGAGTCTTTCTTCGGAGTATTTCAACTTACTTTAATACTAGTGTTTTTTTTTCTTTGAAACGGACTTCGTTAACTTCATCCCGGCATGTCTGAACGAGTAGTTTTTCATGCTTTTTTATAATAGAGCAGGGATTATACCCACGACGAGGACGAGCTTGCAGTGCCCGATCTGCAGGACGCACGGCGCCGAGTCGCTGTTTGTATTAAAAGTTTGGTGACGTCGGCGCGTGGAATAGTAGATATGCTATTAGAAGACTGTATGCTTGCGTGAGAGAGTATACATATATTTTCATAGTTCAGTACGAGAGCGATGATCCCCCTCTGAAATATATCTCCTTCATTTTTCTTACTCTTCAGTCATTTCTCCTTTCTTCCATTACTCTGACACCCCCCCCTTCCGCGAGATAGTCGTTTTACCCAACATACTCGATTTGTCAATTTCCCTTTTTTCGAAGACTGCAGAGATTTCAGTTACTGAAATACAGAGCGATGTCGAATTCACTAAACACGATATATTCACGATGATTAAAATATTCACCGATCGAAGGAAAACGAATTTCAAAAGCTCAAGAGCTTGCGGAAATGACTTGATTGGAATCGCTCTATTTTCACGGAAAAAAAAGAGCACAACGCGGACGTAAAGACCGAGCGATTTCGATCTGTGTACTATTTATTTGCCGCAAGCTCGCAAGCATCTCAAGACTCAATTTCTTCCTCAATCGCAATCACGTCTTAGACAACTTAATATCAAATGCGTGCTGAATTGTTCCAACAACAAATTCATTCTGAAATCATTTCGCAGAGAGCGACGATGAGACGACGTCTCTCCGTCGATATCCGGGACAGCTGGATGCAATCTTCACAGAGTGTTGAACCTCGGTTTTAACGCGTTAAAACGACGGCACTGATCACCATTGTCAGACGGTGCGACAACTGGCTCGGCACTCGGTCAACTGTGTGGCATAAAGAGCCACCCTTCCGCCGCTCTCGAGGCCGGTGCTTTAAAACGACTTTCAAGTCCGGACGAGCTTTCGCCGTTCCGCTTCTTTGTCTGCGTTGTGGCGAGCCGCTGATCCTTCAAAGGATTCTCGAGATTTCCTTAGAGTAAGTAAGCCGAGTCAAGCGAGGCGGTATCCTTCTTGGCTGAACGACGTGTAGGTCCGAAATCCCGGTGAAGGTTAAAGCGAATTTAAGTCAGTCACACTTCGTATTTCGACCCACAGCTTTCGCCGCTGACAATGATGATAAACACGGGACTGCGGTGATGCAAAAATTTTTCACACACCTCTTCAAGGACACTCCATAAAGTCACGGTTTCTCCCGTAGACGAAAGGTTGTTCCGTCTTGTTCACCGGCGATAACTGCCCTCCAAACCATCCGCGTGGTCCGTGTCACGATACCGGAGCGTTACTTGTACAAGGCTCGAGCCATCCGCCGGGACGCAGCGTTCAGCGTGTAGCCACATCCTGCAGGAGTACATCCTAGTCTACCGCTAACGGGCAATGTCCTAAATTACCTGGCGGCCATCCAGGGCGATCACGGAGGGCCAAAAAGCACGCGATTCATCTTCCGTCACGATGTTTTTACTCCCCACTTCCATACGCTGTCTTTTGTGTATACCGAACCGCTTCCAGGAGGTTATACGGCGGAATAAAGGATGGCTCTGAGGATATTGGATGGATGGAATTTATTCCACATGGCGATTCATTGCCGATACACGAATGACTAAGGAATTTAAGGCGATAGTTCGATGCACAAGGGGGAGGAAACTGTAGTCTTCAAATTAAACGTGAACCTGACGCGAATTTATCACAATTATTTGTTTCAGCTAGATTTCAAATTATCTCATCAAAGGAAGCCGATCTTCGAAACAAATAAATAACACGTGCTTACTACAAGAAAATTGGAATACAGTCGGCAGTAATCGCTCGCTTCTTCCGACTCCGTGCTTTATTCGACGGTTTCCTTTCTACACCGAGCGGCATTACGTAATACGACCGGCAAATAAAATGTCCGATTAACGCTGGGGAATCAATCCACCAACAGCGCACTCTACGTACCATTATAACCATACTTACACGCGTCAGGGTCACAATGCGACGTACCTACAAGGGAAATTCGCGTTGTAACGAGCGATACCGACGGTAAAAAGTCCGTGATATATAAAGCAAACGAACGGCATCGACGTACATCGCGATAGCACCTTACACACCTGCCTATATTGCGCTTAGGTATAATTCACAGGTACAGTACGAAGAGGCGAATCGCGTGAAATATTTAGCCGGGACGAGTCAATAGTTGGAAATCCGACGGGTGGGTCCAGGGACAGCCGATGAAGCCCCGAAGTGTAATCGCATTACAACCCTCGTCGTCTATCCATCCTCGACACACTCGTCTTTGCTATGCGTATACGATCCCACTCGCACGTTCGTTCACCTACACAACCGTCGACGTGTTCAACGATACCAAGATACGGTATCGAGGGAGACGTGCCACCCCCTCCCCCCCCCCCCCCCCCCTTTACCCTCCGCTGCTTTCAAATTTTCAAGTACGACAGTGCGATTGCCTGTGTTCAACCTTCGTTGCTCGAAAAGCCTTTCGACCACTTTTCATTAGTCCTTGGTTCCCTGATTTAGTTTAAAAAATATGCTTCTATGTTTCGTTTATTTTTTAGGTTTTGATGAAAACTTTTTCGGGCGCTTGGTGATTTTCGTTTTGAATTTATACGTATGTACTTTTCGTGGAATATGGGACGACAATGGAGCTGATCTCGTTTTTATCGTTTATTGAGCGTGGCTCGCGAGGCGGATTTACGGGGTGCAAAAGCTCCGGAAAAAGGAAGGAGAAAAACCGGAAAATGAGTATATCCCGAAAATCAGGCGGGGATAGATGCTACTGAGTTAATGCCGCGGAAGGGCTGCAGGAATCATTTGTTATCGTCAGAGGTCCACTTATTTTCGAGATAATGGTCTCGGGCTGCACGAGGTGGTAAATGTGCGAGCTTTTACGATCACGTGTATGCCGATCTAATCCCAAATGTTGCGCAAGCAGTTCGATACTGTATACGGTGCACGAAAACGTCGAGCTTATAGCGATAAACGCTCGGCGAACATCGTAAAACGGTTAATTAACCCCGATCGGGTCGATGGCGATCGAAAAAAAAAAAAAAAAATGCCACCCGAAAGCCGAAATCCTGGAAAAGTCAAAGAAATTTGGCTGAAAAAATACCCGACTATGAAATTTTTCAACGAATTTCCGAATTCACGATCGATTCTGGCTGCAAAATATTAGGGCAGAAAATTGAATTTCGATAGATACTGAAAAGGCAGACGGCGAACTCGCAGCCTCGGTACCGTAATTGCGACCCGACGCCAAAAGCCCGAACCTCGGGTTAATAATCGAGTATCGTCGATTAAATTTCCGACTAGGAAACCCGGCGTCCGGTTTGCCGGGAGAAAATGGGGCGAATCGCGTACGAGCGGCAGATTGCCGATATGGTTATGGGCGGTGTGTTGGTACTGCCTGTTTGGCGGAAATAAAAATTGCCATAGAAGCCGGAGTGACCGACACCCGGCAATAAACGCGCCCCTCGGCCGCAAAAAACGTCGAGCAACGTCGAACGACGAGTAAATAAATCGTCGAAGGAACCGCCTGTCAAGGGATTTATGTCGGGTTGAAATCAATTCTTCTAGTTTACCGTAAATCCGGAAGTTTGACACTCGTATAAGTATGGAGAGTCCGAGGTAATTGACGTGAAAATTTTTCGATATAATTTTTCCTTTTATCAGCTGCATCAAGCGTCGCGAAAAGTGAAAGGTGAAACATGGTCAACGGCGTTCCTCCAGGTCTGCCCGACTGTGAGTATCCTTGTTTCCCGGAGGAGCAATAAAATCCAATTACCTTTTAGTACTGGCGCTGCGAGCGCTGATATTTCTACACGGCGATATTGTTCGACCGCTTGGTGTTTCTCTTCCAGAGAAATTCGTTTGAAATTGTGTAAGAGCGAGTAGATACTCCTATGGAATTCGTATATACGTGTATATATGTATACATAGTACATTCCCTCTCTGAATTTCACTCAAATTAGCGCCAATGCGATAGTCCTGAAGAGAGATCACCATTCGAAATGGTTGCCGATCGTACGTTTGATACGAGTACGAAACAGTTTACAATTTCACTGAAGTTCTCCCGTCCGATTACCGCCCTTTTTATCATCACTTGACGGAGATTGGAACGAACGAGAGACGACCGATCTGTCAAGTACGTAGGAAAAACTGTGACGGATCAAAATGACGAGCCCCTGAAAACCCGGGGCGAAGCCTCGGCGGATTTGTATTCGCGAAACACAACTCGCGGGTAGTGAAGTTACAGCCGATAATCAGGCAATCGAACTTGATCCTCCACCACGGTTGCCGTATCAGACAGAGTCAGACCGGCGCTAGTCGGGCGCAAAAAACTTTCATACCTTATCCCGTATTCATGGGAACCACAACGAGCTAAACTCTCCCTCTCTCCCTATTTCCACACGCGGCTGACGCAACCCCGAACCGACCCCCGATCCAGCTTCGCTAGGGTGTTGATCCAGAAATACTCCGGGAGCCACAGTAGAACCCATATTGCTCTGGTTATTGAGATATTATCGAGTTGTTCCCCTGGGGTATAAATTCGCCCCGGATATCACCGTCGCGACGGGGACAAATTTCCCCACGAATCATAATCCACACCAGAATTCTTCATATTCGTCACCAGCTTCCAAGTCAAAAAACGTTGAGACCATGGAAAAGGAATCTTGGTTTTAAACAATTGTTCGAGCTCGTGTTTGAGGCGTGAAAAAACGCGTAAGGACCTAAATTTGGGGCACACGAAACATTTCGAGGCATTGTGAATACGTAAAGAAACTACGTCGATGAATACCCTGTATTACACACGCGTGTCTCAAGCATAATCGGCGACGGCTTTGAGGATTTGCTTGACCTGGATTTAACCTCTGGATAAGTAGGATGGGCTACAATGGTTACCCTAATTCCATGGATGACCCTATTTCCTACCGACACTGTACCCGTAATTCGGGAAATTGTCACAGCTCGCACCCTCGAGTTATGCGGTCGGTACGGGGTGGAAAATTTTCGGTTGGCACCAGTCCTCGATACCGGCGATGGTCAAGCGGTCAGTGACCGCCAACTAGCCAAATTAATTTCAATAACAATGCCTCATTACGTCCGGCTGTATAATACTCGAGCTGAAAACAACGCGAGCACAATCTATTAATTAGCCCCCCAAACCGGCTCGGAAATAACCGAAAATTGAGGAAGTGTAGTCGACAGTATTTGACGATGAAACGGGACGAAATTCATCGCGTGAACCAAAAATTTTGCGTCGAAATCGATCGAGCACTTAACCAAATATTAAAATTAAATCTATTTAAATCTGTAATTTATATACGGATAGATGAGATTGCATTAAGAAAAAATTTGTACACGGCTGGATGTATTCGTTTTTTCCATTCTTCCGAAAAATACGATCGCCTGGTGAAAAAGCAGCGGGGTGACAGTGACGAAGGTAGGAGCGATGAAATTCCATCCTCCGGGTCTTTCTTTCAATCTCGATCGAGGTTAGGAACAAGTTAATGTCGGTTTCTGCAACCAGTTGCTCGAAGCGCGGCGGTCGGGCAAAAAGTACCAAAAACCTTCGCCGCTTTATCCTTTTTCCCAGATTCTTTGGCCCCGCTAAAACAGAGTGTCACATTATCGCCCCTCGTCCGTCACTTGAACGCTACACATATATCTATATCACGCGAACACGAGGTATGTTCTCGGTGAACTATTGGCTTCCTAAGATTTATCTCAAATTTAACCGTAATCTTGTTACACCCGGTTTGCTCGCGTCGTTCTTGGCACATTATTCACTTACCGAACCGAGGCGTTCGATCAACCGGAATTCAGTCTATCCGTTCAAACTTTCCCGTATGCAGAGATACGTACTGCTGTGAAATTATCGGTAATGCTAGCCGACGCGACGTTGATTCGATTCACTTTAAGGATGATCTCCCGCCGAAGCGTAGAAAACCGATTTCTTTCTCCTCTAGCCAGAGGGGAAAATTTTTATAGACTTCTCTAGATGAAAACTATGTTGGGGAAAATCAGATGCAAATTCAATATCGGAGCTTGAACGCGATTTCGATAAAGGGTAACATTTTTCTAGCACAAATCAATCCTGTTCACTTATTCAAGATAGTTTTCTAACCCCCTTTGTGTTCATTTTTTAACATGCAAATGCATTTCATCCGTGTCGGATCGACGTCTGATGGTATATTGTGGGTACATATTTACCCTTAAATAACTTCGCCTACTCTCCGGGGAAAAAGCGCGAATAGAAAAAATGAAAATAAAATTGTTACAAAAATGAAAGCAGTGGATTGACTATCGCTGAATTTCAGCTATTAATTGCAGAACTAATTAGATTCGTTATTATTACCGTCACCCTTTTCATTGTTATACGTTGGCGGATAAACTTGCCCGCCGGATGCAAAAGGGACGATGTGAAATTACGGTCGCAACAATCCTATGCGGATTCAGCGCAGGGCTTACACTCCGTGTAACGATAAGCCGGGTCAACAAGCTATTCCGTACTTATTATTAGCAACGGTCGTACGTCGCATTTTCATCCCGCCCTTGCGAGGCATTGCGAACCTAAACAGCGGCTCACGCGCCTCCGAGTTTATATTTTCAACCGAACTTTCTTTCGAAGGGAAAACAAGTTACAGAAAGAAATTGTAGGGCTTTTTCCCTTCCAATTTCTAATAACCGTCGATTTTTTTCGAAATTTATTAAAACAAGCTTCGGCTGAAAAATTGCGGATTTTTAAACCTTGTTTTGCTTTTAGCTTTGTCAACTATTTATTCAATCATTTAATTATTTTTTCTACCGTTTGTGACCGTTTTATCACTCGTCAGATAATCAAACACGGTCAACGTTCCCTGCACGGTAGGGTTAAAAAAATTTAATTAAAAAAATTCACGCATCTGCGGTCAAATTCATATCATTCGACTAAGCAAGCTTTGAATATTTTGACGTGATGTTGATACGATGTGCATACAATTTAATTAAAACATACCGAACGTTTGATTGACCTTTTTAATTTAATTCTGATTATTCATGAAATCTATGGCTACCCCGCAGATTGACATAATTCTTCGATCCTACTTTTTCCCTGAAATGATTTTATCCAGACATTTCTCCCGTGGGTATTAAAATCATGATCACAATTTACTGCCAGATTTAGAATTCAATGCGAAAAACGATCTTCTTAACACAAACAACGTTTCATCGGTTACCGAAACCTCACCTCGCCGATATAACTTAGTAAATAACCAAAGTACACGATTATGCAAAAAAGACAATATCCCGGGGATCAAGGATCTTGTCATTCCGAACGACTCTCCGGGTTCCAACTTCGGGGCTTTTTCCCAGTGATAAATTAACATTTTACCCCGTGTTTCGAGCCTCGAGGCTTCTTGAAAATTCCGTAGACACTTATACACTTCATAACTTCCTTCGACTCGCGGAGGACTTTAGTCAGTAAAATTGAACCTCTTCGTGACTCCTTGACTCATTTTGACAAATTTTCTTTCTATATTTTTTCTCCATTTTCTTGTTCTCTTCAACTCTGCAGCCTGAACAACTCGTTCCTTACTAATTACTCTTGTTGCAAGCATTTTTCCTCGAGTCAATGACAAATACGAGATAAAAGATATAGGAATCTTGCAATGCTCCCTAACAGCATGGATGTCGTGGTCCTACGAGCTTCCGGTACGTTTTCGTCACGAACCGTAAGGCATGGGCTGCTCTAAGCGATTTCGACTGGAAGCCGGAAGTCGCCGTTAGTGTTTATGCCGCATTCCCAGGGTTAACCTGACCGCCGATGTCTCTGCTATTCCAAAGATGTTCCCGGCACTCCGTTGCCAGGGTAACCAGGGCTCGCTACAGACTGAGTTGAATTTATATATATATGTGTGTGTGTGTGTGTGCGTGTATATATGAACGAACCAACCAACGAATGAACGAACGTAACTACTGCAGGAGAAAACCCGAGAGTAGGTACCCAGTACCAACCAACCGACCTACCTGGAAACTAAGTACGAAAACACAGCGAAGCATTCCCAGCGCTGCTGCACCTTCTCGTGTTATTCCAAAGTCCTTAATTAATTAGTTGCTGCCGTAGCGTTGCGGGACTGTAGATGCATGCTCGGTGATCCACCGCCCGCGCTCACCTTCGGACGTAAAAACAATTTTCATTTCGTTTTTAAGATCAACCGCAGAAGGCGATCCACTTCCAATTAATTCGCTCGACGTTGCTCCGCCGCTCTCACAATCAGCCCCGAGCAATTCGCGAGGCTCCTTCGCGATTTTCTCATTTCGCGAATGTGTAATGTTCCCCCGGTGTTTTCCAAGCCTTGACCCAGTTGCGGATCGTAGATCCAGCTCGTGTGTACTCGTGTGTACAATCTCGTGGAATCTTTGAACCGGACTGCATCTTTGTCCGGTATCAGTAGCCGGATGCCTTTGGCAGTGGGTTAGGAGGGCTCGTGTTATCTTAGGTCGTGTTGTACCTGGGTGCAAGGAGGCATGAAGGAATAGACTCCGGCAAACATCCCCGAGCGATTTGACCAAATTATTTGCGGAACTAAGGTGTGCGGCGCGGCTGGATAGTTCCTTTGGAACCGTGCCCACTGGGCGTCTCCTTCAACCTTCGTCCCATTCCCAGATTCTAAAGATCCAAGGTGTATCATCAAGCTGTAGCAAAGACGTCCGGAGGGAGTGGAAGACCGTGGCACCACCACCGGCTGTTCGGTATCTTGCATTCACCGAGTAATGAAGAAGCGAGGTCCTTAGCGGGGTCCCCAGCGACTGTAGGTACAGAGGTCTCATCTTTTCCGCGAGATGATCCCCCGGCTTGGACGACGCCAGAGGCAACCGTGACACTCGGGAGTGGCCTCGTCTGTGCAAGCAGACCCTTTGTCGCTTTGTCATTATCGAACTGCATTTTAGCGCGCGATGCTTGACACGAACTAAGCCGCCCCTCCGTTCCTCCTCGAGGGCGCGACATCGATCGGTAATTAATGAAATTGCATTCGAGGATAGAGACTGGAGCTCCAGGATAATCGGGTCTCGATATGAACGACGTGTTTAATTGGTTTCAGGTGCCATATTCACTCATGACCAAAAAGATAGCAGCACCGAACTGGCGTTCAAGTACGCGGTGTACAAGATCAACGAGGACCGGACCATTCTGCCCCACACAACCCTCGCCTACGACATCCAGTACGTGCCGAGAGATGACTCGTTCCACGCTTCGAAAAAAGGTCAGTTTCCGACGACGCGTAATCGCGGTTTAATGCCCACCTACCTGTCCACCTCCAGCAATGGAGTCAGTTCCAACCACGTCGCGAGGAGCACCGTATACGGTGTGCCTTATACTCCGAGTTATGCTACCGCTCACAAAGACCCAACGGTAACGTTATATCAACGCTACTCCGTTCTACTCCGGTCGAGCCGGTTGAACCAGCATGAATTTATCACCCGGCAATATACCCAGCTCATGGATGTTCCGCGACGGTTGCACTCTACCTCATAAAGCGCTTGTCTATACGCGGATCTCACCATTCTAGTCCATTACGTGTGTTACATACCCGTTTCTCCATCCACCCGGACTATTGTTACATCCTGCACTCCTCTATGTACAACTCCACATCCCGTTATCAATGGGTCGCAATTACGTGCTACATATCATTCCCTTAATTAGACCCCACTAAGCTACGCCAGTCTGTAATGAGCATTATGTAAGAACAATTTTCAATCTGGACATGCGGCTGACAGCAATATTTGAGACGACGTATTCAACTATATGACAAATGGACTGACAATTATACCGATTAAATGTGTGTAGAGTGAGACAATACGGGGTATTTTTGTTTTCTTCGGGGGGTTGATTGTCTTGAAATCCCCATTCATCCCCGTTGACCGATAATCCAGACTCCTGTGCAAGAATCGATGATTCAACGTTACAACAAACCATTACCTTCCGTGTTCGAGTTTCGCCGGGATCTTCGTGCCGACGGATATTGCGTAAAATAAACAGCACGGAATTGCTTTCGGAAAATCGGTTCATGCGAGATTGCGGTAAAATCCGCTCGACCATTATCCATGGAAAGCTGTTATTTAGTTGAATTCACATTCAGCGGCGCTGACCGCTCTGGTCAGGTATCGGTTGACGGTACGAAAAACGCGGTAAAATTCAATATCTGAAATGGTTATCTGCTCGATGAAACGCACGATGAATCCCAATCGTCCGGACGACATCTCTCGCGTTTTGTGTTGTGTATGGAACAGCGTGCGTGACGGGCGTTTATTTTATTTCTTTTCATTTCACTTCTTGTCCACCTCTCCCTCTCTCCTTCGGTGGGCAGCGAAGTGTGATGTGATTCGGATTTACAGATGTGGAATATTCTTCTTTCGCGACCCTCTCGGTCCTTGCAAATCCATTGAATAATTCACTTTCGCAGCGGCGACTCTGCGTACTTTCAGTATACCGAGATACAGATATATTTTAGGTACAGGTACGTTTATCCCTGTTGATTTAAGCACTCCGTCCACTTTTCCATTCATTTCTTTTTCATGTATAAGCTTCACAGACACGTAAGCTTTAAAATAACTTGCAGACGAATTAATGGAAGAAGTAAAGCGAAAATGAAGAAGAAAATGCTTCCTCGCACCGAATATACGGTACAGCTTTTCTTACAAATCGATCTCTGACTAAGGTCCACATATTTTTACCACCTTTTTGTTCAACTCCAGTACCGGACATGATGAGAAAAAAAAATCAGCACGTCTTACCCGTCCTTTCACAACTTTCGAGTTTCTATAATTGGCAAAGAGGCGCGTGCTGGAAGGTTCTAGGGCTGCTCTATAAGCTCGGTTGACAATCAACGCTAGCCTTTTGTACTTTCGAAGGTTTCTCGGCGACGCGGTGCAGGAGCCTTAAAGCTTCGCTGAGGTGGGGTGCCAATCAGCGGTGGTTCCCGCCTTGGTGAACGTGCAAGTAATATCGTTTCGCCGGAGTCGATTTTCACCCTAGCTCTCGTCGTCTTGCATCCGCGCTGCAACCAATGCCTACCACCGTATTACCTCGGAACGAATATCCAAATGCTTGAAAACTCGGGAGGAAAAAACACGTCTCTCAAAATCGAGGAAAATATTTTTCACCTCACCATTTCAGGCCGAATTCCAACCCTCCTGGACACTCGCTATCTAGGTACGGTGCCATAACGATTCCTGGCTGCGATTGTGCGACCCGAAGTGCCGAGTGCTGATCGTGGGTTCACGTATTGTATGGAACACGTGCATATGGAGTACGCGTTATCTCTGGACAGCAACGGTTTTCAGATTTTACGATTATGTCGCGGACCTGGTTATGCGCTGGCCTCTTTCCTGATCTCTCCAGCCGACGGTGCCAAGTTAACCAGATATCTTGCGGGCGATCCGACCAACCACGCTGCTGTAGCTGCTGCAGCTGCTGCACGGCGATGATACAGGGTACGTTTCTCGCGTGCTTCGAACCCGGAGAAAGCTTTCCAACGTTGAAGAATGTCCGCAAGACTTATTGACCGAGCAGCCGATTCGCAATCTGGTCGAAACCCTTGTTTAATACGCGTAGTAAAAAACGCGTACAGCACTAATGGTCACGAGGGTATCGGTTGTAATTACGGAAAGGAAGGTCGGGGTGGATTCACGTAGGGGTGAGACGATATCACGTAGAGTGATAAGCGGGGGATCGGCCCTGTGCTGTACCGGAACTTCTGTCCGTCTCGGTGAAACGGTCCGAAGACCCGAAGCCATTCGGAACGGGATGGAAGCGCGCGTTTCTACTTTCCGAAAAGTTTGTTGACCCGGTTCTCTTCGGAAGTCCGTCGTACGTTCTCTTCGCGAAATAACCGTTCGCGAAAAGTTTAATACGCACTGAAAGTAATTGGATGGGAGGTGGAAGCGGATGCTCCGGACCACGCCTCCAATGACCCTTGAAACGAGATGTTTCTTGCCTAGTCTTTCGACTCGACGCGACGCTCGCTACTTGACCGAGACAGCGGCGCCAAGGGTCACCACTGATTGCGACAAGCGGCTCGAAGATCTTCCCATGCATTTCGGTCGACTCTTTACCCAACGACCTGTCTGTCTTCGCTTTATCTCGGACCTTCTGACCTTCGACCCTTTGATCTCCTGCCACCGTGCTATGCATGGCGAGTGTGTGACGTGCTCGAGAGCCGTTCTCAAATCAGAGCGCTGCTCCAGATTACCACCGGCCGATGTATGAGAGGCTGGCTGTTATAATATCACGAAAAAGCTCCCAACTGGGAATTCCCCGTTTTGCAGATTGTCCAGGAAGAGTCGGAAATTGTCGAAACGTATAACCAAGGACCTGCTCATCTAGAGCGACTTTAATGGGATTCAATTGTATCGAATTTCAGTGGAGCTGTCTACCATTAACAATTGAACCAATGCGTGTCGAGTGACGAACATGATCGAGTACGGCTAGAAATTCATTTTTTTCTCAATGATAAACGTCGAAGCTCCTCCTCGCTTTGTTTCGCACACTTGATTACCGTGCCTTTTGTTTTTCACGAGCTTTTGCCACGACATCAATAACCGACAAAACCCAGAGCTTCCACTCCATCAATCGTTTTGTGGTTATTGCGCAGAGCCCAATTTTTCTCGGCAAAGTTGTTTGCATATATTCGAAATTGTACGTTAAAAGACCGAAGCCGCCAGTCGAGTATATCGATGAATGGAAGGCCAAAGAGCAAAGCATCGGTCATGATTATCCATGACTTACCTATTCCATATAATAGCAGTAGCTATTGACGGCGATATGAAACTGTTGGAGAAAGAATTGAAGTAGCGTTGGTCATTGTTGATGTTCCAAGATCCGGAAAAACCCTAAAGTGGCGGTGATCCGAAGCCAAGAATCCAAGGTTCGCATCATCGTCGAGCTTACTTCGTTAATTATCATCTGATCTCGACGCGGTTTTTTTATTACTTTCAAATGACGGTCATTGACCCGGATTTCTTAAGACCAAACTTCACCCAGTTGCCGTGTGAAGTTGCACTTCAGCAAAGTAAGAAAGTGGCAAATGGAAAAATCGAGGAGTTCTAGGGTTTCCCGAGAAATCTATAGCCTGTAGGACCATCTCGGGTGTCCGGAGTGTAAAAGGGGTTCGGAGTGGTAACTAGACGTGAGTATCCGTTTCCGGGGCCGGTTTCTCGAGTGGCCTAGTCAGCAAATTGCTCGAACGATTTTTTGATTATTTTGCGACTAAGAGGTTGCAGGATGGGTCGAGTGCTTCCACCTCAAGATCTAATTACTCACCGGTAAGAGGGTGTTGTGGGCGGTGCTGATTACGGGAAATTTACCTCTCGGAAATTATTGGCCTCGGGGTTAGCCGGCTAACCCGGATCTATTCTGCATCTTGCGTAGTCAAGGAATCTGTACCCAACAATTTACCCTCTCGGTATTAGTTCAGCCGAGAAATGACCTTCTGTAAGCTGTCTAATCGTCGTCCACTTTCGCCAGTATTCCCAAATCGCTGATCGGGAAAAAAAAGTTTCCTCGCAGCGCGTGCCGGAAGCTTCATTGCGTCGGATTCTTCGACGATTCTTTTCCGTAAACTTTCCCAATCGAATCAATAATAACCGATATTGTTATCCCTTTATACTCGGTAAATAACTCCAATTAATCAAACTTCGCGAAATCATCTTCTCTCAATGCCTCTTTATCGTTCTCGGATGAGCGAAGGATAAAAAATTGCCTACCTTTCGGTACCTTTTGGTAAAAATTTCACATTTCCACGTCACAATACGCCGCCAGTTTCTCAACGAAGTCTCACAAGTACTCCGATCAATTGACGCATCGCCCCGCCACCCCCGGCACTCTGTAAAATTAATTTTCCTACCCCGGCAACCTCTCGCTCAACCATCGCCTATGACACGTTGTGTCTATTGATTTAAATCGTTGCCCATATACCTACGCAAATTCACCGCCGCCGCCGCGTCAACGCGACGCAAATATTTGCCTGCAGACCGCAACGCTCTGATCACTTCGCATACGCCGGATACGTGACGTATCGCCACTCTGATTACACAAATATATTGGAAAATCCCGTTTGCGTTTGTTCGACACGTAGTCGCGTTGACGAAATCCATCATCGCGTCAAAAATGCCGAGACTCCGTCGGTCGGATTCGGTGAACTTGAACGATCCCCGCCTCATCCAGTCTCGCAAAGTCCTTTGACAATTCAAGCGGGGTCTCAAACTTCCAAGTGGCCGAGCTTCCGGTTTGCACACTACTCCGGAGATCCCCTTTATTCGCGAACCCTTTCGGGCTACTTGAAGGGCGAAAAATCCTCGAGTCATTAATCCTCGAACAGCGGCAAGATTAAGCCGCTGCGACGACAAAACGTCTGCCCGCCTTTCTTTGTCCGGACGTTCGGAAAAGCTCGAGCATTCGTTCGTCGACGGAACGATGCGACGGACAATTGCGTCGATCGAACGAAACAGCGAGCTTTACTCGGGCAGAATCTTCGAATTACGGAGATCAAAAAGGCGGCCGAAAATACCCCGGATACCTTATTCATGGCAGGCAGTTGGTACGTGTCCGGTTATCCAGGATACGCCTGCGGAAACAGGACGGCGGTTTGATCCTTGGTGAGAAGCCGGGGACCGCGACCGCGACGCGATTCACGACGCAATCAATTAACGCGAGGCGTTTGCGGAACGTTAGTATTAAGTGGACGCGTCAGATTGCGGCGGCTCAGCTTATAGTCGGACTGTAACGCATTCCGGGATTTGACCCTGAGTTATAGTTTCTGTAAAGTTAATTAACCGACTTGACGTTACGCGTAATTTATCCGATGCCCCGAAATTTGAATTGAAAATTTATACACTCGCCGGGGCGAACTTTATACGGGCAGCCACGAAAACGAACAATCCTCGGGCTCCGATCCTTGTTCAAAATGTTTCACCCATGTCACATGCGACAATTACTCGGATTTCAGAAAGTTTATACACCGCTAATTTAATGCCTTCCTGGCTTTTTACCACCCACTCACTCGCTGCTCCCCCAACTTGCACCCCTGGAACCTCTGTCAACGCGGCTGAACAAATTACACGAACCGGAACTCTGGGGAAAGCTTTTCCTTAACGACGACACCTAGGCCTGCAGGGATACCCCTTGAGAAATAATAATCATCAGAAACGCTTTGAGAGGGCCGTTTGCTCCAGAAATTTCTACGCTCTCGGACAGGTACGACTTTTTCAGTTAGACGATTTAGGTACGAATGAAAGAGGGTTTTTCAACGTTCTATTAACCTAAATTCACCTACAGGTCTATTACAGCGAATTTTACGTACGTGATAAGAAAAAATAATTAAAATTTACGTTTTGGCAAAATCAATAATCGAAAACGAAATTTATGGAGGTATTATGGCCAGTTGCTAAACAAATAACGAATTCCAAGTACATTGTTATCGACGGAGTACTTCTAAAGCTGGTATCAATTATTTTCCATTCTTTACCTGTTATCAATACCTCGCCTTGAGTTTCACGCTTTAATTATTCTCTCAACTCGTACCGGGTCGAGTTTCGACACTGGTTGAAACTTTGAACTTCTTGGCAAAGAGTTCGCGACTATCTCTCCTTGTGTAACGTGCTTGTGTATAAGTATACAGAAACTTATACACCCACATGAATAATGACGACGCTATGGAGCTCCGAAAAATCTTCAAAAGCTTTTTGCAGACACACGATGAATAGCGTTATTCCGTTTACCCACGACGTTCTTGGAGACAGAATTTTCATTAGATTTTGAATCGAGAAAAGATCCAAGTTAAATAAATCCGCTTCCAATCGAATATAAATAACAGTGAACTGAAACAGTCGATTAGAATTTTCTAATTCGAGAATGAATACGACAACTGTCGTTAATATCGTTCGAATCCAAGCAAGCTCAACGAGAAATGAGAAAATCATGTTAATGAAAAAGTTAACGAATAACAAAGTGGAAATGACGAAATCGATAGTTATTATTGCACTTTGCAGGAACAAGCAGACAGTGAAATAAAATTACCGTGATTATCCTGCAAGACTTGCAAAATCTTCGTAAATTGCACTTGCATTTAATAAATCGTAATAATATTCCAGGGTGCGGTGACTCGGCATTAATTTAACCAACTTCATAATTGGTTCTCTTACCATCCAAGACTCGTTATTTTATTTTTTATTTTTGTTTTTCCACACACATTTCTAAAAGGATTCATCGATCACGCCTCATCCCGGGGTTCTGACCGTTGAAGCTCGGTCTCTGATAGTGTCGAACCATGTGGCAAACTTTTGCTTTCGGTGTCTCCAAGATGAAGCAATTAATTCAAACGTGATTTACGACGCCGTCAAGCAGTTTTCTTCTCGTACCTCCCCATTTTTTTGCCTCAGCTTACCTCTCAAGAGCCGTGCAACTTTGTTCTCCTTTTCTCACACTTGTTCGCGATACGATCCGTCGGTTAATTACTGTTTCCGCGTAACGATCGACCGGCAGAAACGAGAAGGGATTATTAAAAATTTACGAGCTCCTACTTTACACCGGTGTCTTCGAAAAAATTTATGAAAAAGAAGAAAGCGAGATGATAAAAATTACCAGCCAGTGTGCAAAGGCCTCCTCGCATCGTTTCTGGCCCGTAGTTATTAACCTCCGTTTCAGACCTGCGCACGATTTTATCGCCAGGGTACGTGAAAAAAAAACCCACCCCTTGGATTCTCCGTTCGTTGCGATGGTGTATCTTATGCTCGCACTGCGTTTCCTTCTTTGCGATCTTTCCATTTCCCCCCTCGGAGCTATTGATTTCACATTTGGACTCGCAACTACACGACGCCAGTGAATACAGCGTAGACCAGGATCCTAAAATTACCATTCCGTGCTTTCAGATCGTATAAAAAGAGTTGTTGCACCGCAGGTTCGTTTCAATTTTCCAAAAACTGTCGTACCGATATCTCGATGATCGAGCGATTTTCACTTTTTCAAAGAACAAAAAAAAATAATTGTCAGCCTCTCTCAGCGGGGATGAAAACTCCCGATTCGGTGCCGGAGCTGACGTCCCTTCTCCCCGCGGGGGGAACTCGGCTTGTCCCTCGGGATGAACCCTGCAGGGCCGATAAACGAGGCCGCGTTGATTGTGCGTGACCTCGATACACCAGTCGTGACACTCGTTTCGAGAATCTCTCACTTCCTGCATCCGGGTTTGCTGGAAGAACCGTGAGAGAAAAGGATCCCGGATTTATCAGGGACGCCGGGATGAAATCTCCCCGATTCCGGGAGAAATTGCGTCAATTCCTGCGGCTTCTACTACGGCCCGTTGGTTTATTCACGGGAATGCGATTTATTCAGAAAAGGATAAAAAAAAAAGGGGGGGGGGGGGGGGGGAAGGGAGGCCAGGTGGGCGGACGAAAGTCGTGAGAAAGGGGAGTCAACAATCGCCGACGAAATTTAAACCAGTTTTGAATTGCCCTTCAAATTTTTCGCGCCGAAAATAATAGTGGCGAAGCTTTTTCTCCGACACAAAGGGGGGATTCTACGAGCTGGAAAATCCGTGGTGGGAAGGGATCGATCGATCAATCATTCCCGAAGCTACCGCGCTAATTAGCTCGTTTGCTAATTACGACTCGTCGCGATGAACGAGGGGGGAGGGCACGTGGCCAGTTTCGCCAATGAGCCGGACGAATTACGTTGTTTCATCCCTTCGAAGGGCGTCTGTTCAACTCTGAGCATTAATATACCACGCCGTAAATGACTTCTGACCGTCGATCCATGGTCGGGGTTTTTCACCGTTGAGGGAATCGATCCGGGAGGGTTGAAAATCGAATACCTTACGTATAGAGAATTATACCGGCGCCTTCGAATCCCGAGTGTTTGCGGAATGGGGAGCGCATCGCGCGTGCGATCGTACACGGTGAAACAGAAATTTAATACCGAGCTTTTCATAGCCTCCGTTGAGCCGCCGAGGACCTTCGACGGTTCGAAGAAGTCGTTTTCAGGAAATAAACTTCAGAGTGGAGTTTGAGGGTCTCGAAGAGAGAGGTGAAGAGGCACTCGACAATTTCCGTTGCGAGGTCGTCATTTTTACAATTTCAGATTCGTAACTAAGTTCTGAAAAACTCTACGAAGCTTTGCGATAGCCTTCGAACGACGCCGCGGACACCAAACATGGGCCGACAATTTTCCCCTCTCAAAATTCTAGCTCGCCTGCTATTAAACTGCGGCGTTTAACCGCTCGCGCGAGAAAGTTGTCGTCGGAGGAATATGCGTCGTTACCCCACGTTGGGGTAGTTAACCGTGGATTTGCGGGTTTTGCGGGTTTTGCGGGCGTGTGCGAACACCCGCCGGATCTTGGAATCGCGGGTGTGAACCTTGAAGGGAGCCCTTAAGCGCGTGACAAAACTTACCGCACGTAAACTTTATCAGGGGACTAAAACGCGGCTGAGCGAGCCTTGCAGGCTCTCGCCCGATTCCGGGGAAAAAAGGTCGAAGACCTTCCGATGCCTACTGGAATATTAAATTCCCAGGCGAATCGGATTAATGCCGGTTCGATCGCCCCTGGCTTCCTCGAGGCCTGCAGGCTCTTCAAGCCCGAATATACGATCGTCGCCAGCGAGCCTCGACTTTGCCTCGAAAATTCGTCGCGGAAACAGAGAACATATTCAGAAAAGAAATGGTCTCCGACCTTTATACCTTCGGCATTAGAAACGATCGTGCTGCAGCGGTCAAGAAACCGGAAATTCCCCGGGAAGTTGGCCAGAGTGAGTCGTAATTCCTCGGTGGAAGCAACGTTAACGAAACGTAACCTTGTCAGGTGGCGACCATTTTCCGGAGCGTTTTTGGCCCGGATCCACAATCCTCCGTACATCGGTAACCCAGCTAGAACCACACGGATCAAGATTGCAAAACCGATGGTTCTAAGCGACGTGACGCATCGGATAATTTTCCATAGTTGGTGGACATTTTTGTTTTTCCTCATATTCTCACAGGCAGATATCAATATTTTCTAAAACCCTTCTGTTTCCAGCCTGCGAACAGGTCAAGTTTGGAGTCCAGGCGGTCTTCGGTCCGTCGGATCCGATCCTGGGTCAACACATTCACAGCATCTGCGACGCCCTGGACATACCGCACCTGGAGGCGAGGTTGGACCTGGAGGCCGAGGCGAAGGAGTTCAGCATCAACCTTCACCCGGCGCAGACTCTTCTCAACACCGCCTATCAGGACGTCATGGGTTTCCTCAACTGGACGAAGGTGGCGATCATCTACGAGGACGATTACGGTAATACCGGGCGCCATTTTCTACCGAGTAATCCAATTTCCAGTTCAACTCTCGGAGACGCTAATGCCTTTCTGGCTCGGTGCCACTGGCTGATCGCAGTTTAGATCATCGCCGACGACTTTCGCCGGTGTATGATGATAATTGTCGCGCATTAGCTCGATGACGTTGCGCCGCGAGAACGGCTCGCCGATTCGAGAGGAGAAAATCTTAAATTAGAGGTCCAATATCCGCGACGTCGTATAATCTTTCAATATCGGCGTATCATCGCGCGCGCACGTTCCTCGGTTCGATCGATGAGGAATGCGCCCTGAGACTCAGAACCGCCTTCGCGAGTCATTCATCATTCTTCGTTAGCGATATTTGATAACGCTCAGGAACGAACAAGTTAATAACACGACGTTCCGAAACCTTCGTGACTCGAATTGAAACTCGAATAATAGTCGGCAAGGCCGATTAAGGACCTCTCTTCTCGCGGCGTCAGCCTTATTATGGTACATCCTTGCAAATTTACCCTCTGCAGGATTACAAACGTTCGGGCGGCGATCGGTACCTCGATAAAATTCGTGATTCTCGACGTTCGATGTCTCAAGATCCTGCTCAGCGTCACCGACGATGTTCCGAGCTACGCGAAATTTGTTTAGACTGACAAATTGTTCGGCGGGATTCTACGCGGTGGCGGAAAAATACGAGCTAATGAATTTAGGATGAATTATTATACGTGAGAAAAACGAAACGCCTCGAGCAATATTTCTACGTTACTTGAGTTCGGAGAAATAGTAGCTATTTTTCCGGTTTACGCGATGCTCTGCTTCCGAGATAATGCTCCTAACAAATTACCCTCTTCCGCGGACCGGCTAATCCTCAACGTAATCCACCGCCTAATCTACTACGAAAAAAACTTTATATACACGTATACTACCTGCATGTATATAAACTGTCGACGATTCCATCCCCTACCGGATATGTCTGAGCGGAGTAGATATTTCACTCCGGATGCGGCGGGTCTGGAGTCCGAGGGAAGATAACCATTTTGCAAATGGAACATGGTTGCAAAGGTGCAAAGAGCAGTTGGCGTATAATTAAAACGAATGTAAGCCGATTAATGAAAATAAACATGCAGACGAGTTTACGAATGAGTAACGAGTAAGCCGGCAAGTCGAAGCGTTTGTAACGAAACGTTTCACCGTCTTAGCGTAGCTGTGAGGGAATGCTCGATCCAGAGTAAACATTATTATCCGAATTGATGAAAACGCGAGACCCTCCGAGACTCTAATCAATTACAGACAAGATCTCAGCTCGATTAACACCGCGCAGATCTCCGAGGGCGACACTCGCGTCCTAAATTTCTATCGTTTCTATTATTGTTACCGCGATAATTTCTTCGGCGAATCTAATTAACACTACAGCGACAATTCCGCAGCTGCTCGTGTGTTAGAGTTCGGATTATTCGTCGAGTTATAAGCAGCTTTGGCGACTCATAGAGACGAAGCGAGTGGATATCCGAAAAGGGTTGTTGAACACGTGACGCGAAGGCGAAGATTGTCGACCCTGGACTTTGTCGAAGCTCTTTCTCGACAGCCAGGCGAGACGGGATCTGTTCAGAATACAGGAATGAGAATTCCCGTCGGCGTTACGCTGCAGCACGTAAAGCAACGTCGTCTCGTTTTTAATTGCGGTTGGATAATTCAATGGCAGTCATGTGAATTCAGTGACTGCGTTGGCGGATAGTCGGAACTGTCTGGGGGCGGAAGAGCCGGGGTGGGAAATGGAACGGGGGGTAGGAAGGAAACCGAGCGGGAGGAGGAAACAGGGTCGAGGAGAGTGCGGGGGCGACGGCGACGCCGACGTCGCGGCGCTTAATCGGCGCTCCGGCTCGAACTCTGAAAGAATCCGCTCAACTGCTCTATTTGAAGGAGGTCGAGTGCGCGCTTGGCTCTCCATTGAAACATCCCCGGCACTCCGGGCTGCCCGTTCGTCCCCCTCGCCCCCCTCGTCACCCTCACACCGTCATCCTCGTGAATTTCAACCCCTCGAATGTCTTGATCGCGCCAAAAATACCGACTCTCTAATATTTTTCGCTACTCGAGGTCTTGCCCCAAATCCCCGCTCCGTCAACACTGTAAATCCGAAGCGCAGGACTTTAACGACGAGCTTTTTACACCGGGAAATAACGTCGCTCGATAAAATATTTATTCTCATTGATGTACGTGCACTTCGGTGCTTCTTCGTTACGCGAGAGCTTCCAGCCGCAGCTTTCCTTCTTGAATTTTATTGGTGCAACGGTGTCACTGGCTTGGTAATAACAAGTGTTTGAAAAAAATGCAGAATGCTGCAATCGAGCAGGTCTCATTTCTTTGCCACTTTATTCGTGACCTGGTTACGCAGATGACTCTTCTTTCAGTTTATCGTACCGCGTACAAAGTGTAACGTGAGTATTGAAATCGTTCCATTCAACATTCATATGCATGCGGTGCGAATTACAGTATAAAAGTTTGTTAAGCGTACCTGGATCGGGTAGCTTTTCATTTACCAAAACCGCTGGAACGGCACGTTGGGTTTGATATTAGCAGCGGTCGAGTCTTGTATAAAACTCGACGTCAGTCACCTCAGCCGGTCCGCGATTCAAACGCGGAAAGTACCGAAAAGCAGGGGAGAAGAAAAAACAAGGAAAAGTCACGTTCGGCTCGTTTTGTTCAACGGAGTTTCAAATGGATTCAGTCGGTTGGGTAAAAAGTTGCTCGCCTCGACCCTTCGAATGGCAGGGAGGTTTCACACCTTTGCAGTGCACAGCTATTCGCAACGTCACGTAATTTCGCGACCTCTCAAACCGGCTGAACGATATTTTCAAGCGCGTGTTTCCGTCGCCGTCTCTCCTGCATTTCCAGCCTCGTAAATTACCCTCCATAAGAAGAAACGTGTTATTACCGAGCAATGATCAAGTCGTGTCAAACAATCGGTCAGTGTAAGACTTGTTACCGTACTTCAAGACTGATAAGATTAGGAAAATGGTAAGGTAAGTGGACCAGTTGTTGACCCTGTCCCAATTATTTGCCTTTTTTGGTTGTATCTGTTCGATCCTTAGTTGCAAAATTGTCGGAAAATAAATTTACAGTGTCTAACCCTGTAGGAATTGGCTTTAG
Source organism: Neodiprion fabricii (assembly GCF_021155785.1). NCBI lineage: Eukaryota > Metazoa > Arthropoda > Insecta > Hymenoptera > Diprionidae > Neodiprion > Neodiprion fabricii. Next base: position 4,039,170 of record NC_060239.1, read on the forward strand.
TCATCCAGATATTCACAATTTGTGTCGTCAATTTATAATTTTGGAAAATGAAAGGGGTCAATAACTCGGTCTAAGCGTGTCAATAACTGGTACACTTACCTTACTCGACGATGAACCGGGTCAGTTAATTTTTGCATTTGCGATCGCTTATTACACTGATCTGCAAAAAAAGATTTTATTTCAGCTACATGGGATATTTTTGGTGAATGATGTTTTCGAGAGTGCTGAATCCAAAAATTACTTTCATTCCCTTCGATAACGTACAGTATTTTTTCAGATTACAAGTGTTTGCATAAAAAAAGTATCGCAATAATGAAAAAAATATCATTTCATTGCAACAGACTAAACAATATTTCTTATGAATTTAACCATACAATTTCTTCATGGAATGTACTTAACATTCCCTATTCATTCTTTTTGCCTATGAAACCTTTTCTTCTTCTCTTCGATACCTTCAACACGCTTCCGCTTTCCACTTTCTGTTTCCCTTTTTGTATTTATTCTCGCGTCTCACTCAAATACATATTAGATGAAACTAAATGCTCACTTTTGAGTATGATTTTTAGAACAAAGAATTGGATACCAGATTTTGAATTGAGCGGGAGTTTCACTCTGAATAAAATGAAACAAGAGTTGAAAAAAAAACCTGACGTATTGGAATCGTTTGACTATTCGTCCCGGTTTCAGTGAGTAAAAATTCATAAGAAACGGTATAAAAAAACCTGTGCAGCATTCTGGTTGCAGACCTGTGTTCTAAGTCCTTATAATATCCAGGCCAAAGTGATTCGGAGTAACGGTTGAACGGAGTTGACAATACTCTTTATAGCCGAACGAGGGTCTTGACAGCTTTCCGAACGCGACCGGCGAATTCATCGAGCCGAAATATCAGCGGTTCGGTATCGCGAATATGACCGAGATTGTAAACATGCAGAGGAAACGTTCGGATATTGAATCCGCGGGTGGGCGTCGTTGCGTAATCGTTGAGGATAACCTGCATCTCAGGGGGTGGCGGAATTGGACGTAGAGAAAGTGTGAGGAAAAGATACGGCTCCCCGGCGAGTAATGCGGATCCTACGAGGTCCGGACGTAAAGATATCATCCCCAAGATCCGTCGGTGTATCGGGGTTATTACCGAACGACTTCGCCACCTGCCAATACCCTCTTAGAAACCGGACCAAAAAAAGAAAGAAGAAAAAGAAAAAGTCTTACATTGAACCCTCGTATCGCCGACGATTCTTATACCGTGCACTGTGTACAGCTTGCGATAACATTAACCGACAGCGATATGATCCACGTGTTGCGTTTCATTCCAAGTGTCCGCTTCTCCGATTTACGTATATAATGTGACATCTGCATTCGTTAAACGACTTCGTCGCCATCCCCGTTCTCAGGTCTCGTTAAGCTCAGGGAGCTCGTTCGCAGTCCGAGGTCCCGGGACATGGAGATCCATCTGAGACAGGCGGGTCCCGAGTCATATCGTCAGGTCCTCACGGAGATCAAGACGAAGGAGATACGGAACCTGGTCGTCGACACGAAGCCCGAGCACATGCACCACTTTCTGCGAACGGTAAGGTTCCGGCCCTAACCACACTAGACAACAACCCTAAACTAAGCTAAACTTGCAAAGCAAAGTTGAGACGACCCCGCAATTAGTGAACGCGGATGGATCCGTTCTTGCAACTTGATCCCAGACGCCGAACGAATTAACTGTGTTCCAGATACTGCAGCTTCAGATGAACGACTACAATTATCACTATCTGTTCGCAACGTTCGTGAGTATATTTGTGAAAGAATGCGCGGGCTCGATGATCCCGGGTAATCGATGACCTTTCGCGTTTCAGGACATCGAAACGTTCGACCTCGAGGACTTCAAGTACAACTTCGTCAACATGACCGCGTTCCGACTTGTCGACGCTGACGACGTTGGGGTCAGGGGCGTACTCAGGGACATGGAGAAATTTCAACAGACCGGAAACACGATACTCAACAAATCTCGGGTCATTCAGGTGAGCGATGATCGAATCTCGATACTCGCGGTTTTCGGCGGCGTATCGCAAAAATGGACGGAGGCCAAAAGCTCCGAGTCGACGGTGTGTTAGAGAGCTTGAGAGAGGAATTCGCCTTTCGTATTTCACCGCGATGCGCCGTCGAAAGTCGAGGTATTATGCGAAAAGTAGAAAACGCGGGTAAACGCTTGCCTGGTTAGATTTTATGGGATTAAATAGCCAGACGTTTGAGGATATTTGCAAAGGATATTCACGGCTCTTGCCGAGCATCGCAGTGTCGATTCGCATGGAGGAAAGTCACCGCCAACGAATCTTTAATTTCTATCTCTCTCTCGCGTTTTCTCGAGGATAAAAATTTTACCCAATAAATACAAAGGTCGCGCGGATCTGTTTTAGCCTTCAGCTTTCCAACGGCTCCGTTTTACCTTAGCGAGCATTCTAATTGTCCCAATTAAGCCTTACGGAGAAAATTGTTTTAATTGGGGGTGGATTAAGAAATGTAAATTTGGCCATTCCGGGACGGGCTTGTTAAAATTCTCTAACTCACCTCTGGCGATATTTTCCTCCTCCTCCGCTTCGTCCCCTATTACGTATATACTCACCCCAACCAAAATCGGACGCGGCCTCACGCCGCGCGTAATTGCGCAAGGGATTCCGGAAATAGTCTCAAAGCTTGCAGACACTCGAAACTTGGGCGCAGGAGTTTCGAGACGCCACCGTCGCGTCGTTCCGTTTTTTATCCTTCTCAGTTTCCTCTTGAGATTATGAAACGCTGCAACGTAAACAACAAAGTTTTTTGAGGGGTGAAAAAACGGATAGTCGAATCGATTCGGCCACTCCACCCTATTTCCACCATTCGTTTAAATTTACATCTTTTCTTCGGCCCGCTTCTCGGTACTCTAAGTTATAATGGCTAATAACTCTGGCGAATATTATTATCGCAGTTTGAATTTGGGGGCTGAGGTAAACAGGGGTGATATCCGCGAAATAAGGTCTTCGGTAGAGTTATTTTCGTTAGTGCTTCTCTCCATGATTGTAAAATATATCCAAGTTGTATCGTTTCCTCATTCGATGAAATATCCATTTCCTGCATTCATATAAATAGATGGTAAATTATTTTCGGCTTCTCTTACTCTTCTCTATACACCTGCATGCAATTCGCAATACAATAACATTCGAAAAATTCGTTTGTTTGTCGCGCTATTGGCATAAAAATAAAAAATAAAAAAACACAAAAACTATGTCGTTCTCTGAAAATTAACTGAATTCCAAACTCTGGTGCGTAGGTAGGGGAATGAAAATTCACGTTGATGTCTGTCCGATCCAATTGCCACTCGCCATGTGTCTACCAACGTATATACATATACATACATACCATACGTATGCATATACATATTGTATACATGCATGACCGGTTGTCCATCCGTCACGCTCGTCTGCCTGCAAGCTACACTTCGTGTGTATCCGATGCAGAATTGAAAGAAGGGTTGCGGGAGGGTGAAAGAAGTAAAAAAAAACCGCTGTGATTTAAATAAAAGGTTTGAATCGAACGTCGAAATTCACCCTCTGGTGTTCCTCTCCTGTCCAGCGAATCGGCGCGTATTCATTGTATCGCATTGATATATTTAAACAATTTTTATTTCATTTTATTTCAACCTCTTTTCTTTTTTTTCACACCAATTTTCTTCCGCGGACGCGGCTTATTCTCGACTCGTTCTCACTTCATTCCCCGTATAAAATTTCTCACCCCCTCCTGAAATATCTTCCATGCAATTACAAATCATCCGCAGCATCACCGCGGAAGTAAAAGGAAAAGATCCGGGACTGGTTCGGTTGGCGCATGCATAATTTCCGGCACTTTGGAGCATCGGAGTTGAGAGGCGAGACTAGAAAGCCAAGATACGAAGGTGCGGGATGGGATGGTCTGTGGCTGTCTGTCTGGCGCTAAACGCGTCGCGGGGCAAAAAGGAAAACTAGAGGGGCGGAGGGCGAGGGGGTCGCTCGGAGAATGCGGCTGAAGAGAGAGAGAGAGAGAGAGAGAGAGAGAGAGAGATGTGTATATATATATCAAGATCTAGGAAAGCCCGCGGTGAGATGGAGGGAAAAAGTTGTACCCGGGGCGAAAAGACGCTGGCGGAAAACGTACCGCGGAGAAAAGAGTCGGAGAAAAATACACCCGCCTACACCCGCTGCACAGACAGACAGACAGACAGACAGACAGATATATAACGCTTGCGAGTTAGACACGGGCACGTGCCGAGGAACTCGAGTCGCATACTGATTCCTCGGCTGTAGGTATACCTTATACTCCTGATTTCAGTCTTATACAACAAAACCCCCCGAACCTCGACGCGTAGGTACATCTAGCACCTTTTGCGAATTTTCTGTATCGTCTTCTTATTCACGCGCCTGCAGCGGGGAAAAAAGTCAGCAGACGTCTGCGAAGCATCCGAAAATTTTTTATAACAACACTAAATTGTTTCCACACGGAGAGAAAAAAAACTAGGATGAAAATTGTTCGGCGACCTTGGAAGAACCGATATTTTCTGCGCAATATTTCAAATTTATTCCCTCGAAATTTACATTTCTTGTTTTGTGAAATTCGAGGGACAAGCGATGGATGCAGACTGTGGAAAGTTGGATTACTGGGAACGACGTCAGATTTTGGATGGAGAAAATTCGATTTTCTTATCCTCCGTCTCTCCGTCTTTGAAATACTGATTCCAACTCGGTCTTTGAGCGAGGCTCGAAGGCAGCGTGAAAATTTGTTATCGAAGAATCCCCTCAAGAGACCGCGTCTACTTATCTCGAAAAATTACTTACCTCTAAAAATGGTGGCGGTTCCGCGTCTCCTTCTTTTTCCCAAAGCCGGGACGTCGCGGGGACGAGGCTGCGAGTGATTCAATTTGCGTTGATGCGACCGAGTGAAAAATTCCTCGTTACATACGTAATACGTACGTACATAGTTATGTAACGTAAATGCTAGAACGACATCGGTAATCGTGGGGGTTTTACCGATCTCGAAAGAATTCGCGTCGACGGAAGAAACCGCGCTCAAGATATAAAAATCGAGCGGAATAAGAATAAAGGAGAAAAATAAAATTAAAACCAAACGAACCAACAACCCGAATCCTATGTGTACATATGTACGAGAATCTCTCCGCCTTCCATACGTCGCCGCACTGAATCACGGAATTACCGTTCCACCGGCTAACCTTTGCCATTTTCCCCATAAATCATGCCGCGATATCTCGCACTCGAAGGATTTTATTATTTTATTTGTCACGTGCGCCAACTTCGCCTCCCCCCCTCCCTAACCTCTTCCTTACGCCCCCACCCACCTTTTTCCCATTTTTCCCTCGTTCCTCCTCGCTGCTTTTCCTGAATCAAACAGCTCTTACCCCCCACGACTTGTCGATACCAGGCCGAAGTTCGGCATGCACGCGGTATCATCCCCTTAAAATTTATACTTATTTTTTCATTTTTCATTGGCCGGTTTCATATATTTTTTTTTTTTTTTAATTCACTTATTTATTTTTTCCCCTTGTTGTTATTACCCGTGACCAACGAGCCGTGACGACAATTTCAACCCTGGAAAATCCGAGGGGTGCTCGAAAATTTACATTTTCGTTTTCACCGAGCTTGCAGGCCGAGGCGTGTACGCAAACACACACCTACAGTCACCCCCGTACGTGTATAATGTGGGAATATTCCTTACATAGGGGTGGGGAAAATTCATCCCCTCTAACGCTTAAATGCCAGTTAAAGAGCTTCGTAAATTACGTTAATTCAAACGCGTTTTTTTTTATTCTACCTCTCTTTCTTGCCCCAATTTTTCTCTTGAAAATCTAACGCTGCTATTAGGGAGAAAAGTTTTTTCAACGTGAAAATTGATTGCCGTCCGATGCTCCTGCTGCTGTACGAGGATTATACAATTTTTCACATCTTTTTTAATAATACGAAAAGTTTTCGGTGCAACATCGGAAATAAGGTATAAATGAGAGGGATGAAAAAGATAAGGAAAGAGAGAGAGCAAGAAATACGGAAGTAACAAAGATAAGGCTCACGGAGATTGATCTCAATTTTTTTCCTCCAGCAAAAAACGAAAAACAAGAGCACAGCAGACTCGCAGAGGCGCGCGTCTACCGGTTTGAAAATGAAATTTACTCGCTGAGGACGAAAAGGAAGGCGAATGAAAAAAGAACGAAATGCGGAAAGAATGTCCCGTTCTTACTTTCATTGCGCTCTAAATGCTAATACCGTTATCTATATGCACAAGATGAAAATAAAAGTCAATTTATTTAACGACAACTGGATTTTCCGCAGGTGATAACGCATCTCGACGGTCTTCGCTGCATTCCTTCTTGCACCCTCTTCGAACAGCTTTTCCCAAGTCCGCGCTTATCGACGAACGAAAAACGAGCGAAATGGAAAATAAGTAACTGCCGAAGAAATATCGTAAAATATTTTTGTTTGCATAAACTCTGCATTTCATCTTTCTTCCATTAATCAGCTGCGTGGAGAGAGATGAGAAAAATAAAACGAAAACGGAACAAGTACGGACGTTATAACGGACGCTGCGGTAATTTAATACAGCGATCAAGTGAATAATTTACAATAATTGATGATAGCCTGACGTATTCTAATAATTCGCGAATAATACCTTGACTGCCAACCATTCAGCGGCTAAATCGTGCCGAGCAAGCCGGAGAAGGAACGGCTCGTATTATTCATATCGATGTAAATTTCATAGCCATTAGGGATCCACGACGGAATGACCCGGGCGCGTGCTGCGACGAGACTCGCGACGATTTGACGTTGCAAAACTACTGGAAACTCGATTAATATTTACGAACCTTTGACTGCTGCAGCTTCACTCGCAAACTACGTTCTCTTGATATTTCCCGTGCCAAGGGGTGGCTGGGGATGAAATTCATCGACCCTCCGAGCGAGCCAAAGTCCGCTTTCGTTTATTTCTCGAAAAAAAAAAACAAAAAAACGTTCGTTAATTTTCAGCGTGTGTGTTTTTCAGCGGAAATTTTTCCTGTGCCTGTTTTTCCGTACTTGAGAATCGTTGGTGAAGATATTTTAAAAACTAAAACCATATCGCCTTCGCGGAGGGAAACTTGACGTAAATAAATCTTCGCTGAAATGTTTGGATGCTGAATTCAAAGATAAATAACGCAGAGTGAGAAAGCGATTCAGAGATTCGAGATGCGTGCAACTTTCGAGTTCAGGTAACCCGGAATTTCTAAAATTTTGTGAATAAATTTGCATCGCGAGAGGCAATGTTCGGGGGTTTCGAACCACCCCCTTCGCGACCGACAACTGCAGCCTCTCAAATTTGAATTTAATTGCCCCTTTAGAGGCGCATTCGCGAATTCGCGAAAAGGAAACTGCAGAAGATAAGGTCTCGATTCGGCAGCTAAGTTTCGATGAAATAAACATCACTCGATATCTTCGCGCCGCAAGTGAATTAGGCTCTAGAAATTTAACAAGCTTACGCTTAATTCGTCGGGGGAGGAAAGCCGCCCTAAACAACCCCGCGGCTCATCGAACGGCTGAATAAACCAGCTGTAACCCAATTTGAAGCGACTCAAACAAACCGACGAGTCAGACGAAAGGACGCTATTTAACCCTCGACCACATCCCTCGAGCTCCGGCGTCTCTACGCTGTTCGGTGTCGTTATCAATCCACCCCTACTGACGCCGCTGCAATGCCCGGGTCTCAGGACCTTCTAAGTGACGCCCGAGTCCTAGATCTAGGCTCCGGCCGACGCCGGGGTGGCGGCGAAACCGGCGAAGGGGGTGGAGGGCGAAACGCGTCCGTTTAAAAGCCCTTAATAACCCTTTGAATCGTACGCTTTTCCTAGCAGAAATTTTCAAAATTCAAACTGGCCGATCTAATATGGCCGACTGAAAATATAAAAATTGATCCGAATTGCTTCAAGCTCGTTCCTCGAGGATTTTTGGGAACACTGACAACGAACCTGAATTTCTGATGTCACATTCGTTTTCAGCAACCCCGAAAAACATTGAGCAACGAATTTCGAGCAAATCGGATCAATTTTTATATCTTCAGTCCGCCATATTAGATCCGTTATTTTGAATTTCGAAATTTTGACGACGGATTCGGATTTATTGACTCCAAAAACACAAGATCACAAGATCGAGTTCCACTTTCCTTGTCCTCGTAACCTTCCCACAATTACATGTATTCCGTAAAAAGACGCATTTTCAACACTTTGTTTATTTGTGGCGTTCACTATGTTCGCGGAATCATCATAATCCCTCTTAAAAAATCAAAATCGGAATTTGAGAAGTCCAATTATGCAAAAAAATGACAGCGATATCTGAAAAATTGAAGGTAAATTGGAACATTTGATTCAAAAAAGGTGTCTCATATATATGATATGCTGGTCCGCAAAGGGTGAAAGAAGATTTGTCTCTTCTACAACAACGATGCTTGACTTTAGAAAAAAATATACACCTATAGTAGTCATTGGTTTCAATTGTGAGAAAGTGTCGGAATGCTCCTTTGGCGAGTGAATGAAAACCGAAACTTGATCCTCCCTCACGTGAGAATCATACCGTATAAATTCGACACCTCAGCAGCATTACAAAACTTGCGGACCAACCTCTGAAACTTTTTCCTTCAAAAGACTTTCATCACCCTGTTTTATTGCGTATTTTCTCCCCCTTCTTGACGACACTTTTCGTTTTTCTCTGACGAGTGAATATACGTATATTTTGCAGGACTTGATCCTCCGGGCAAATTTTTACCGTCAAAATTGCCGAGAGTGTGGGAAAAGTTTTTGAGCTTCGCATTAAGTACATACTCGGATAATGAGTCTGTTCTGTTTTAAACCGCAGTCTCGTAAATACATTCTCCAGAGATTCGCGAAACACGACGTCGCTGCTGCTGGTTACACGCGGTGACTAATTAAATCCGGACTCAAGTAACACGTTGCCTCGCGTACCGCAGAGTGGTACACCAGTGCAAACGTTGTTCGAAACGGAGATCAAGGCGGCAAACGAGTGCTTGCAATTCGCAAACTCAAAGGCTAGGAAGTGCACCAGAGCGAATCTATCGTCGAGGAAATATCCGCGACGGATTTTCCGAAAAGCCTTGGCGGTTTGTCCTTTTTTTCCCGGGCTGAACGGTTTATAAGTTCTCCAGATATATATTTTCTCAAAAATTTCACCAACAAATTACGCTAATTTTGTATAAAAAATCGACGTAACAAACGGATGAAACTTTCACGTAAACCGAAATCTTGAATGATTAAACGCCACATCGACCTCTGAGGAAGTTTGCCGTACGTGTAACTGGTATGTTGATCACCTAGGTACGTACGAGTATAGCATGTATGTACACAGCGAGGATGGAAGAACAGGGAGAGGAGCGTCTCCTGCGAGATTTCGCAAAGATTCCATAGTCTGGAGGCTTCCTTTGGATCCACGTACCGAGGATGCGTAAACCCGTGGAGCTCGGAGCGTGTAAACCTGTTTGCATTGGCAGCTAGTCGAAAGTGCAGCATCATTTACCTATAACGCAGGGAGGGGGGGGATAATATTGAAGGAAGGTTAGAGACTTGTTTTGACATTCGCGGAACGCGAAGCGTCACTTCCGCCTCTTATTATTTTTTCTCCTCGGCCAAACGCCGACCTTCGACCCCTCAAGTACCCTAGAAGGCGACCCTGTGATTTACCGGAAATTTCCAACCGGCGACACCGGGTTTTCTCCACCCGACCCCTTTCGTGCCGCTTATTAAAAGGCGTCGAGTCGGTGCCGCCCTTGCCTCTTCCCTTGTACGTAGGTAGGGAGGTACGTATATACGACCCTTAATTACAGGGTTGATCAAAGTTGAGGCCGACCCGTGTGTCAATTTAATTCCAAGCCGAAGGAAGAGGCGGCTTGAGGCGGCGGCTGGTAACTTTTCTACCGAACAGCCTGCGCACCCTGCGAATTTATACCTGAGAAAATTTAATTAGCAAAGTTTCGAGAGCTGATTTCGGCCGGAGACCGATTGACCGCGATGAAATATTGCGCTGGAAATCTGGCCAAGCTCGCCTATCGGCTGCTCGCTCGGATTTCTTCCCGTCTCGTTTCGTCCTCCGAACAGTCAGGCTCGTCTTGAAACGTTTGAATTTTCAGGCGGAACCAGCCCTGATGTACGACAGCGTCCAGGTTTTCGCCGTGGGCCTCAGGACCCTGGAACAATCGCACGCCCTTCGCCCAGCGAATTTATCTTGCGAGCTGGAACACCCATGGGACGGTGGCCTCTCCCTTATCAACTACATAAACTCGGTGAGTAGCTGGTAATTATTCTTCCCCGAATGGCACTCGAGCATCGCAAAATCCACCCGCGTAAATCGCCGGTTCAACGGCCCACGATTTCTAGTCTGGACTTCGTTCAATGCCCGGGACAATCGCCGTTCCGCACCGGAGCCGACGTCCATTGGCTGCATAAATCCGAAAAAAGTACCGAACTCGCTTCCTGTATTCATCGCTATTTACCGTTGAGTCGCCTAAAATCTTTCTAATTCGTTTTCAAATTATTTATAAATCGTTCACAACTTCTTGAAACCCGTTGAAATTAGTTCGAAACTGTTTGACATTATTTTCAAACCTCTTTGAACTCTTTCAAGTCGTTCAGAACCCCTTGAAATTAGTTTCACACCGTTTGCAATCATTCCGAGACCAGTGGTAATCGCTTCAAACCACTTCAGACTAACTTGAGACTGTTTGAAACCGTTTCAAAACGACTTAAAATTACTCGAAACCTTACATCGATCTCGATTTGAAAAAACTTGGAAGTATTTTTCAACAGCTTCATACCGTTCGAAATCGTATTCAAACCGTTTTGAACCTTTTAAAATTGTTCGGCACTCTTTGAACTTAGTTTGAAATTATGTGTGATAATTTTAAGACCGCTATTAATCGCTTGAAACCACTTTAAAATCGTTCAGAATCGTTTGTAACCGTCTTGAACTGGCTTGAGATTACTCGAAATCGCTTAAAAATCATTGAAAACTGATCGAAGTAAGTTTGAAAGAGTTTAATCTAATTTTTCAACAGCTTCGAATCGTTGGAAATCGTTTGTCACATGATCCGTAAGTTAACAGCCCCTCGGGAAAAAGGTGTGAATGAAATGGCGCGATTGTAATTGTGTCCGCACTTCCGCATACCGAATAAATTTCTGCCGGCTGTATGAATTGTTCATTTTAATACCTTGATATACGGTCCCGAAAATGTCCCCGCCAGAATCCCCGCATAAATCCTCCCGTGACGTGTGAAACCCAACCCACATAACCCGCTGAACACGCCGTCACTTTTAGTAGCACTCTGGCCGACTAATGGCCACGGTCAATCCCTCGTCTTGAGCGTTAGAAAAATTCGAGACAAAATTTCCAGCCTTCCCGCGGGCGTGTCGATATTTCGAAATTCGTTGACCCGAGCGATTTCTGTAATTACGATTCACTAATTGCTCATTCAATCCTTGCGAAACACTGGGTTTATTGGAACGAAATTACTCCCGCTACAACCGTAATTCAAACAGTGAAAATCCAGGTTCAGCAATTTTGCGGCTTTGAATATGTGACGATTTTTGCGAGTCGAGCATTGACCGTGGTAATTGCAGCAAAACGCTGACGCACAAACGTTTGTCCGTAAAAATTTCGCCGATTTTATTCAGCCGGATTCTTTTTCAAGAGCAGTTCCTTTCAACCGTACGAACCCGAGCGATCAGATTTCACGGTATAGTGCTGCCCCCTTAAACTCTCACGTTCCTTTCCACCCACCCATGACCCTCACACTTTGACCTCGACGTATCATTCGGAACCCTTTTCGATAGTCAAGCCAATCTTAATGCGAAAAGAAAATACAGAGAAACGGAAACTGCGTCCTCGATTCCTTCGAAGATATTCTCAGTCCGATTCGTTAAATATTTTTGTTGTAGAAATCACGGATCCGTTTTAACGGAGAAATTAACAGACGAGATCTGAAATCGAGTCCAATTATTTCGCCAACGTCTTGGCTCTCTTATGTCTGGATTCGCAGTGCTGATTAGGGAAGTCCCGCATAAGGTATATTTTCCTTCTGCTTCTCACCGCGTTCGCTGTACTTTTCATCCCTGTACTCTCTCTCCGTAATTCTCCGAGAGTAATTACGTATCCCCGACACGTTCTCGGCGCCAAGAAACTGAAGCTCAACAGTCAACTTGCTGTAAATTTGTCTACCTATTAATGCTAAAAACTTGCCGCACGTGACTCGGAGGCATTACCGCATCAGTCTTAGCACAACGCTTGTTCAAATTACTACGTGGTTAGGTACTTATGCGACTGTACGGTGTGTGCCTACCAAAACTTTCCGCATGAAAATTGCATCCTCCTTAAACGCGCTTGAAATTATCGTCAAAGTTTCTCACCCTCAAATTCTGCTCTCCTAGAGAGTCTGTCAATCCGTCGTCGTCCTTGAATCGATTGTCAAGGATAGAATTCTCAGTTTCCGCGAGAAATCAGGAACTTAGAGAGCGAAAACCTGCCGCCGTTTTCCTCACGTTTGACCATTCCTCCGGTATTTCACTCCGGCGTGGCGCTTAACTCGCGGATCGGAACGCAGCTGCACGGAGTAAGGGGTGTAAAAATATTTAATGACATAGATATCGCGAGTGGAACTGTAGGTGCACTTTTATTCCCTACCCTCTCACTTCCACCCTCGATACCGGGCTGCTTTATACAGCAAGCGCAACTTGCACTTCCTGTCGGGGAAACGGCAAAGCCTTTCAGGTTTACGGGCTTGTAATCCTCCTGCAACGCAGCTTTCAACGCGCGATCCTGGCTGCGAGGACGTGCCGGAAGCCAATGCCGTCTGAAACAGGATTATAAAGCTCGGGATGGGGGGAAGATGGAAGGAGGATGTATGTTATATTCAAAATGATATACTCGAGGAGTATTTTTATATGAGGCCTGCTCCCAACTCTCTCCTCTTCTCTTTTTCACCCGGACCTCAAAGTCATAAATCGACTTTGACCTTCGGGTGATTGGTCGAAAATATTCAGTTTAGCGTTTTAATCGATGGTTATTTCCTTCCTTTGCAGGTTGAGCTGAAGGGAATTTCTGGACCGATAGAGTTCAAAGAGGGACGCCGCATTCAGTTCAAACTCGATTTACTCAAACTCAAGCAGCACTCGCTCGTCAAGGTAAAACCGATGCTATTTTTTATAACGCCGTAATACCAGCGGTTGCTGGTACGATGTGTATAAAATATTATGTGTATATATACTTTTGACGAGTCGAGTTTATACTCGAACTCGCGACTGACGAAACATTTCGTTTTATTTTCTTTCATTCCCAAGCAGCAGCTCGCTTCCACCCTCGATTTTATTATCATATACCTCGGCTGGCTTTTAAATCGTAAAATTGACCTGCGCAGGTGGGCGAATGGCGACCAGGTTCCGGCATCAACGTCACCGACAGGGCGGCTTTCTTCGAGCCAGGAATCGCCAACGTTACCCTCGTCGTCATAACAATTTTGGTAAGTCAAGATCGGCGACGGATCCGTACCTTTATATTTTTCGTCGTTCCTCGTTTCCTCGAAAATTCGGCAAATGAGCCAAAATGAAATGACGAAATCGTTACGTACTTCGCGGACGACGATTCCGCCCTGCAAATTCAATCCCCTCTTACCTTCGTCGTCGGCGCTTGTTAATGCGAAGGAAAAAAAAAAAAAACAATGTGAGAAGAAGGAAGAAGATGAAAAAAAAAAAAAACTAACAACCCCGTATCCGATAGGTGCGAAGTCTTTTTTATAACCTCCGGATTAGAATATCACCTGGAAGCCATATTACGCGAAATCACTTGAACTCCTGTATATAATAATAAGTGACTTAAAGTCATTCGAAGTCTTACGCAGTCTCAATGTTCGTCTTTCATCAATCGATGGAGGGTCTATAATCCCTTGGTCCGATTAAAAAATAGCCAAGTCTTTACGTAATACTTTACAGTCCGTCAGTCGGTAACAGGAAGGAAAGAAAAATGTTAATTCTAAGCTTGTTATCGGTAATCAGCGGAGAGATAGAGACGCGCTCCTGATTGACGTTTATATTTGAACGGACAAATTGGTTGGAAATACGTAATACACGGATTGAAACAAGGGAGAAATTCCGTCCTGGACTAAGGAGGATGAGGACAATTGCCCCGGGAAAAAGCATCGATCAATTACTTCGGACGAGGAAAATCCTCCTCGTATATAAATTCATTTCCAGAGAATCGGGCACAGAGCCGAAGTCGCGTGGGCGAAGGCGAAGGTAAAGCGAAAAGGTGGGCCGAAGGTCCGCGCATACCCCTCAACCCGTGGGAAATCATCCCCTAGGATAATAGCCGGAGCCCCATTTTGCCACTCAGCCTCGCAGCGTTCTCCTTCGGCTGCAAACCTCAGGCCGAAAACCATCCCCCGCGATCAGGCTTGACCCGGGATAACTCACTTAGGTCCTCCATATTCCCGTTTAAATTTCACCCCGTCTCGAATTTCGGCCGAAATTTATACCGTAGAAAAATTCATTGCCCCGACGAGAGCTCGCGACGATCAAAATCCTCCACCCCCCCTTTCCTTTTTCCTTTTCATTAGACCTTGGATCGATTCTACTTTTTTTCAACGTCGTTACCGTTCCTGGCGGTGACAACCGGACCTCGTGATTACCTTCAACCTCGTAACCAAGGATTACGGATTCTCCAAGCCGGTTACAATTGACTGCAACGTAAACCCGATGTAAGGTCTGTAATACGCTCTGCACCGCATTTCCTTCGACGCCTAGGTGACAAAAGATGGTTGGGAATCGATATTCAATACCGGGTTTAAGATCTTCCAGGTATGTAGACGGAGACGAGAATTGAGTGGAGATTTTTCAGCCTTACTCTTTCTTGCGTTCATTCTCACACGTTTACTTCTTCTTGTTACTCTTGATTTTTATTTTTATTCGGGCATTTACTTCACCCGCAAGTATTTTCCGACCCGATCGTTATGCGGATGTATAGGTATAGGTTGTACGTGCGAAAGTACGAACAAGTGTAGGTACTACATGGATAATTTGCAGGAGGTCGAGAAAAGGGGTGGAAAACTTTTGCAGGCATTTTCTCACCGCTGCTCGGCTAAAATGAAATCGCGCGATTCTATTTTCCGTTCCCGTTCCCGCTCCTGATTCCGCTTTTGAAAAAAAGACGAAGAATAAGAAAAATCGAGCCGGAGTGAAAAATAAAAATAAACAAAAACTTGAATTAAAACTTCTTTCGGGCCATTTCTCACACGGATATACATATATATATATATATTATAAATCCTCAAGCCCCGCGGTTCTCTAATTGATGCCGCCATATTTCAAGCCCCCTTTTTCACCGCCCCCATGCAGCACTATATACGTATACCTGCTATGTACGTATATAAGTTAGGCCGGTAATTTTCTGTCGTGCGAATTAAAGTCCGGCATCAATTTTACCGCCAAGGCTCACGTCAAATATTAGTTTTCGTTTCGTTATCGATAGCCGAGATGCGTAAATATTGTACCATGAGAAAACGTATTTTCCGCACGAACCGCACCACGCACACAGCTCTGATTTATGTTTGAGGAATCGGATGGAGCCGAGGAGTTTGCATTGCGAATGATTCTTCGCCCCATCTCCCTTCTCCCTTTTCCCTTCTCCCTTCTCTCTCTCTCTCTCTCTCTCTCACTCTCTCTTCTATCCCTTTCAGTGCAAATAGGCTTTTTTGAGGTCAATTCGATTCCGCGATTTCAATCGTATCACGCGAGTAGTTTTCCAGCCTGTGCCGATCCGGATAGCCAAAGGTACACGATATTAGCACGAGTAAGCGGCTCACTGATCGTAAAAACTGGTTTATCCCGCTGCCGCAATTGCCTTTGAGCAGCGGCAAAAGGACGCGAAAGATTAATGCCCGTGCAAAACGAAACGCGGAATGAAGTTTGGAAGCGCGGAAGCTTCGGCAGACTCGACGTGGTGAACGTATTGAAAAATCGTCATTCGGTTGTGTATCGAGAGTCGAAAAGTGCGTTCGCTCTTATAAATTCTCCGTTAAATTCGAGCCGCGTGAAAACAGAGGGCTGAGAAAGCGGAAATTGATTGCACCGTGCGAATTATCGTTGCAGCGAGAGGCTGACGATTTTATTTTCAAACTGTGATAACTGTCAGTCACGATTTTAAACCTTTGTTTTCCATGACGCGTCATCTCCCCGAACGAAACCCGAACGACCGTTTAACTTCCCGTCAAAACGCCTGATACGATGGAACTTGGCCTGCGCAGGAGACGCCCTACGTGATGATGCATTACGAGAAAAATTATACGGGGAATTCACGGTTTTACGGATTTTGCGTCGACCTGCTCAAAGTGCTCGCCAAGGAGGTCGGATTCTCGTATCGAATGGAGCTGGTTCCGGACCGGAAATACGGGGCGAGGGACCCCGAGACAGGCGAGTGGAACGGCATCGTCAATGAACTCATGCGACATGTACGATTTGGTTTGTTCGTTTCATTTCTTCCCCCTTTCGTTATCCGTAAGACTTGGAAGAACCGCGCCTTCGCGCCTTCTTCGCTCACTCTCTCACGTCGTTTTTCCTCCTCTCGCCGCTTATATACAGTACACGTATACGCACGACACGCACTAACCCCCCACACCCCCCTTGTTCTTCACCGCCCCTCGACACAACCTCGCCCTCCTCCTAGGCTACGGTCTTAGCTTGACCTTTGACCCAACGCTAGGGATTTTCTCCTCCCATTACCACCCGTCACACACTCGTTCGAAGCTAAAGTAAAGTAGACCGGTGTAATACAACACGATTGTTACAATGGTATATAAGTTGAATTACCACTCGCACTTTCACGTTATCCATGCCCCAAGTATCTTGTGTGTTCTAACGTCGTCGGGATTCTTTCCAACATTTCTAAATCATGTTACAGACGTTTCTTTTATTCCCTACGTTACTTTGGATTTTACGCTCCGCTTATATACGGCCGGGTAATCATCGTGAAGAAGGTATACCGTCCGATTTTCATCTTGGTAACGAATAGCTTCGCCGACGTCTTCTTCAATACGCCGTGAAATATCATCTTCAAAATTGGAGAACATTTTTTCACCCATCAGCCCCGTCGACCTGGTCTGACTCGCATGGAGGGTCAGCCGGTGCGGCGTCCAGAACTGGTGAAAAAGTGCCCGGACCACCGTTAAAAATAATAGAAAAACATCACGACCCGCAGTCGCGTGTTTCATAGCTGCGGGATGTTAATCTTACAGGTCACAAAACCGGCGGTAGAATGAATTGGGTAGTCGGTAGAAACGGCGAGTCTAGAAGTTAAGGTGCAGCGGGCGGATCGTCGTCTGGTGAGAATTGCGTGTTTCCCGCGTGTTCCTCCCGCCTTTTTTCTCTTTTTCTTCTATTTTCGTTTGTCGTTTCTCTCCTCCTCGCTTATTAACTCGAGCCGCGGCTTGGGACGGAGGGTTGGGACCACGCGTCCCTTCAGCATCGCTAGTCCTCCAGGATTCCTTTCTTCTGATCCCCGTAGGAGCAGCCATACGTGATGCTCGGGGCGCAGGCGAACCTCACCGGAAATTCGAGGTACGAGGGATTCTGCATCGATCTTCTCAAGGAGATCGCTAAGATGGTCGGATTCACTTACAGAATCGAACTCGTCCCCGACGGCAAGTACGGCGTCTACAACTACGAGACCGGCGAATGGAACGGCATCGTTCGTCAGCTCATGGACAAGGTGAGTCCTCGGATAATCGGGGAAACCCTGCGATCTATCCTCCAGGTAAGTCCCCCGAGTCCGTACGTCGCGCTGGTTGAATCCGGCGGTTTAACACGTCAATTCCAACAGGTATTTTAACTCCCACTCGGCGTAAGAACCACTTGCATGCGGAGTAGCTAAAGACCGATTCCCCAAAGTGCAGTAAACCACCCTATTTGCCGTTTGCTTTGGCTTTCAGTTTCTCCTGCTCTTTCGTTTCTACACTTATTATCGCACGCTTGTTCTATAGGCGTATAATAGAGCGATTCCCATGTGCCTGGAATTAAACCCAGACCAGACGGTGGCTGCGACGTCCAATTGAGAATTCTCCGTGTTCGACACGATCGTTGTTTTCTATGTGCAGTCGGGAGGCCTGCGGCAATGTGTGGCCTGGTACATATATTTAATGGCTAACCGGACGAGTGGCCGTAAAAGGAACACGGCGTGAAGCAAGTGACCGACAGTGTGTGCATACGTACAAGCTCCGAGAGTAAAAGTTTCTGCTCTTTCCAATTGGCCAATTAAAATGTGATCAAACTCGCGTTGACGATAGACGAGGATTAGTTGCCGGGATTTCAGAGTTTGGTTCACCGTGCGGAATAAACTGAACGCGAACCCGACGATAACGATAGTAAATTGAATAAATTAATAAAAATATATGTAAACATGGTAGCTCGTTTCGACGGCATTTGTTGAAAGACGAGTCAGCCAACGGAGAACGGCAAATTCTGCCGACTCGTTAATCACTCGGGTTCGTTAAAATCGCGATCCTGGAAAAAAGAGTGCCGAAAAGAGTTTTGAAATTGTGCGGAAAGTTTCGCCTTCGCTTTGCACGCGGTCTGAATTAGCGTTTCATCCGCGTCCCCGCGGAATCGCGACCGCAACGACGGACCTGCAGTATTACTGCACATCAACGCAAAAGTTAGGCGGTGCACGGCAGCGAATCGGAATCCATTTGCATACCAATGACCTCGAGGACTCGCTCTCCTACCATTCCTACTCGATCCATGTTTATACAGCTCAATCATATGGCGAAAATGATACAGATTTGAATTGTAGAAACGTACGCGGGTCGCGCGGTTTCGTTGCTGTGAACTACTTCTAACAAGGCTCATCTCCATTCTGTTATATTGATCTTTATTTAGCGAACCATCGTATTGATTCAATTTGACGCTTGCGGTCGACCAGCTCTTGCAATAATACTGTTTTATCGACTGGGCGGGGAAAAATTAATCAACAATCGGAATTGAGTCCAGGTCTAACTATAAAACTCATTTTACTGCATCGACTGTCAGCATTTTATCGATCGGTCTAATTTTTTTTTTCAGCACTTCCCTAAACCTTGATGTTGATAAACTTCGTTATCTGCGACAATTTAACGCGCATGCGTTACTATACGAGAGCAATTGTTTACCAGGGTGACCAACCGTCATAAATTTAGATAACGGTTCCCCGCCATATAAGTAATCTCACAAATTTTGAAGCTTACGTTCACGACGGTTGGTCATAATGGCAAAGAACTGCTCTTGGATTTCAGCGCATGCGCACTGAATTGTCGCGGATAACGGACCGTTCGGTCGTTAGCAATTCACTCTGTATATAATATACATATACATGTGGTTTTATCGTACAATAGCTATGTTGTAAAGTAGGGGGGGGGGGGGACACTTTATTAAAGTCTTTTCTGCAGCGTCAGCGCGCGCCTATTCTCCTTCTGGGTAGTACAAGTACGATGATATCTAAGTCTTTTCGGTACATTAAACCCTCTCTCGTTAACGCAGACTTATTAACTAAATAACTATAATCGTTTTCGTCCGCTTCACCGTCTCGCCGAAATTTCGCGCGTTGTCGTTACGCTTGAACGGTTCGACTTTTTCTCTGTCATAGTGAAATGGGATAAAAAAAAAGAAGAAAAATCGACAAGGATTTTCGCCTCTCTATAATCATGACTCTTCGTTGTTTTCGATTATTTAATTATTTATTTATTTTTTTCACAATTATTAATTCGCTCGAAGGGAAAATAAATGCAAATCCTGCGATTAAAAATAAGATAAGCTCCGGCGTATAACAAGTCAGGTATGAAATTAGCTCGCCGCGCGTACTAAAGCCGCGTAACAGGTTGACAAATTAACAACAAAACCGTCATCCGAGTAACGCGGCTCCTGCGAGGGTGAAAATAAAACCCGGAGGAATTAATCATGTTTTTCCACGGTTAATTATCACCGCCACGTGCTTACTAATATTATCCCGGGCGAATTTCGCGCTTTACGTCAACCGGAAGAAAATCCGGGACGAGAATTAGACCCGGACTCGTATAATCCTCTTCGAAAAACATCCCGGCTTATCTGCATAGTAGTTCAGCGAACATTATACTTATTATATTTTAAATGTCATTTGCGCCGAGTTTGTAATTTTTCCGGGACTGGAGAAACTGCAAAATAAAAGATCCTAAAATGTTTCAGATGTCTTCTTTGGATTTCTGTTAGCCAATTTGTCGTCAAAGACTTTTACGGATAAAAGTTTTTGCTCCTCGAAGCCTCGGTGTGCGGAATCTAATTATCACTGGAAGCAGATAACAATTAAAAAACGCGAATAATTAATCAAAGCTGGCTTCTGTACTGTTTACCGCTCCCCCCCAACCCTCGCCGCCCTTCGAAAAAAAAAAAATAAAGAAAGACAGGTTTAATAAGAAGCAGAAGAACGAGGCGCGTTAAATTTGAGAAGCGTCGACGAGAAGTCGGCAGTCACGGGTAATAAAATAATAAAAATCAGGGAGCAGCTGTCTACACGTGTATGTATTGATGCGTATAAACTGCAAGGGTGGAAAGATCCGCGAACGAATCTCGGTTCTATTGTTCCCTCAAATTTTGTCATCTTTTCGGCGTATAATAAACGAGGGTAAGGAAATAAAGAAAGAAGGAAAGAAAGAAAGAAAAAAAGAAAGAAAGAAAGAAAGAAGGGAATCCAACACCGACGGTAATCATTAGCGTCGTTTGATTTCTCGGCCCTCTCACCCCACAAAAACTCTGCTTGTTTATTTCCGGTCTAACAATTCTCCCAATATCTTGATCCCCGGACGCTCTGCCCGGTTTATCAGTTAACACGTTGCTACGTTCTAACGACGAACTTAGTTAGACAACAACGATCGATTCTAATCTCCATTCGCCGCAATCCGGGAAATTAAACTCTGTCGTTTATACCGCATCCCTGCTTGAATTATTTGACGAGCTTGTAACATGCACCCGCACTTGCAAGCAATTTAATCTGCAGGTCTCCGGCTGCTTGAGAATAACAACAAAAGCAGCTGAAATAATTAATCGACGGACAACAGCAGCGAAAAATAAATGAAAATCTTTTCAAATTTTCGTCTCGGAATCTTATATTGTAAATCGGTGAACCGATGATCTGAGACAAAAGTACGACGATTTCGATTTACTTTTTTCTCATCAGAAAATTATCGTTATTCGAACGTTGAAATATTTCTGTCTATATTTTCTTTCAGAAAGCGGACTTGGCCGTCGGTTCGATGACGATAAACTACGCGAGAGAAAGCGTGATCGACTTCACAAAGCCGTTTATGAATTTGGGGATATCAATCTTGTTCAAGGTATAATTACAACAAAATATTACACCTTAGGCAATATTTTACAGACGTGGATAATGAGGGGTGGATTATCGCTGGATTCCGACATTGTATTTAGGCATTCTACACGTGCAGCGGTTGGGTGAAAATTTCATCTTCGTATTTTCCACCGCCGCCAACGCTCTGCTGTACATAGGTATGTATACCTGTACATGCAACGGCTCCGGTATTCGTCGCGAAAATGGATCGCATTTCGGTTCGCCAATTACGGGTAGATGCAGCCTCGCTTGAATTGGCTGGGGCAGTCCTCGTCTCTCGAGTAAACCCGCACCCCTTGCCTTTAAAATTACTCTTCGTACCGAACAAGCTTCACCTTTGAAGCCCACTTTGTCATTGAAAATTGGCTCTCCTGGTGCGGAGACCGAGAGGTGTATTTTTATTTCATTTTTCTACGTCGCACCGAAGTAACTCGCTTTCCTTTCCAGCTATATTCGATAAAAAAAATTTCCTCCCCCTTTGCCACGTATAATATTTTTACGCGAATGTATACACGTGTGTAGTTGTAAAATACCGCGCGGCGAGTATCGAAAGATCGTGCGTTGAATCGGATCGAGGGAAAATGTGTACACAAAGGGGGGAAAATTCAAAGCCGCTCGTTTTTTGAGAACTTTGCGACCTTTACCCCGAGACACGGTTGTCCGGTTTTAATTCATCCCCGGCCGATGTGGCGGCCATCGACTGTTCGGACTTGATGCAGTTGACTCTCGAAGAGAAATTATTAAATTACCCAAGGGTGAGCCGATTGTCTAGGTTTTATCGTTGATCGATTTACCGGGGTCGGCGGACTTGGCGTCTGCCTAGCCAACGATACAATTATTACATATTAAAAGCGCCTAATGTATCCGTGGTTCGCTTGCAGTTCGCATATTTCAGGAGTTGAAGAAAGTTTCAGGAAATGCCCCGAGAAAGTGGGAAAATTAATTTCGCAGACACGTTCAATTAGGTACCAGCGGTGATTCCGCACCCGGGATATTCCCTTAAAATATTCATTCGTCTTGGGCAGTCGGGTGATCAAGACCGTGGGAATCAGAGGAGCCAATATCGCGAAAGTTCGTCCCGACCGCGACGCCCGGCGTCGCGATCGTTTATTCATCGAGACGGCGGTTCGTCATCCTTACCGCGGAGGGTATAAACTTGGAGTAATTGACAAAGTTTATAGGTGTCTCGCTTTCTGGTTCTTCCTCGTTTTGTCAATCGTGTTATCTAGTCATCGATCGGAATTACTCGTCTCGGATTTAAACTCTCACGCGTATGAGTTCCGTCTGCAACATGAGCGATAAGAACGACGTAGGTAAGTAGAAAATTTTTCTCATAACTCGTACGTCACTCCAGCTTACTGTCAGTGTATTTTTGAGCCAGAGATGTTTGATACCTCGAAAAAATGCGAGAAAACTACGAGATTTTCCTTTTTCTTCGTTTCATTTCTTTAACTTGGACGAAAGTTTTAGTCGGAATCAAGTGATTGTCCCGATTTTAATCTCGTGCAAAAAGATAGAAGTCAGTGGGAAAAAGAATTCGCAAATAAGCGTATTTAACGACGACGATCATCGGTGGCTGCGACAGCCGCGCGTGCTACTCTAACTATCAATTCCATTTCAGAGGATGCAAGACGGTTCCGTTTAATTGCGCCAATCGGTCAGCCATGCGCTGAGGCTGTAATTATACGGCCAAGTCAACGACTTAATTGGAATTAATGTCAGCCTGCCTTCGGAGCTCTTCGTCCAGCGTCGATGAGAAGACGGAGAATCGCAATCGCGATTCTAGGAGAGCTTGACGAACTTTCGTTTCGTACAATATTTCATACTTTCGTAGATCAGGAAACAACAACTTGAGCATAATTTTTCCTTTTTTACGTCAAAAAATGTCGGAAAGGATTGTCGGACAGGTTGAAAAACATAAGTATACACGCTTATCGACTTCTCCGACGATTTTACCGAACTCGCGATTTTTTGGAAAAACAGGAGGAAGAAAAAGAAGAAAAAGAAACGGAACTTGGACTTTTTTAACCGTCGATAACAACTGAGTTAGGATCATTTTCCGCAGGTTCCAACCAGCCACCCGGCTCGACTTTTCTCCTTCATGAATCCCCTGGCGATCGAGATATGGCTCTACGTCTTAGCGGCGTACGTTCTCGTCTCGGTGACGATGTTCGTCGTCGCTCGCTTCAGCCCCTACGAATGGAACAACCCTCATCCCTGTCACGCGGGGCCAGACATAGTCGAGAACCAATTTTCGATGGCGAACAGCTTCTGGTTCACGATCGGCACCCTGATGCAACAGGGGAGCGACCTCAATCCGAAGGTACGGCCGCTTCAATTTTTATTCCTGCAGAAAACCCCGTGTAAATATATGTCAAGTGTTTTTGGAAATTCCTGAAGGATCTTTAGTTATTTGCATTTGAACGTGAATTGATTTTGAAAAATCTTGACTTACGCATGTTAAGATATATCCAAAGATCTTTCAAGAATTTCCAAAAACTGACTGAGAGATAATTTGAAGGAGATTAAACGTTCCATAAAATTTTACGATTAGTCTGATAATTTCGTTGAAAAAGTAGAAATATCATGAAATTCAATGTAAATTCAACTTTGACCTTAAATAACATTTGAAAGAGTAGATTTATCGTAAAATGATATCAGACCTTTTTTGTAGAGCGTTCAATTCCCTACAAAAAATACGTTCTGTCTTACCAGTACACTAATGCGTTGACGAGTTATAAAGTTCCAAAATTAAAAAAAAACGAATTCCCAAGTTATTTAAGTGGGAAATAGATAATCGCGATGACGCACGCCTAAATATTAACATTAAGAGCTGAAACTTGGATAGCATCTTTTATTCGTCATATGGCATAATATTTTCGACTTGAATTTTGAAAAAAGCGAAAAAATCGTTTTTCTTTTTTTTTTGATACAGTACAATACGTAGATATAATTAGATATATCCGCGTGGCAAACAACCCTTGCGTAATTAACTCCCACCCTCCCCGTCTCCGATATAATTGCGCGTCAGTCTCGCACAGCTGCGCAACTGCATGCAGCTGTCTGTGGATATAATGAGAAATTTTTACGCCTGGGTAACGATGATAATTACTGGTGCACGCGGCGACCTGCAGAGAGCCAAAAATTACACGTAGATACAATAATTTCGCTAAATGCGAGTATCTTGTTTTTCAAATTTTCACCTCGAGTAGACTGTTTTTGCACCGGTATCAACGCGTGTCAAACGATTGTGACGGTACGAATGAACTCAGGCAACCAGCACCAGGATAGTCGGCGGTATCTGGTGGTTCTTCACCCTGATAATAATATCGTCGTACACCGCAAATTTGGCGGCGTTTCTGACCGTCGAGAGGATGATAACGCCGATCGAGAACGCGGAGGACCTCGAAGGGCAGACGGACATCGTATACGGGACGCTGGATAGCGGAAGTACGATGACCTTCTTCAGGGTGAGTTTCCGCCTCGTGATCGTCGACGAGAAAATTCCGACGGCTGTGCCGCGTTTCGCCTGTTTCAGGACTCGATGATAGAGACTTACAAGAAGATGTGGCGGTTCATGGAGAACAAGAAACCCTCGGTTTTTGTGCCGACCTACGAAGAGGGGATACGGCGCGTCCTTCAGGGCGACTACGCCTTCCTCATGGAGTCCACGATGCTCGACTACATCGTACAGAGAGACTGCAATCTCACGCAAATCGGCGGGCTGCTGGACAGCAAGGGATACGGCATCGCAACGCCGATGGGTCGGTGCAATTTCGAGTCGCGGATACTTGATCTCGCTTTTTTATAGCAGCTCGAGTTGTACCTACGCATGTTTAGATCACGGGACGGGGACGAAGTTCCGAGAGCACCGAATTCCGAAGTATTCGATGGCGAAACTTGAAGTAAAGAAATCGAACTTTGAAGAAACAACAAAGTTTCGAATGGTTGGAAGGCCGTAGCCTCAAAGTTCCGAATTATGCAAGAATCCGAAAATTCAAGTTACGATAAAGCAAAGTTCGCGGGAAGTAAACTTCCGATAGGGCAAAATTCCGAAAATTAAAATTTACTCACGCAGAGAATTTTACTCAATGAGTGGGTTTAAAGAAATATCGAAAATCCAGATGAAAGAAAGATCAAAGTGGTGAAATTACACCAAACTAGAAATTGACAGAACTGAAAATCTTTGATCACTCGGCATTACAATGTTTCAGATTTAAAAATCTTCTCATTCTCGCTCTTTCGGAACTTTGAGCGACCGTTTTCGGATCATTCGAAACTTTGACGTTTCGTCAAAGTTCGATCTCCTCACTTCAAGTTTCGCTACGAAAAAAAAATTCGGAATTTGACGCCTCCGGAACTCTTCAAATTCGGAATTTCAACCCCGTCCCAATCCCCTCGTCAATTACGAACATTCAAGTATGCGTACCGCAGGATCGCCCTGGAGGGACAAAATATCGCTGGCAATCCTTGAGCTGCAGGAGAAGGGAGAGATCCAGATGCTGTACGACAAATGGTGGAAGAGTCCAGGCGACACGTGCATGAGGACCGAGAAAGGGAAGGAGAGCAAAGCCAACGCCCTAGGCGTCGACAATATAGGTATACATTTATGCACGTACCTACAGGCGAACGTATTACGTGATAATGTTTACATATGTATCTCCGAATGGGAGTTTAATATTGCACACCCTCGCTCTTTCAACGCGTCATTAAGCCCGCCGCCTCAAATTTGTAGGCGGAGTATTCGTCGTCCTTCTCTGCGGTCTCGCATTCGCAGTTCTTGTTGCGATATTCGAGTTCTGCTACAACTCTAAAAGAAACGCACCACCGCCCGCCGAACGAGTGAGTTTCATTCATCAGGCTGGCGAAAATTTGTCGAGGACTTTTGGTACAGCTATGTGGCTGAAAGTAGTAGATTAATTTTTTTTTTTTTTTTTTTTTTTTTGCGAAGAATGGCATTGTCCATTCCGCACAATTCAATTGCACGCATTATACTTTGCTCGCTTTGCTATTGCTTCGTAATTAATGCAGGTACGCAAGTTTCTTTATTTTAATAACCAAGAACTCGTCTCGAGGTAGTAAAGATCGTTGGCAGGAGTATTTCGTTCGCATAATTTGATGCTTCTTGTGTTTAGTGCTACTGTCTTGCTACGATTTTCTTCACGAACAACAATTTTTAGACGAACTAATCTGTTTCGTTTCATGACTAAACCCATCCAAGATTCAAACATTACAGCATGAACTCGTGGATTGAAGCATGACCGAAAATCTTACTAGCTTCACCGATTCGACGTAGGCATGAAGGTGAGACACGGTTAGACACAATCGCAAACGTGTTTGTAACAGAAATTTTCATTTCGTTCGTATTTACTTTAAACCTTAGACCTAGAATTCTCTCGTCAAAATTTAGAGACCCATGATCGGCTTCTACTAAACGTTTCACCAACACGTCGACATTCTTTTACACGCTGCAGCGAAGTTATTGAAACATCAACTCGACCTTTCCATTCGTAAAATCGTGGCATGGACGTTTGAAAATCGTTTCTATATCCGCCCTGCACGCTGTCTATGCAGAATTTCGCAAATGGTTCGCCGCGCAATTTTGCGAATGTCCTTACGCTCGCAGGAACTTATGAAACGTTGGCGTTTTTTTTTTTCTTCTTATCCCGCAGCAACGGCCAACGGGACCTCCGACCTGCTCCGGTTCCCTGCAAGGCATTCCTCAGGCGACACAGCAACAGCAACAGCAACAGCAGAATTCCAACCCCCAGGAATCGCTGTGCTCTGAAATGGCTCGAGAGCTCTGTCTGGCGATTCGCTGCAATTCTTCAAAGCGCAGAAGACGGGGATGCGAAAAATGCTCGTCAAACAGAGGATCTGGTTACCTCCAAGAAAATCAAACCCCCACACCGATTAACGGGATGAGGTCACAGGTGATTTCGTAAATGCGTATAACGTCTTCCTTGGAAATGCATGCGATTCGAATGCGCCTGGAGATGAAATCAACCCTCTAGGATATTTGCAATTACATCAATCGCCGGTTTTCAACGCGCAGCTTAACATCCGCAGATCGAACGTCGAAAGAGTTTGTATCGATGGAAGTTTGCTCGTTCCTGCAGTTGGTTTGTGTGTGTTTTTTTTTTTTCTTCTTCTTTGTTCTCTTATTATTTATTTATTTCAAACTCTCGAACTCGCTTTCCGCTGCACCTGTAGTTTTTGTTTTTTAGTTTACACCCAGCTAATCGAAAAATAAAGCTGTCGCAATTATCGCTGCGTATAAATTAATTTGTAAAGCACCGAGTATGTACAGTACCACGATAACCGTGAAATTTTGTAAGAAAAAAAAAAACAAATCCCATTTGAAATCGGCATTGTTGTAGGTGTATAAAAAGTTTCGCACAACGGGAAAAAGTTTGAAATTTTTTCAGAGGAGTAGCTTGGGGGGCGCCATCGACCTTCCACCCCACATTCACATGCATCACGGACTTTCGCACGACTTCGACGTTGATTACGATTGAAGATGGCAACAAGTCCGAAGTTCTTCGTCATTCTTCGTTTTACTTTTGACAAATTTTCACCCGAATTTTTCTCCTAGCGTGGTTGAAAATTTCACGCTTTACGTAAACTTGAGCAAAACTATGTCATTTCAATCGTTCATTACTTATTCATTTTTCCAGCCGTTCAACCGTAAGCGTTAATTCTGTTTTCTGGTACATTCTAATGCGGTCGGTACACGCGCGGTAGATAAATCCGTACGATCTCAGGCAGTTATTCGTGGTTTCACCGTCCTTTGCCCGATCAATTGTCTCAGATCTATAAACGGATTTACAACTCACGTTTGCTGATTGATCAGAGCCGAGTACAATTGAGTTCACTGCACAGAATTATTGTAATATGTAATTATAAACGATTTAGAGGAGTTGAGTTGAAATTGTGATTGTTATTGTTGGAACGACGATACCATGTGAACTATAGTACCTCTTGATACACATGACGTGTTTTACACGTCGTGTATAACGAACAATATAATATACAGGTGAATGGTAATGACGAATCCAAATCGCGATCATGATATATATTTATTGTAAATAAATAGTCGGTATACATGTATACATACGGATTTAGTATGTATAACGATAAGCGAGAACTTGTCTAGTTTATACATTTGAATTTAAATGTGTAATTACTATTGTGTAATATCATAATAAGACGATGAATGTTAGTATTAAAGAGTACAACTTACAATATTTACACACATCTATACATGTTGCATTCGTGTGAGCTGTGCAGATAATTATGTTTAGGCTATTCATATTGATACAGGTATAATATACGTTGTATAATCCGTGAGAATTGCATTCCGCTTATGGTATTCTTTTCGTATTTCCTTGTACGATTATGCGGAAAAATAATCGAAAATGAAAAACGTTTTTGGAACTAATTTCAATTAATTCTTTTAATAAATGTAATTTTAATTATTTCAATTTTATTAAATTTTAAGTAAACGCAGGCTGGGCATCGATACATACTCAAGTGGATCGTTACACAAAGCGTAATAATAGCCATAGTGGAGTGCCACTGTAGTGGTCGAAACCGAACGAATTAAATTACCAAACGATGTTAAGTATTGCAGCATAAATAGGTGTTTAACAAACTTTGTGTGCTTGAAATCTAGCCCAAACATTACTTATCATCTACTGGTGAGTATCCGTGGGAAAACTGAGCACATGTATTCGCGAAAAGGATTGATCGATCGTATTGTCACTCGATACGATTGAGACCGTGGATACGTTGCCGTTCGACGATCAACTTCCTAAAAATCTCTGTGAAAAAAAATCATTTCATTAAAGGAAAAAAAGTCTTATCGAAGTCATTTTTGAAATCGATAATTATTGCGTATTGGTAAAATAGACAAGCAGGGAATTTGTTTTTCTATTGAATCGAGAGAAACCAATCTATTCTTTCATTTCTTCATTTCTACAGCCGGGATGTTTTGCAACTTCGGTAAACAATGATTACGTAAATTAAGCATAGATCTTATCGCATTGACGCATGATTGTGCAAATCTAGTGCGATTGGTTCATCCCTCTTGTAAATCCAGATTCTCTCCTACAATGGAAATGCGCTAGTTGAGTAGATGATAAATGATTAATGTTCTGAAATATATTTGGGTAGTCAAAGTTTCTTAGATTCTCGTTCTTGCTGCAACAACATCAATCGTTAATGTCTGTTATTTGTTTTGCCTCGACCGCTACAGCGGCACTTCGCTATGATAAGCACGCTCTGTATTACGCATTACTTGCTGGATGGTAAGTACCGCAAAGTGTTTACTGAAGATAACTATACATTTTCATTATTTAGCAAGTCCGCATTTGGCAAATTCACCGACTACCGATAAATTCGTCAGTATTTGAACCGACTCGAAGTAAGTTTCATTCGACTCTCGAGTTATTCATCGGTAGTCGAAGAACCTCGATGGTCGAAGGTCGAAAAACTAACAAACATCAATGATGGCGTCCAGGAAACAGGGAAGTAAACTAAAGAGGAAATTAGTGGAACACGGCAGTGATTCGGACGACGATAACGATGGTAACTGTTGTAATTCAAATAGTAAATAATACCGTTGTTTTTGTGATAGTATGTCTGCCCGAGTAAAAAGTTTTTCATCAACGCAACGGCACATAACCTAAACTAACCCACAAGTTCGTCACGTTCGGCTTGCATTTTATTACTTAATTGAAACATCAATTCTCCTCATTCCCAATTAGACAGACAGCAAATATATCCGTTTTTGCCAGTAGTGAGTGATTCCGAATTCGGGAAACTTGTTTATTATCTCACGCGACAAACCTTACCTTGAATCTTTGAGTATAATTCATTGAATGACTTTGGTATCTCGATTTTCATGCCTCGGTATCTCCAAATCATTTACAAACAGATCGATTTTCATATGATTCATTTTTATTTTCTTACAGCGCAGCAAAAAACCTATAGATCGAACTCAGAGGCTCCACGTCTGTGCCCTTACCTCGATACGATCAATCGTCAATTCTTGGATTTTGATTTTGAGAAATTGTGTTCTGTGTCTCTTTCCAGAATCAACGTTTACGCTTGTTTAGTTTGTGGTAAATATTTCCAAGGTAGAGGCACTAACACTCACGCCTATACTCATAGCGTCGCTGAAAGTCATCATGTATTTCTTAATCTTCACACGCTTAAATTTTACTGTTTACCGGACAACTATGAAATTGTCGGTAAGTTGACACACCTATATAATATAAATCTTCCGATTTCGGCTCAACCCTGACCCTGTTCCTAATGTTTACAGATTCATCCCTTGACGACATAAAGTACGTTCTAAATCCTACTTTCGATAAATGGCAAATTTCTCAGTTGGACAAAAGTGACAAATTATCCAGAGCTATAGATGGCTCGATGTATTCACCCGGAATAGTCGGAATGAACAACATTAAGGCAAATGATTACTGCAACGTCATTTTGCAGGTAAATTTGGACAATCAACGCCAAATATGACACTTGCGAAAAGCAACCTTGATATACTTTTCTGTACAGGCTTTGTCTCACGTTACTCCATTGCGAGATTTCTTCCTGAGAGAATATAATTACTCCCATGTGAAACGACCGCCAGGAGATTCGTCTTACCTTCTAGTCCAGAGGTTCGGAGAGTTGATGAGAAAGTTATGGAATCCCAGAAATTTCAAGGCTCATGTCAGCCCGCATGAAATGCTTCAAGCTGTTGTATTGTGGAGCAAAAAAAGATT
Organism: Neodiprion fabricii; assembly: GCF_021155785.1. Lineage (NCBI taxonomy): Eukaryota > Metazoa > Arthropoda > Insecta > Hymenoptera > Diprionidae > Neodiprion > Neodiprion fabricii. The sequence continues at coordinate 4,070,377 of NC_060239.1, forward strand.
CCAATTCACAGAACAAGGTTGTCCAGATTTTTACGATGATTATACGCACGTTTCTTGTCATGGTGAACTCACATTTTTGCGCCACAGGTGATCCGGTGGATTTTCTGTCTTGGTTTCTCAACGCGTTGCATCTGGCGCTAAATGGGACGAAAAAAAAAGACTCTAGCATTATATACAAAACGTTTCTTGGCCACATGCGGATTTATACGCGGAAAATACCGCCACTAGAACTGGAAGAGAGTCAACGAAGTGAGCTTCTGAATACACTCGAGTATGGAGAAACCGTAACTGAAAGCCCTTTCTTGTACCTGACTTGCGATCTGCCCCCACCTCCGCTCTTCAAGGACCAATTTACGGAAAATATCATTCCTCAGGTTAGCAAGGCAAATCGATATTGTTGGTCATCACGTAAAACCCGTTCCATTGAATATCAGGCACTTTGGTAATTTTATTCTTTAATTGACAGGTGAATTTGTATACATTACTAAACAAGTTTAATGCAGTAGCCGAAAAAGAGTATAAAACGTACAAGGAAAATTTCATGAAGAGATTTGAAATCACCGAACTACCACCTTATCTTATTTTGTACATCAAGGTACGTGAATAAAATACGATTTACGAACTAATTATTCAAAATTAAAAAAACTATACCAAAAACTTTTTTACACGTTACAGAGATTTACGAAGAATACTTTCTTCGTCGAGAAGAATCCCACCATCGTTAATTTTCCCGTCAAGTGAGTGCTTGCTTGCTTTTGTACTTTTTAATAACGCAATTACAATAATGACATTTGAGTAAAATCATTTTTTCCACAAATTACATTGCAGAAATGTAGATTTCGGTGATATCCTCACGCCGGAAGTTAAGGCTAGACACCCGTACACGACGTACGACTTGGTAGCGAACATAGTTCACGACGGTGAGCCCGGTCAAGGAACGTACAGAGTTCACGTTTTGCACAGAGGCACAGGCCAGTGGTACGAGATGCAGGATTTACACGTGACGCAAATATTGCCGCAAATGATTACGTTGACCGAAGCTTACATTCAGGTAATCATATCATTACCCTAACGATCGTAATGCAACTTCATAATCTTACACACCAATTTATTGCAGATCTATGAATTACGGAGGGAAGCTGGCTTCGAAACCGAAGGATTCCAGACAGCGAAATAAATAATTGTACAAAGAGGGAGGAGGACGCCTAATGAACCATTTAATAAAGTACGATATTTTAAACAATTAATAGCCACTGAACCTTTTCTCCACACAGAGTGTCTTGAAACGAGGAGAGAAGGATAGTAAAAAATCGTGTCACACAGAAACGTCCCTACTTTCAAACCAATCGATCGGAAAGCCAAGGATTTTCATTCAGGCTGAATAGTAATTTTTATTTATAGAAAGATGACGCACGCTCCGGGTCGTTGAACTAAGGTGGCAAAGAAAGAGAAAAACAGTAAATCGATACTGGTGACGCAATTTATTACCCATCGAATACAACTTTCAATTTTTTTTACGAGTAATCGTGCCCTTGAAGACTCCGGAAATTAGCAGCAATCGTTCGGCTGCGATATTAGGAAGAGGATAAGACGTAATGTACGATATTTAGATACATTAATCTATTTACAGATATTGTTGATGTTTTAAAACAAAAATCTGATTTAAAAAATAACGTCGTGTCTCACTTCGAATATACCGGCAGGGTTGCCAAGTCAATCCTGAACCTGAAAAAACAAAGAAGAAACAAATGAGTTGGAAACAGGATCCCCGGGATCGGCAGTTCGCTTCACTGCGTTCCGTAGCCGTCGTTTGTTCGATACACGTGGAAGAATCGAGTCTATACGAGTCGCGCGTGGCCAATAAATCGCTGTAAAACCTTTGAAAATCGCATCGCTCGGTAGTCGTCGGAGGTCACGCGATACGATAATTTCTTAAAAACCGTCAGAGCTTCGGATCGCGTGCAGCCGGCGTAAAAGCTCCTCAAAACATATCCGAAAGCGAACCTTCCGCGGCTTCGAACGCGTTATCGGCGCATGCGCAGAAGCCTCAAGCGCGGCCCGGCTCGACGTGACGCGCAAGGCGGCGGGACAACGCCGAACTCTCGGCAGCGATCGAGTCTTGAGTCGGCTCCGAGCCGTGCGCGAGTTCGTTTCATCGATAGATAAAGGTATTCGTGTTTACACGCGGTCGGTCGACTTGTTTTCGAATCGAAACCCCCGAACGAACCGTCGTGAAGTTGTCTGTTGCCTATCTGTGCTGTGTACGTATCCGTGTGTGTGAGTGTGATAAGTGCGAGATGGATTAACCGATCGGAACTCATCCTTCTTCGAAATTACAATTTCCAAGAGAAACAGCCGAGAATGTAAGTAAAACAATTGAATCTCGATCACGCCGCGCGGTCTGTGCCTGCCTTCAAAGTCACCAAATCAAACGTTGCGATAAGTAAAACAATTGAATCTTGCCCACTCGCGTGATTCGTGCCTGTCTTCAGGTCTTACAAATAGACCGAACGTTGTCACTTGTGAGGTATGCACGGATGCATACACGATATATCGGCAGTTGGGATCGAAGAGGTGATTCTAATACCTCGCGGCAGCCGTGAATCGGAATTTCGGCAGGATAATGATGCTGTTGGTTTAAATGTAAATGAATGGTGCTGCTGCTGGCGGCTGTAACGGTTGTGCCTGGATCCAACACCTGACTACTCGCCGCATCGAGGTGTGTAATATACTGCCCTTGTCACGAATATTTGACCGCGCGACTATAGTCGAAGCGTCGCCAGCCAGCCGCCTCGAATGCACCTTATATTCACAAAAATCTCAGCCTTTTTTGTTATCAACGTTTTCAAATGCACACGGATCGCGGGCGGCTGCTGCACGCGCGCTAAGAATTAGATAAAAAAACACCTCGATCAAGAGACGCGTTCATCTACCCGCGCAATTAACTGTACCGTTACCGTCTCATGCCTCGTTCATACATGGACGTATGCACGCCACACTAGGAATACCGTATCTACTATCTTGCGCGTAAGTCAGTGTAACGTATTATGTTCCTCAGCTTTTTTGCGTGCGCCAGTTTTTCGTACATCATCTGCGGCGTGTGCATTCGATGTACACACGTGCGATATGTCTAGCTGTTTCACCTCGCCGTACGCGATGTAGGTATAGGTATATAAGTATTTCAACAACTGAGTAAACTGGTTAATTTTACGAGGCTGACTGTTACTAACCTAATTGTAATGATTCGTATTTCGTAATTTTAGGAATCTATGATGTGCGGTAAATTATAGTAAGGCAGGAGTAATTCCTATTTTCAAAACATAGCCACTTCAAAGTTACTACAAAATTGCAAAATCGTGATCGTTTTTTTTTTTTAACCCCCTAATGTATCGTTACTAACTTCAGCATCGTTAAATTTTATCGTCGTCGCTACGACAATTGCGTGATATAATATCAAATTTATCATCACGGGGTTGCAGTTTTAGCAACGTTTATAGCGCAACGATGCGTGCTTAGAAAAAATTATTTCTAGTCCCTCGTTATAGTATTGCTTGAAATTTAATACCTAAACCGTATAAAGAAGAACCTGAACAAGAATATGGATGTTGCAACGAAAGTAACGATTTTTTTCTTTCACAATATTTCGTTAAGTTAACGCTACTAACTTCAGTGTCATAATTTATTATCATCTATAGGTATACAATCACACGCAGATTAGAAAATTGCGGGATTTTAAGCGAAGAACAAGAATTTGGTATTATATGTATGTAGATTATTGAAGCAACGTGTCCGAGTTTATTATACCCATAGATTTCTATCAACCAACTATATTACGCATAAGGATTTCATGATCGATTATCACCAACATCCCGTTCTTTCCCAATCAAACTCGAAAAATATATTCCACCGATTCGCGATCGAAAAAATTCTTACTATCGGAAAAACGAACTAAAAGACGTTAAAAAGCCATCTTGCAACGAACACACAGGTGCGCGACAGGTGAAGAGTAGGAGGGTATCGCTCCGCAGTCATCAGGTATAAAGGCTGCACGTATGCATACGTATAACGACACGCATACAGGGAAGAAAGAGCGTGTAAATGTGAACGCACAATTCGTAGACGTCGACGTCGACGATACCCCGAGGCGAGGGCGAGAGGGAGAGTATTAAAGGAAAAAAGTAACCAAAACAATGAAATAAAATAAAGAATCGAAAAACCGGGGGTCTGTCGGCGCTGTCTGACTGCCGACGTATGTAGTACGACGTACGGACACGCAGTCTTCTGCATGACTCCGCACACGTGAGGTTGCAGCTTATATGTATGTCCTATCTAGAATCGTGCGTGTAGCCTCCCTAAAACCGCGGGCGTCGAGTCGAGTCGGGTGAAGAGAGAGAGAGAGAGAGATAAGGAGAGAAAAGAACACCAACAAGGCCCCTGAATAGCCTCCGTGGGACACACACGCCTGCATTTTTCATGTGTGTGCGACTGTGTGTATTCCTAATGTATCACCCACGGACTCATTCGTACTACATACACGCGTTGTACAGAATCCGCCCGCGGCGTTCACGTTCCTAGCCTCGTGTTTTCTTTTTTCAACGAAACCAGTCGCTTACAACAACCTTCTGTTCCTTTATTTTTTTGGGATTTTTTTTCGCATCTTTTATTTTAATTTGTTTGTTTATTTATTTATTTTTTTTATTTTTTTTTCTACCAATATGTCATTCTATGTGCGTACGTACCGCGTACTTGTTTATAAATATTTTGTGGTACGTTATTGTACAAAGTCTAGTAAAAGCGGTTTGCCTATTTAATGGGATATATGGTTGTACGCACGTGAATGGAGAATCCATTGACGAATATCGCGCGGAAGACGTGATCTATACCTGGAGATCTTGAGATCTATACTACGTGTTGCAGGAGGGAGAAAGACGCTCGCGATGCACCTGAAGCTTGCAACCTTCTATACCGTATATATCGTATATCGTGTAGTATATGGTATATATTTAGTGAGAGTCGAGTAACCGGACACCGTAAGTCGCTGCAGTTTATACCTGCATCCTTCATCCTTGCTGCTGCTGATGCACCTTTTCGATATTGACGTAATACGCGTACGAGGATGAAGTTAGTAACGTTGGCTGTAAGGTTCCATCTTTAGGAAAAATCGCCGATTCGCACATTCAGGAATGTGGGAAATTTAGCAAACCATCTTAGACTCGTCGTATTTTGCAAAAACCGATCTTCTTTCTCCCTGTTGAAAATTTCATTCTGATAAATTGAACCAATCTGCCTTGAAATAATATAGTCGAAGAGATATCCCAGAGATATTTCAAGTTACTCGAATCGATGTCTCCGTTTCTACGCAATGATTTTTAAAACGAATCCCGTACGTACAGGGAAGAAAAAGGGATTGACTTTCTCGTACCGATACGTATAATACAGGCACGGAATTTCTTTACTTCACACGACGACGTTTGCGTTGGCCCTGTGTTTCAAAACGAGTATCTGTCTCGCCGCCGCGGATAAACGTCGACGACGGGCCTCCTCGTCTGTAGTAAAAGACCAACACTTTTCTTTTTACCCAGCGAGTAGAACGACGAATGAACGAAAGAACGAACCTCCGCAGTTATACACGTAATACGAAATCGTCGAGACAGGGATGTGGATGTGGATGTGGGTGAGGATGCTATACGCAACTCTTGATCGAAAACAATGGACAGTTCTAACGACCGGAGCGCATTTCTATGCAAATACATTAACTTGAGTACCTGCGCACACGGATGCCGAAACACTCGTACACGTCTACGCGTACGTTTCGTATAAATCGTACGTCTTTTATACGTATGTCGGTAACTTACGGGCGTATTATTTATATACATACATATATATATATACACGTATAAATAAATATAACGTTTCTTCGGCGGTTGGATATTGCGTAACTCGCCGATGCATCCCGCGAAGTCCAACAGAAGCTACTATTATTTTTGGGCATCCGTCAATCGTCTCTCTTCCGTTTCCATCGTGCATATAATACGTACATATATGTATATACATGAACGATGTCGCGCGGCTCATTAATCAGAGGAATTATACTTATGCATGGATGTATAAAAAATCAATTACCAAACACGCAAATTTACCGCTAGTGTTCGTAATATAATCACAATATTCGCTGAACAATAATCTCGTTTATGCATATTTATACCGAAGCCACTCTGGAAGAAAAATCGTGCTTAAGTAATTTCCATAATCTTGTATAATGGTGAAATCTCTCCACGTAAGAACCTCGAATATATTACAGCACGGACGTTGTCATATTTTCTTATTCGGGACGAACTTCATCCGCCAATAATTATGACGATGATGGTGATAGGCATCCGTTAATCGATGCATAACTACAATAACACTTTTAGACCGACAAAATACGAGTATAATTTGTTTATCAGGATCCACTGAACATCGGCAGACGATCCCAAAGCATCGAAGTAACGATTTTTCCTAAACATGCATTGTTGCGGTAACGTTACACCAACTTGAGCCTCGCGAATCGTCGGGTGTCTTACTTCTTTGTATTTTCGCGCGGTGGTTTTTAACACCACCTAAATTGCAAGCGTATAACGCGTGTGTAGCCCGTAAGCAGGATCCGTGAAGGAACGACAAGGATGAACGGAAGTAGCTTGGTGTATAAGGATTTTTTTGTTTGCGTTTGAGTAATTTCCTGCTCACCCGCGTGAACCAGAGACGAGAAGAGGGTGAGAGTGAGAGAAAAGGAAGGAGACGAGGACGACGAGGACGAGGAAGAGGAGGTGGTGGAGAACACCTTGAGCTCCAAGAACCGTGAAAAACTCACCAACTATCCACTCGTAAACGTCTTTTTTTCATTCCCATATCCTTTCCGCATATCGGCAGTTACGTATGTTAGGTATACATGTATACGTGTTTGTATATATATATATATATATATGCATACATACATACATACGTGCATACATATTCGCTACTTTTGTTTTCACGCCGTGTTCAACCGTCGGAACATTTTTATTTGTACAATACATACGTACAACACGCATACCTGTATCTTTTTAAAAGCAATTGTTCGGTTTTTATGTCGCAAAAATTTGCGCAATGGTCAATTGTTGTTTCTTTTCGCGGTGCAATGTCGTGCTTTTTGACCTACTCGCGAGACTCGCGTCGCCGTCTTCTTGTTCCATGGATCGCGGTCTCCGTAAGCTTCTAGCGTAAATAATTTGCCTAGCGGAAATATTTAAGCAGTCACCAACGTCTAAGGTATATAACAGTAACTTACAAAACGGTGCGCTGAGCACGCGTTGCAATTTTATCTTTCATCTCTCTCTCTCTCGCACGTTTGTCACACGTGTTATTTATTATAATATTCTCTCGCGATTCGTTCGTTGCTTCTGCAAATTATGCTTAGCAACTTAATCGTTTTTATTCATTCGTTTTTTCGTCAATTTCGTCGACTCTCGAGTTTTTCTTTTTTTTTTCCTTCTGTACGAGAAATTTAATGTTCTTTTTTTGTCGAATCTTCTGTCCAATTTATCGTACAGATTAAAAAAATTCCCAGAGCATTTCATATCTTGGACGATGTTTGCATGCAGCAGCGTACGACGTATATTTATATATATACACACACACACGTATAATCTCACGCTCCGATCTGTTATCGCTTACGCACAACGTAACCCGTTTAACACCGTTTTCTTGTTTTCTCGAGATCAACATTAACACCTTTTTCACTAGATACACGTGTTATTTTACGGACAAAATATCGTGACCGGTACAATTTCACTCCGTCAACTTGTCACGGTTCTTCCTATGTACGTATAGTATATCACGTCGAACATTTATACCTGACAATGAAGCAATCCTCTGGTGCTCTTTACCTTATTGTTAGAGACACGCTGCCATGGTCCGTACAGCGCGAGTGAAAGTTCAATCGGTTTGTTTCGATTTTGACGAGCCTAACACAATAATATTAAACCAGTTGTCAAGGATATCGTGACTATTTATTACAACGTATATAACCATATTATTATACTTTTTGCATTACCTTATACACATGTTATACCTATAAGTCGTTGTGCAATGAATATTTGAAAAAAAATTCGGTCGTAGTAGAAGGCGGTGTATTATCGTAATTTGTGCAATTTGTGCAATTTGTATAATAACGTAATCGATTATGCCTACACTTTTTCAAATAAAATCAAGCCTGCCACGGTTCTCATCGTCAGTCTTGTACAGCACGAACTTATTCGTGTCCGGATACCAGCGGCATACACATCGGCGTTTCCGGTCATCCGACAGACTTCCGCCGGTCGGTCAGACGTCGAACGAACCCCTCGACGTTCTCAGATTCTCCCTGTTCTTACGATTAATGAAGCTGAAGCGAACAGCCAGAGTCAGCAGTCAAATGTGTTGAACTCTTTGGATACAGAAAAAATGTAGTTCAATTTTAGCCTCGAAATTCTATAAAAGTATCGGGGGTTGATGGTATTTCACAAAATTTTGATTTTCTGACTCGACTACCTTGTTCAAATAAACATCAGAACGTTTGGCTGCTGATTCTGACTGCTAGCTTCAGCCTCGTCTTCGATTATTATTATCCCTATTTTCAATTTATCCTATCACCGTTTTCATTCTGCATGTACACATAACATATGCCTATAGATATAACCTAACGTGATATTGTATTACACATGCAATACTGGAGGGGGAAGAAAAAAAAAGTACCTATATACTACAGACGAATTATTGAGGTCTTGTTGATAATATATAATACCAGGTATCTCGTTTGCCGATTTTTTATTTTTTTTTTATAAATTTTATACCGCCGTTGTCTCCAGTCCCTGCGGTTATATTTCACACCCTAAGAACCGTCAGCCTTGAAACTTTCTCGACTTTTAATTATACTACTCGTTATCGGTTTGTCTTTATCGATCATAATATCTCTGGAAATTCTAGCCCTCCCTCCCTCCCACCCTCCTTCTCTTCCCTTCTCCTTTATTTGTCCAGGGCCCCGAGGGACGGTCTCCACTCCCTTCGCGTCGCCTCCAAGTCTCGTTTAATCTTCGATCTTCGCCACCTTCGCAGCTTAGATTCGTCTGTTACTTCTATCGGGGACAGAAGCAATGAATCTTGAAATTAAAATCGTTACCCGTATTAGCAAAATGTTGCGTACGGTGTATTTTATTTTACGCGGTGATACGAAACGAGACAAAAAACCATAATAAATAATGAATAATAATAATAATAATAACCGTTGAAATTCAACTCGGATCGAAAGGATTAAAAATCTGGAACTTTGTGTCGAAAAAAAATAATAAACAGGGTTCGAACGCAGAGGGGAAATTTGGAAAACCGGGAAAACTCAGGTAATTTGGTGGAAGCAAAGAAAAGATGAGGAAAATTGAGGGAATTTGAGATTCCAAAAAGCTTACGAAACCTGACTAACGAATCTTGCAACGGAAAAATAAAGCAAATTACCGCAGCTCTTGTCGACGACCGTTTGCCGTTTGCGCGAAATTTGCGGAATCCATTTTCGGTCGTCACTCTCAGCGCTCCGGCACGCGTCTTTATTACGCACGCGAAAAACATTCCGTATAAATACTGGCACGAAGTAAGGGACGCTACGTTGCGCCGAGGAGGGTGTCCCAATTTTGAGGCAATTTCACACCAATTTCCTGATTCCCGCCACCGCGCCTCACCACCAGGCATCGAAATCGCGTTTCCTTTACCGACACACGTTTACGAGTGGACGTATTTATGTTGTGAAGTATACGAAACGACTTGCATAATAAAACGACGTATCTGCATAATAAAAAACGCATGCGAATAAGGTGCGTGTGATATGTAATACGTATATCCAATGTAACCTGGAAAACTTACAGAGTATGAAATGATTTTTGTACGTACAACTTGGTACGTAGACGAGACGCGAAATGCCCCGAAGGTACAAGAAAATCACCACCCCGGGTAAAACGGCACCGGCCGTCTTCGTCTTTCTCGAAATTGCCAATTTTCCTTACATGCATGTATGTACAGCGTGATTTCCTTGTCGAGCTACCGAGAAATGAAAATCTGCGAAGACGTGTACAAGCAAGTTAAAGCAACGGAGGTAGGGAGAAGATTTCGGAGGAAAATTCGCCCACTTACCTTTTTCGCTTATAAATTTTTCTCTCAATATCGCACGTTTTGCAAAGCGGATTTCAAATTTTTATTTTTCATCGCTTTTGGTGATTTGAGAAAAGTACTTTATTCGTGTTATCGTCAGTAAGACAATATTATAATTAGTTTCTGCGGGTTGTATGTATACATACGCATATATGTGATTACTTTATTTTATTTTTATTTTCGCTGCCGCGAAGCCGGGGAAATTTTACCTCCCTGTAATTAAAGTTACATTACAGAGACTCGCGGGTCTTGAATCCTAACCAAAAAACAATTATTATTATTATACGGGAGTACATACATATATATATATATATATACAGGCATTTTCATACAAGAACCGAATGTGAACTTTGAGGGTTTCGTGTTCTAATTAATTGGACACCCCGTCTAGAGCTGAAGTGTTATATATATATATGTGTGTGTGTGTGTGTGTATTTATGCATAGGTAGGTAACGTAAAATATACCTTCCCTCTTCTCGCTCACCTGCACGCGCGTGTTCACGTATATTGTAAAACCGGGGTCGTTCTCCGGGCATAACGCACCACGTGTGAGAGAGAGAGAGACAGAGAGAGAGGGAGGGAGGGAATGCAGAGGCGTAGGAAAGTACCGCCCTGAAGAGCTTCAGACCGGAAGTGGCGATCGCTAAGTATGCGCGACCACGTACAGCCCCGTTCCTCCTTCCTCCTTCCTCCTTCCTCCTTCCTCGTACCCACCATCGCCGGATCGACGAGCATTGTCACAATGTCGTGTAACAATGTCATCCGCTGCATGCCACGCTCGATGTTCGATTTCGAAATTTATGACTGTTCAGTGTCGATAATTTCGACGATAACTTTGACGATGAAGAAAAGAAGAATCGTTTCTTATGCACGAATTTTCGCTAACAATGGAATTGATTTTTTTTTTTTTTTTATTCTTGCAAATATTCAACAAAGACACCGACAACCTTAGCATTTGAAATTCTGAAACGAGATGCGTTGCACTTGCGCTTCGAGAGCGAAGTAGAAGAAGAAACTAATATCGGCGGATTCCATTTTACGCCGTCCAAACTTTCCAAGGAGTTTAGGAATCCCTGTGTCGAATCACTTCGACGGGAAACTGGAATATACGCCATCTCACAGCCGCAGATCCTTGATCTCGAGGATCCTTCCTCCTCCTCCTCCTCCACCTCCTCGAGTTACTATTATCTTTATCATTATATCCCACTCTCGCCCTTTGCGACGACAGACACGCGATCCTCGGAATTTTTCACTCCACCCAAAGAAAATCACTCGTTTACTTCCCCTTCTATCCACTCCGTACACGTATTCACCTACGTACGTGTAACTAAAAGTGTACACTCGTGTACTTTTACTCGACGATGATCGGCCTTCGACCGTGGCCTTGAAGATCAAGGACGCGCGAATCATTGAGCTTCGCTGAAATCATTTCGACGGATTTTCAGACTCGTCTAACTCGTCGTTTCGTACATTGGTATCATATATACGTTAACGATCGATTTCCGCTGTCATATTTATTTCTACAAAACGTGATCGTGCTTTTGTTTAATTTCAATAACCGATCGTCATTATGGTCTGTAATTTAAGTGAGTGCAATTATTTGGACTGATTACTCGGCGATCTTTTAATGATTTTATTATACGCAAATAAAAATTTCTCCGAGAACAAAGTCGAACTACCGATGATCCGTGTATGCGTTTGTAAGCTTAATTTCGTACCTTACTTTTTCTGAACCCACAGGCGTAAAAATTAACAATCACGTCTATATTTCTCGTCTTATTTTCGACAATATTCGCGAATAAATGATCATTCGAAAACAGCGACCGTACAGACAAAGAATGGGAAATAACAGTTGGACGAACGATGAGAAGCGAAATGAAAAAAATAAAATACAAAAAAAGAAGAATCAGTCTTCGCCTTGCCATTTTTGGGTCCTCTGCTCGTAACGGCGTTTCCCGCGTAATTTTTTCAAACCCTTAGTACCTCCGCACGTTTTCTAGCAAACACCATAAAGGTACGACATGTTGTACACATATACCTGGGTCTGTTAATTAGGGCCGTGGCTGAAGGAAGTGCGTAGATAACCAACGGCAGCAGACGGTTCGGTTCGCCTGACGTGTTGAGTTTTATACACGCGCGTACATTTACACGTTTAGAACGGTATGGCACCTGGAAGGTGGTGCGCGGGTAATGCGAGATTCGAAATAGCTTTCGTGCGTGGGATAGTTCTCATAGAGTTGCTCATCGCGCGACTCACGCCTATAATATAAGCTCGACTGCCCCGTGAAACTTGGGGTTCGTTACGCGTCCGTGCAGACACGCGTGTACATATTTACGCAAATTTACGTGCGTATATATATATATGTGTGTGTGTAACATTTACGCGTTGCACGCATGACGCAGAGTGTAGAGCAAACGTGTCGGTGAAGCGAATGTTTGTCCATGCATTTTATAACCACATGTGGCAGAAACGGGAGTAGTTTTCTTTATTTAATTTTCTTTTTTTTTCACGTGAAAATCGAACCAGCACAAGGGTGCCGAAAATCGATACGTACTTACTTTTATTCACCCCATTGTATTTTTTATTATCGTCTCACCCCATCGTAAATTACTACAAATATATATATATATATATATATATATATATATATTTCATAAACACAGATATCAACGAATGCAGCTGGCTTATTATTACTACTCGATTTTATACGGCGATTAAGTTGTAACCATGCCAACTTCCGGTTTACCCTCCATGTTATTATATTATCGTTTTTCGAAATCTTGTGATATTTTTTTTTTTTTTTTATATCTTTAGAACACACGCTGAGAAACAGTAACACGAGTTACATTTGTCGGATGAAAACGTGTCAAATAAATTACATTCAGCCCTTTCAGCCACGTAATTCAGTTTTTGTCAATCAGTTACATTCAGGATTTTGCATAAAAATATAAAAATAAAGTCGAGATTAAAGTTAGTAACGTTATCGTAACTTGACATCAGCGAAAAAATCACGTTTTATTACGGTTCAATGAATTTCAAACAATTCCGGAGTGACGAAAATAACGATTTTTTCTCAGCGTGAATCGTTAGGATAACGTTACTAACTTCAAAATGATAAAAAAAGAAATTTTCAGTACATTGGCTTCTGTGACCGAAATGGTAAAAAAAATAAATAAATAAATAACAAGAAATTCATTGAGCACAAAATTTGAATTTTTGATAAAGCTCACTTACGATGAGTAGGAAAGAAAAGTTTTTTGCAAACTGCTTCGAACAGAAAGCCATTACCGCATATTTCGAATCGTATGTTTCGCGGCTGAAAATTATTGTAAAAAGGTCTCACACGCAGGATGTGGAATTTATGCGTGAAACGACAAGTAGACGCGAGTTACGATAGGTATGTGGATGATTGTAGGAATATATTAGGTACAACAGCGGTGAACGGTAGGATCTATTTTGCGTCGTACGCAACGTAACTGGCAAAGTCAAATTAATAAAATAATAAAAAGCGGTTAAATACCGTGAGATGAGGGACGCTGAACGTAATGAGGATGTAACACAGTTTGAACAGTTTACCGCAGTTATAACCGTATAAGGTACGGATCACCGATTTGACCACCGTCAGGCTTATCGTATTGCATAACGTACCTACCACGCAAAATTTTCCACGCACTACTTTTTTACATTACGGTGTAATTTTGTGTCGGCAAATGAATTTTTAATTTATTTATTTCTTTATTTTTTTCTTTACTTTATATTGTACAGTTTCGACTCTGGGTTATGCTATTTTTAACGATTTTTATAGGTTGATAAGTTTACCGTTACAAACAAATCTTACGAAAAATATGTAATCCGAAAAAAACAAAAAAGAAAAACAATTGTTAGTAAAACCGTCGTGCAAGTTCAAGTTTGCATTTTTTGTTAATGATTAGTGGAGATGTTTCTTCGGTCGTGGAATTGTTTTTTTTTTCTTCTTATTTCACTGCGCAATTTACAATGCAGATGTAATTTGACAGTCTACATATATAAAGATGTGTACGTATAAAAAAAAAAATTCCCGAAAAATTTTAGCTATCTATATGAACTCTAACGATAAGATAGTCCGCTTTGTAATCGAAGTATCTCGTGTGGAAATAACGTGGGAAAAGTTTTTTTTTCTCTTTGAAATTTTCCAAGTCGTTGACAAATATACCGACGATAATGGAAAAAAATACACATCTTTACACATCGTACAAAAAATCTCTGATGCATAAAATTCGAGTTTAATTGGTACAAAATTATCATTCCGTCAATTATAGCTACGAAACAAGCAACTGTGTCATAAAACATATTACAACGTTCGTCAACGAATTATAAAATTTGACAGAGTATAAAAGAGTTTTTTCATCCATGTCGTTTCCACACCATACTTCGATCAAAATCAAGCGAACTATCTCAGCGTTGATACATAGAGCCCAAATTTTCAGGGAATATGTTTCTCTTTAGAGAGCGTAAAGTTGAAAAACTACCCTATGAAAGACCACCCAGGAAATCGTCGGGATAAAATTGCAGGTCTTTGTATTCGCGTAGAGGGTGCAGCTCGGCAACGCGTAGATCCCCCCGAAATAAGCGAAACCCTTCGGTTGCACTTTCGGAAAGCACGAAGCTCCGTGACTCGCGTCATATCGATTCGGGGGTTGGGGTGTAAGGTACGCGGATACATACACGCCTGTGTCTCTATGTACGCCTATGTGCCGATAGCCGTGTCGTATCGTACCAAGGTGGGATGCAGAGGCGACGCGATTCGATGCAGCCCTTTGGGCTTGGCCTCTGCCGCGTTATCAGGGGATCGCCGGAGTCCCGAGCACGAACCCGCGACCCCTCTTTGGAAGCCTGGAACGTAGGGATTACCCTCCTCCTGAGAGAAATGCACGGACGTGATAACAGCCGCGGTACGACGACTTTTCACCCCTGCATGCACGCCTGCGTTTCCAAGTTTTGCTTTACTTATTTTTCACTCTCTGTTGTAGCGTGCGTGAAAGCGAATTAACGAATACGCGGGAACAGAGGAATTGATCTACCCTTGTTTGCCCACGTGTGCGATGCGATGGAAATTCATCTGGAATGTTGGTTGATTTTACGACGGAAAGAGACTCGGAGATGATAAAATTAAACTTGTATTCGAATGCGTCTTTTTGTTTTTTTGAAATTACGTGATGTAATCTTTATCGCGGATTGATTAGCGATATAATTGTGGTATTGAAATTCGTAACTCTGATATTTTTATTGAGGGAATAAATGGTACTGCTTTGAAAGTCTTTAGTATCGTTTCAGTAATATATAATTACTCTAGAGCGTATTATCGAAACTCTACTCCATTAAATATTATTTTATACCAAATTTGCAAACACATCGAAATTACAGTGTCTTCTAATTTTATCAATTTTAATTCTACATCACAGCATCGAAGTCGTACGCTAAAATCGCGCCTCGCCTACAATGATTTTATTCTCATTTACGCGGTGTGATATTGTTCGAAAATTGAGCGACAAAAATGAAAATAAAAATTGAAATAAAAGAATCAACGATAAATCGGTGCTTCTCACCATATGCCCAAATCTCTCTGCGTAATGTAAAAAGACAGAAACGATATGTTAATACACACGCATACATGCAGCTTCCGCCGCACACGTGGGGGGTGAACGAGACGATTCTACGCGTTGGCCGTTGAATTTACATAATATATTACAGCGTAACGTAAAAGTCTCGGAAATTAGGCGTCCAGCTGAGAGAATGCCGAGTCCCGAGATCGGAGAAGAACCAGATGATTTTTACACCGCGTTAAATTACACAAGATGAATACCTATACCTGTACAACGTATAATATTTGACTGCGACTTTTGTGTATAATATTGCAGAGTTAATATATGTTAATAAGTGACGCCGAGGTTTGCCGAGTGCGTATATTTGTTAACACGTACCTGTGTAGGAGGAGGAGGAAGTGATTGACCCGCGACATTCGATGACTGTGCGCAACACACGTGGCGACATGTGCTCGCGATTTATTATCGCACTGTTCATTATTACGGGTATACAGGAATCCCGCGTGACTTACCGTATCCTTTCGTTCGTTCCTATATCCTGTGTAACATGTACTTGCTTTGGCGTATCGAGTGTGCGAATTTATTATGCGTATCTATACGATGATACGGGCTTTGGGAGCCTGCAGCAAAACGCGAACTTACGAGACCATGCCATGGCAAGGCGATTCGTCGGGCCACGAATAGAACTCGAAAACTGACCGGAGAAGACGGTGACGCAATTGACCAGCCATGCGAGAACGCCGAAGCAAACACACACTGTTAAAACAATATTTATAGCGACGTTATTCGCGGTTATTTCAGTTTTATTATTATTTTATTTTATTTTTTATTTTTTTTTTTTTATTTTTTGTTATCAATTATTCGCTATCTGTGTCGTTGATTTTTTACGAGTTTCTAAAACGATACACGCATTTTGCGACTCGGTTCTTGTTTTTTGTTTTTTCTTGACGAAGTAATATCTATCGATGCTTGTAACGAGGCCTAAGGTTGGTAACGTTATTGGAATGATTCACGTGTCGGTGAAATCGTTATTTAGTAATGTTAGGAATGTTGAAAAACTGGTAAATTATGATATAGAGCAAAGCGTTGTACTCGTAGTTTGAAAAGTTGACTACTTCCAAGTCACTGTAAAATTGAAAGTTAAACATTCTTTCTTGCCGAGTGAGACGATATTATTCTGTTTAATTAATGAAGACTACGTACGTAGATATTACAGGCATTTTTATTTTTTTTAACGAACTTGTATGGCGGGTATTTTTATTTAACGTCTTTTTTTTTTATATGAAGTTGCTTCTCGAAGAGGATAATTTTTTGGCACTATAATACGAAACATCTTTGCCAGAGAAACGATAATTTTTCTTATCAATTTCTGACGGTCAATAAATTCAGAACCTTTATCCACGTTTTTGTATTGGACATTTATCGCGAGCAGTTTGAAAAAACGTTCGACTTATAGTGTGAACAATTTCTCGGCGAAGTATAATAATAATTACAACGTGCAACTGCAATGTCATCCGGATTTTAATTGTATTAACCACCGTGCAAAAATGGCGTACATTTATTACCGTTACAAAGATCACAAATTGATTACAATGATTGTAGGTGTTACAGAAACATTACAAAGTACGGAGCAAGATTACAAATATTACGAAAGATTACAAACGTTTACAGAAATGGTAAAGATTGCAAAGAATTGCTGACATTGCAAAAGTCTAATGGAATTGCAAGATGATTTGAAAGATAACAGCAAGGTTACAAAAGATTACAAACAATCAGAGTGATTGCAAGGATTACAAAAAATCACAAAAATTGCAAGGGTTAAAACTGGTTACAGGTATTACAGAAATATTACAGAGATTACAAAGGTTACCTAAGATTATAGGTATGGAGATTGCAAAAACATAACAAGGAATAAAAAAAATTACAAAAAATACATGAGATTACAGTAACCCGTTTACACCAGATTACAGCGGTGATTAATTACATCGTTAGACATTCGTTTTTGAATTTGTTTCTTTTTTTCTTGTTCATCATCTGTACGATTATTCCGCACTCTGGGATTTTTACGCGGTAAAATCGGTGTTAATCGACTTCTGTCTTTTGAAGAAGAAAAAAAAACAACCAGAGACGAGGATTCGTTCCTTGACGACTGACTGACTGACTAAACGAGGTTGGTTTGTTTTGATTGGACCACCAAGACGCTCGGGATCATCTACGACTGATCTCGATTCATGCCGTAGCGTGAAATTTCGTCACAGCCTTTGCGGTGTAGGCCTGGGTTCCATCTCCCCGGGGTTCCGTACGCCAACCGGAAGATAGCGTAAGAAATTGCGCAAGTTTTTTGTCCAAACGGCTGCATGCCGCTGCTGCTGTTGCTGCTGGCGTTTCGGCAATTCGACGATAAAAGTCACGTTTCCCAACTTCGTGTTTCTTTGTTTATAGGAGACGTTTATACGTCGGCTTTATCTGACGCGGTCGTAACTAACTTTTGTGTATGGTCGATTTTAGGAGCAACTTCAGAGCGGATTCTCTGTCACTGTACAAGTGTAGCGAAGAATTTTGCAGAGACATTCTCATCCGTAACAATGAAGCGTAAATTTTTTTCCGTACGAATTATTCGCCTCCGTCGTCCTAGAGTTTAGTTATACAGCATTCTGAAGAAATATAAACATCATATTTGTATATTACAACGAGCATTGTGATTCGACTGGAAATTTCTTTGAGGTTTGAATTTTAATTTCGCTACAAAAATTATTCGGCTCGGAATCCGTTGACCGTAACAGATTCGCGCCTTTAAATAATTGAAAAAAATTAATCAGTGATTTATACTACTGTAGAACGATTTTGTGGTCATTTCCAAGATTTAATAACAATTGTGTTGTTCAATTAACTGAGGGTAGTGTCAGATTAATACCAAATTATGGTCTATAGAAATACATGCTGCAAAATTTCATAAACGTTTTTAGAATTCGTAAAATTCAGGGTTAAAAAATATTCACTTTTTATACCACGGTAACCTCGTCAGTTACATTAATGAAACTAGACGAGGTTCACAGCTTCGCACGCTTAACGAAATTGTTTGAAATCCAAGCTCAAATCGCTTAGACTTGAATCTGAAATTGTTTGAAATCGCTTAAGATCGTTGGAAATCACCGATCATCTTGAAAATTGAAATAATTAAAAATTATTGAAATCTTGCAATCCACGCTTCCGAATATCTCCGAAATGATTTTTCGCAAGCTTCGTTTTCGTCACGTTTCTTCTTTCCTCGCTATCTATAATCATACGTCGAATGCTTCTTCAAAGCTTTACAGGAAGCATAAAAGTCGGAAGTAAAAGTGCCGAGCAAGCCTTCGTTACGCCCTGGGAGAGGAGGAAGTCGCTCTCCTCACCTACCAACATCCGAGTTTCCTCGGCCTCCGCGGGGGTGGAAAATAAGGCCCTCTTCTCACCCCTCGGCGAAGTCGTTAGTGGCTCGCTGTAAGGAGGTCACCCTCCGCCTCTCTGGAACTCGAGGGACGAGATCCTCTCGCCCACGGCACTCGTCGTCTTTCCTCCCTCCTCCCTCCTTTTTCTTTCTTCCAAACTCGACGGGTGGCGACGTCGTGCCTTGGACCAAAAATCGAGCCCTTTCTCTCTCCCTCTCCCTCCCTCTTTCTCATTCTTTCTCTCTCTCTTCTCGCCTCGACTCGGATGCGGATCATGTGCAGCGGAAAGAAGGGGATAAGGAGGGAGGGATTATACGACCGGAAACAAAGGGTTAAATTAATACTCACGGGTGTTCGCGACGCCGCCGCCTCTGGATCATCCGGCTAGACTATCGACGCGTGTGTTGTAAGCATGATGTATGCAGCCGTTTTTTCATATCTATCATTGCATTCATTGCTCGCTAGTCGTTTTATTATTGTCGCAAAGTTTAATAATCAATATACGAAAACAGTTAGTACAGATTTTAATTAATTACTGTTTGAAAATATACAAAAAAAATTATTTCATATTTCTGGATCGATTACATCGATTTTATTGCCAATTTTTTGATCTTTTATGCTATTAGTATGAGTAAAATTTAATATTATTGCAAGAAGTTTTCACGATAAACCTTAATATTTGTTATTATTTATTGTAATATTCGATTAACGGATTATAACGTTTTACGCGATAGTTGAAACCGAAGAAAAACGATGACGTAATTGAGTTTATTTCTATCGTAATATTTTTTACTACAAGCTTCCCAATTCCTCATTTTTTTTTCTTTCTTTCTTATTTTTTATTTTTGTCAGTTTGATTCCAAGTCTAATTATACCCTCATTTTCTGCCGTCTTTTGGCTTATAATTACCGCATAGACGGTATACTATAATATTTGTATAACGTTCTCGTTTGCAAAACGGAATTCATTTCGTATACCCTGCGGGGATTCGGGTTTGGACTGACTTTTGAATGGCTGAATGAAGGAGGAGGGAATCAGTTACGAATGAATGAAGAAGCGATTAGTACGCAGGTATGATGGTGAATAAAAGGCGTGCGGCATGCGCGTGTACCTGTGATCCGGTATTACGTCGCATCACGTCACAGATAGCATCGCATCCCGGCGTATCTCGCTGCATCGGTCGATTCGAAAGTGCGAGAGAAAAACAAGGAAGAGAGAAAGAGAGAACGAACGAATGATGATTTATTATTCCAAGTCGAACTGTAGGGTAAAAAGTGTACGTGAGCAACTTGAACGCAATTTTCAATCATTTATGGTGTTGGTTGGAACCATGTCTGTATAATTAATGATAAAAGTTGAAAATAAAGAAAGAAACGGATAAGTTTATTTATCCATGCAGCAATGCTGGATAAGGATATCCTTGTATGATTTACAAAAAACGTAACTCACGAGACAAGACGAGAAATTTACACAGGTATAAGTTAACTTAAGCGAAGATCGAGTACAGAAATATTAATAAATAAATTGAATCGGATCAATAGAGATAGACAGATATTTATTGTTCATCGAATAGCGATGTTGGACGATATTGTTACAGAGATGGGAAAAGAGTGCCAACGACGTAGAAAACAATAAAAGCAGCGAGGACGGAACAAAAAACAAAAAGAAAAGATAGAGACAAAGAGAGAGATTAAAAACGTTAGGATTGAAACTTTGTGACGCATTATGCATGCGGTAAGAAATCGCGCATGGGCGTGATTAGAATACTATTGTATTATCATATTTTCGGCGCAATTTTAACAACTAACGATGCGGTATCTGCACAATTCATTGATAAAATACAATACAGTAGAATAATATCGACGAGAATGAATTTATTAAATTCACCAAGTGTACAACTTATTTAAAATACACGTTCAGCGTGCTCATTACAAAAAACACATTTCATCGGATTTGTTTAAACTGCGCAGTTTTGTCACCGCATTAACCATGAAAAATTTCTAATCGCATTCTATTTTTGTTTACAAAAAGCACGATATAAAACGTATTGTTTATTATATTTCTTTATGTTCCTTCGGTTATTTGTGAAAAATTT
Source organism: Neodiprion fabricii (assembly GCF_021155785.1). NCBI lineage: Eukaryota > Metazoa > Arthropoda > Insecta > Hymenoptera > Diprionidae > Neodiprion > Neodiprion fabricii. The sequence goes on from NC_060239.1 coordinate 4,091,674, forward strand.
TTAATATATTTCAATTGTAGAGTATATATGTATATACGTATTCGAAAAGCTTTTATTTTTTATAAATTATAGCGTAAGAACGATCGTCTCTTTTTTCCCCCAATACTTGTCATCCAAAATATGTTCACAAGACCGTTTTATCCTTCCACCTTTCCACAGTCATTGAAGATATTTTATTGACTGAAAACGATTCGATCCATTTTCGTCCACTACACAAGTCGACGTCTGTTACAATATTCATATAGTTAGTATACATAATAATATTACACGTGCCTATTATAATTACAAGCAAGGCAAACTCACACCCACTGCGTAAAGTTTTTCTTATCGCTAGCAAAAAACTTGTAATTGAATCGAATGAAGCGCGTGTAATAAAAATCGTCAAATGCGAGTGTATACGTATACTCGTATAACAATAAAAAAAAGAAAAAGGAAAAAAACACGCGCGATACAAAAAAGCCCTGTGTTTTCAATATCAATACCTACACATATTATAATATGTTTATGCACACATGTGTGCAGCATTATTAGCCCGCGGTAACTTTGACGCTCTCCTACTTGCTTCTTATCTCTCTCTTGTCTCTCCTCTCTACCTCCAACCTGAGAGAGAGAGAGAGAGAGAGAAAAGCGTTTATTCAGAGAGAGAGAGAGAGAGATCGAGAGGAGACAGCCGACGGATCTCGTCCCAGCTTCCGTGACTCGCGCTCTTTGTACCTGCGGGTAGATGGATAGTTGCTTAGGCATGTCACAGGCATATTATACACGCGATACAGGCACGAGTGAATAGAGTCGGTGAGTTACTAGCGCATAAAGAGATTTTTCCGATCAATCGAGGACAGCGTCATTCGATAGTAGCAGGTATCGACGACTACGGGGGATAAGGAGGAGGAGAGGGAGGCGAATGCAGGGAGAATTAAACTCACCGAGTTGCGTCTCGCGTTGACTGACCGTAAACCAGTTTCACCTCGAGTAACCCATCTTGTGGATATAATGATATATGCGCGTATACCTTACCTTCCTTACCTTCCTTACCTTTTCCTTAGCTATACACCCTGCAGCTCGCTTCAGCCTGCGGTGTTTTATCTCGCTGAACCTGCGGCCCCTTTTTGTCAACGACGGTAGAATTACGAAGTAACGCAGATTTATCATTAAATAAATTTCATATAAATAATCAAATTCGTAGAATTCAGTTAGGTCGTGTGGTAAACGCGATTTTGCAATTCATGATCGCGGTTCGGGCGATTGTAATAACAAGTGGTGGAACTTGTCGCGGATTTCCTTATCAGCATCATCGTCGTCATCATCGGGGCAGAGTTGAAGTTTCGAAATTGAAAAGTTCCAAGAGTGCCAAATTCCGCAATTTTTTTATCGCGAAACTTGAAGCAAGGAAATTAAACTTTTACAAAACAACAAAGAAAAACTCGACGGCTCAAAGTTCCGAAATAGAGGATTCCGAAAATTCAAGTTACGATAGAGTAAAGTTCCGAAAAGCAAACATCCGATAGAGCAAAATTCTAAAAAATGAGGTTTCGATGGAGTAAAATTTCGAAAGTAAAATATACTCACGATCAGACAGCGTAGTTTGCACAACGAGTGGATGTAAAAAAATCAGAAACAAAGAAACGTCAAAGTAGCGAAATTTCACCAAGAACTGAAAATCTTGGATCACTCAAAACTTCGATGTTTCAGATTTAAAAATCTTATCATTCTCGCACTTTCGGAACTTTGACTCGTCGGAATTTCACCATTTTCGCGTTTTTCCTTTTCGGAACATTGAGCGTCGTGTTTCGGACCATTCGAAACTTTGCTGCTTCGTCAATCGGTTTGATTTCTTCACTTCAAGTTTCGCGACCAAAAAATTCGTAATTCCGCTTCTCCCGAACCTTTAAAATTCGGAATTTCAACCCCGCCCCATCATCGTCATCGGTCGGCTCGACGTCAACTTCGTCTCTTTATCAATCTCGCATCCTCCGCGTGCTTCGGTGCAGGTACAGCATTCACAAGAGAGCCGAACATCGACGAGCTTGCCTGAGGTATGCGGCTACGGTATCGCCTCTGACGTCACTCACTTACCCAAGGTCGGCTGACGAACCGAACGTCCTCCTCCTCGGATGCGACCTCAAGATCTAACTGTCGGATGAAACCCTTTTCCGACCACTGGTCAAAATTATCACTGCAGGAAAAAGAGAATTTATGCAAAACCTTTTCCATTACTATGACGAAGAATAGTGTTGATTGCACATTTTCAAAAAGCTCGTTTTCCCAAAAAAATTAAGCGAATTTTCAGAAGAACATTTTCTCACATCAGTCATCCGTCAGATAAATAATTTCGTATTCGTTCGCTATTCCGCGTTATTTTACAAAACCTGCGTGTCTTTGTCGCTTTAAAAAACAAAAGAACCAAAAAAATTGTTCAATACGTATAAAATATGAAGATATATAAAAATGAATCGCGACCAAAGTTTATATATTAATGAATATTTTATATTAATTACAATAATTACTCTGTGCGCTACGTAATTTGTTGTTTTTTTTTCGTTCCTTTATATACATTATATATTACAAAGGTTATATTTATATGCTGTATATATTGGATGTGACAAAAAAGCTCGCAAACGTCCTTTTCCCCATCGACGGAAAAAAGCTTTGCGAAGTTCCCGGACTTCGATGACGTACGTCCGTTTGTATATACATATATATATATATGTGTGTTTGTGCGTGTGCATGTGTATACATGTATACATGTATAATATACACTTGGAATATTTCGACGTCGAGAATATCGCGCTCTTTCCATCCGTTGACTCATATTATCCGCGAATAGCTTTCTATCCTGTGTAGGTATACGTGCCTTGAACCAACCCCCGACTTGCGTTTGATCGATACTCCCAGAGAATCGATCCATTTTCTCTATGACCCCGTATTCTATTATATATAGAAGCTGAGTTCGCGGACAGGTGTAACGAATATTTTGCTACTCCGATTCGAGCAATGATTCGAAGCTTCGTATATTTTTCAAAGTACTTCGTAAATATTCAAAGTTCGTATAAATTTCGGTTGATAAACTAACCTTGCGATCGTTTTAAAATCTTTTAAATTCAACCAGAAATTGTGCGAAACAATAAACGAGAGAAAAAGAAGAAGATGAGGAGGATTATTTGTATTATCAAAAAAACGAAGAAGATTAGAATGATAAAAAGAAAAAATGTCATCCAATTCGTTGTATTCTAATGAAAAATTGTTTTACTATCTTACGCAGATACACGTAATATGCGAAACGCATTAAGAAAGTACCTCAGGCACGTGCCTCGTATAACGCATCAAGAGGGTAACCTGAAACAGCTGTCGTCTTTTCTCTGTTACACATACGATGCGTGTACGTACGTGTATACCTATACAAACGTACCTCAGGCATATGCCTGTAATAATAGGTCGTGGTTTCTTCGTCCCTTTGCTTGTTTCCTCGTTTCTTTCTTTCTTTCTTTCTTTCTTTCTTACTTTTTCACGTTCACCTACTTTTCATTGCCTCATTACACGCACAAGCGTATGACGTGACACGCGTTACACACTCGTAATATATGACACGTACCTTCTGTTTCCTTGTGTTCCAGATGCGGCTACTCCATCTGTCACGTGGCTAGTCAGTCAGCAACGACTCGACTTACGAAGTTTCAGCTGAATTCGAGAGGACACGGACTGTCCGCGTAATTTGGTTCGTTTCGTCGGTCGACGTATCGCGATTACGGAAATAATATATCGGCCATTCGTCGATCGAACGTGAAATTGAAACGTCCGAGTCGAGATTGCAGAGCGAAGAATCGAACAAAGAATCGGCAGATTCTCGAATTAAATTTATACGCGTGTCCAAAATTGTCTGATACAACTGTTTATACTAGATTTATATATTTATTTATTCATTCGTTCGTTCGTTCATTTATCTTCTTGACATATTCTACGTCATATTTTTCCGTATTTCAAAGTGCACGCGGATCGGAAAATATAATTGCAAATCGTTCGGTTTTCGATCGTAATCGAGATGGCGAGTTTCTGCAGCGTTTCCGCTTCATCTACTTGCGTGCCGCGTAACGTTCGCTACAAACTTTCGGAGTGATAATGTCAGAGTGCGCGTTTTTAATCCTAATACTATACTGACGAACTTTTTATATACCTGCTGGACGGTTTCCATCGCGTCAAATCAAATAAAATTATTAAAAAAACAAAAAAAAAAAAAAAACAACAGCAACGCGGATCCGATCGAGGGATTCTAATCGATTGTTATTAGTTGGCGTGATTCTTGTACTGCGGTTTAAGGAAAATATCGTTCGACCAATTGTGAGGATCGAACGAATGTGATGCTGAAATCGGACAGCCGCCCCAGGTGCCTATTATGACTGAGTACCTGGACACCCACTTTGTTCGGGCTCTTTGCCGCGATCCAGACAGACGGACTCTTCAGGTTAGTAGGAAGAAATTAATTTTTCCCCAATATAAGTTTCACGATCACGAAAGCTGTGAGAAAAGCACTGCCAACCACCTCCGTCCTCCTCGTTCACCTCCAACCACTGCCAACCACCAATCTTACATTACGAATGAACAAAAAATCCAAGTCGCATGCCGTCGTGAGTTTTATCGGACTAGACGAAAATGAGCGTCGACCCTAACGTCGTACCCGTTTTACAATCGGAAAAAAATTGTTTCAACTATTATAAAAACATTTCAGACAACGATTATCGATACAGTGGCGCGTATTAAGAAAAAATGCATAGGTCGGTGTGTTTTGAAGTTTGTGCTAGCGTTTACTGCCTGATGGGTGGTGAAGAAACCGTTATTTCGGCATTTCGAAATTGTCTGAAATTCGGTTAAATCGTAACGAAACAAAACAAACTCTCATATTTCGAAATCTTGGTTCCTTTAAAAGTCACTGTAATATTAAGATAACAGTGAATTTTTCCCCAATGTTTCGTTACGATGACGTCACTAACTTCAACCTCGTTTTATTTCTAACCATCGAAAATATTTCTGCCTAGGGAATTTCCTCCAATACGTTCAGCAGCAGCTCTTTTATTGATATATTCCTTATCTATGTGGAACTAGACCCCGGTTCGTGACTTCAGTGGCCCGAGGAAATTTCAACGATAACCTCGTCTTCCGCAAGCGAGCTTAGCAGTTGCACCGTGTTTTCAGTTTTCTTTTTTCTCTTCTCTGTTCTCAATCGCGTTCAAATCCACGCTCCGCTTAGATCATAGATCGAGATCTGTGTATAAATTACTTCTACGCAACTGTATCTAGTTCGACGTACAATTCTATCGGCATTATATTTTTATTTTATTTTTTTTAATTTATTTTTCCTCTACGAAACGAAAAGGACACTACTTACTTATCTTATCAACTGTTTACAATACTTGTCCTATCAATTAGAGGTTGTAAAAAATATCGATATCGATTAAAAAAAATGTTTTTAAGAATATCATTATTACGGTTTGAAATTTTTTCTAAATTGACCAACTTTTTAGACAGAAAGTTTTCAAAGTATGCAGAAAGATATCGAAGAGTAGATAGAATTGGACAAACACTCTTCTTAATACGGTGGTGGACTCGAACACATATATGTATATATATATATATATACTTATATACTTATGGGGCGAAAAACAATCTTGAATCATTGGTGGGAAAGACGTGAAACGCGTACTCGTGCAAGCTGCTCATCCAGCATCGTGTCCCACTTTTATTATACCAGAACGAAAACATATCGCCACCAGATTAGGATACATATCTATAGATATACATAATACGTGCACATATATATCATACACATCGTACATGTACAATACGTACACTTCTTTTCATTCCATCGAGAAGATTGCGAATTTACGACGTACTTGCAGTTTTCTTCTTTTCTCTCGGTTGACTTTATTTCCAAAAAAAAATTCAACCTTGTAACTCTGCGATCCCGCAGGTTCTTTCATTTTCAGACTGAACGACGTCGCGACATCCAGTTATACGTATACACATAATATGTACAATATAAGTATAAGCTCGAGTTACCTAGGTTATTTCATTTTCAGCATGAAAACGTCATCGATTTAGATCAAGCTCTGAATTATTATATATTTATTTGTCTTCAGTGCGCATGTTGAATTAATTTCCTAGAGAAGTTTCTAGATTGAATTTTGCTGAATTTATTCAAACCACGAGATTAGAACCATTAATAAAACTGTTTCTGTACTATCATTTTTACTTTTCGTCGTGTTTCAGGATCTGCAGATTATTTATTACGGATTATTGGGTCTCGAGGCACTTCGACCCTGCAGGGATTCCATACTTCGTGGATTGTGCAAAATTGTTCGCTACGAGCGACACCATGCGAATCATGTGCTATACTAGTGAGTATAACATTTTAACCATGTGTAATAAATATGCCTAATCTACCGCCGATTCATTTCATTCGTGTGCGAAAACCACTCGTCGTCTAGAATTGTACAAACCTGTTGATAACGGTTCGAAGATGTACGTTTTGAAAAATTCCCGCCTTGGCGAGCATAAAAAAAATAATTGCGCGAAACGCAGTGGCGGGAGAGAAAAACAAAGAAACGTCGACGGGAAACACGTGGTCGTAAATGATCGCGGCAATCTGACTGCCTCCATCTACAAATTCTCCGTGTAGAACCCAGCCAATGTCAAGTAAGGAATCTGAATTATCGGCTCACAAGCGAGATTTTTTAGAATTGAAACTGTTTTACCGACGCGTGATAATCCTCGCTTCGTTGGGCCTGTTTGGCGCGAAGTTTGAAAGTTGCAAGACAGATTCCGCCACTGTAAGTTTGTTTAACGCATCTTACAGATTTTCGAAAAGGTTTCATCTTTGCATCGTTATCGTTCTTTCTCAATTTTTTATTCTACTTAATTTTCTTATACTTGTCGCGGTTTCTCAAACATTGCGATAAATTATTTACTATTTGCGAATATACCGACGTAACATACAGGCATGTCATCCTATTCCGCAAACTGTTATACAATTAACAATCCGCGCTTTATGCCAGGGCTTCTCTCGCTTTCTCCGTCAAACAGTGATCCCATTTTATAATATTATAATACGGTTCGTATCTTTTTTGTAATCGGAGAAAACGGAAACGGTAAGGAGAAGAAATTGAAAATAGAAAGATGAATCGTTAATTCACGATCATGTTAAACGATTCATTCATCCTCGGAACATCGTTACACTATCATCTGCGATATGCGAATGAATATCGTTTATTTCAGCACCGGCGAACTCGCGACCAGCTGGTACATCCTGCTGTCCGGTTCCGTCTTCATTGATGGATCCATGTTTCTGCCCCGTTCCAGGTGAGTCGATCGATGATTGTTTTTTTATCCTCATTTTTTTTTTTTTTTTTTCCTCGACAAAAGCACGGTTTCACGAATCACGACCGACTCGTTTACCCCCGTACAAAACGAGAACGACAAATGGAAGTAGTATATAAACCGAATGGAAACCAGTTACGTACGTCAAATAATACGAGTCCGGAATGAAATCGGATCCTGCAGCGTGCAGCAAACTTCGATATAAAAGTCAGAACCTTTTCATATTGTAATATCCTTTCAACGCTCGTGCGCTTGCGTGTAAAAATGATATACCAGCGTGTCTATCGTGTTACACGATTCAAGTTCTATGTATTACGAGGTCCTAGACGAAGGTTGAATGATTATATGTGACATGACGTGACGTGGTGAAAAATAAACTTTCATGAACCGCGGCAAGGTTTGTTATACAGACATATGTTGAATGTTAACGCGAAATTATAGTATCGACGAGATTTTCACTCTTGCAGTAGCGAAGCTTTTCTGCAAACCATGTATATTACGCGGCGATTGAGTTTTGGGATCCTAATTTATCCTGATTTATAATAGCCAAACCGTTACGTTGTACATCAGTCAACGTTTTTATCAGCAGCAAGTTTTCTTCCCGATCTGCCGATATTGAATTTAAAAAAAAGAAACCAGACAGATAAAAATCGCCGACGGATCCATCGAATTGAATTTTTCCCTTGCAGAATGTACTAGGTTACCAGAAAAATTGAAAAAATAAAAAGTGTGACGAGTTTGACAAAGTTTATTAACGTTTGCGTGTATCTAATGATTCTTGTTTTCACACATTTTTCATTTGACGATTAATCGAGTGTTTAACCCTGTAGAGCGACGATACGAAATTATAACGTTTGACATTTTTTTTTTGCCAAATCTAAAAAAAAGAAGGTAAAACAGAAAACATTCGAACTATACACGAGCTGTTGAATTTTTAACGCTGAATATAAATAATCTCTTCTCGACGGTCTTTGCACACGTACGCAGGTATATTGATATAATCGATATTTGCAAAATACCTCGTACGCCTTGTGTTTACGCGTGTGCTCGAGTGTTGAGTTAACATTACCATCCTCTCCTCTTCTCTCGCCCCCTGGAACATAACGCTTGACCGATTTGCAAAGGACGCGCGATCAGGGTCCATCGCAGCCTCACTCGTCCGCGAATCGGGGCAGCATCCCTTTTCCTGCAGCCTGCTTGCCTCGTTGCCACCCTGGATGATGATACGACTGAAAAACGCTTTACGTACGTTACACGCGTTTCAAGGTTTCGACTAATAACGACCGAAAATAATCGGTCTTTCTTTTTTACTCCCATTAACGACGCGATACGATATCAATTTATGTGATCAAAGTATCGATTGTTATATCACAGTCTTACTTACCGAGTACCTAGTTGATATAACGGGTGAAAGATAAATGAAGATTTTCACCTGATATCGAAAAATATTTCGAACGAAAGTATAAATTATCAAAAAACGTCTCCGCCATCAAGACTACGTACTGATATCTACGAAATTTTCCTTTCAAATGGAACGTTTCAAAGAAATACGAAGTAATCGATTAAACGATTAATTTTTCTTGTTCGATTATTTTTTTCGACTCGATTAATCGATGCATCGATTACTTTCATCGTTAGTTTCTACAACCCGACGCGTTGATACACCTGGTGTACGTACATGTGTATAAACATGCATACCCACATTCGTGCACAATATTCCCCGCACGCAGTTGTTGGGAGGGTGCGCGGCGATTTCCTCCCTTCTCCTTCCTTCTTTCCATCCTTCCTTCGTTCGCCTCCCCCAGGGTCGTATCACTGCAGTTATAACCCCTGCAGTGTATGTAGGCAGGTACGTACATACATGTATGCACTACATTATAGGCATTTGTAACCACACTCGCCAATAACGATTATATTTTGACCGAGGTTAATCCAGGCGGAAATTGAACGAACGATCCTCGCTCCCCTGCAGTCGTTGTCTAACTACACGTGTGTGTGTGTGTGTGTGTGTATATATATATATATACACGAGCTCAATTCTGACGAGGGGGAAAAAAGAGGGTGGGTCGATATAAACGCAGATTTTTTCGTTTTAGTTGTGATCAATTTTCTTTTTTTTTTATCTATATTCCTCGTTCTCATAATCTGCAACAGCTTTTTATCGCATTTTAAACACTTTTCGAAAGCTTGTTTCAATTCGAGACTGCACAGTGTCACGCCATTTTCTGCAAACTGTGACAAACACAAAGTGTACGGAATTTTGTGGTAGGAAAAATTGAAAAAATTTCAGTACCTCGAATCGTTCCTTTGTCATTCATTCATGACTAATTTGAAAAAAAAAGTCTTACCTCATACACTCTAATGCGCAGAGAGCAAAAATATATTTAGAAAAATTTAACTTTATCACAGGTACGTAAAGTACTATAGGAAATTACAGTCTAATATTTTAATATTTTTACCGTAATTACAAAAACATATGGCAATGGATTTTATCCGGATTACAGATGCAAAACTGTAAGTTTTCATTTGTTGTTTCTTATTCTTCCTCTTTTTACCTCTCACCAAGGACAGATATATTCTGCCGATTATGCTGAAAAAATAAGACTATAGTTAACGACTTTTATGTCGTGTACTTTTTTTTATCGTACACGTATGTGTATCAGGTATAACTGAAAATTTTCTCGATAGAAAATTTCCACGCGATGTATTACCTTTACACATTTTTTAAGGACATTTTGGACAAGCAAATATTCCGTAACGATGCGCGCGCATTTCACTCGAGTTTCTGTACCTACATTGAAAATATTAAAACTTCGTGTTACGTAGACACGATCGTGTTAAAAATACAGGGGCTGGTTTAGGGGGCGAATAAAAAGGACGCGGAGAGGATAGACAAGATAATCCGGAGCGGGCTGACCTCCCTTTTCCTCTTCCTCTCATCTTTTCTCTTGTTATCTCATCTCCGTTGAGAGGTGGAGCTTACCGAGGATCTTTTTTACATCGGTTTAACACCCACGTGAAAAACGGCGAAGGGCTGCAAAATAATCCATCTTACACAGCAATCGTTCTTCTTGCGTCGAGCTTGTTGAACACGGATCCCGTGCCTATAAATCTTTTCATTCGATCGGTTGGATCCCTTTTATTATAATTAATTGTCGTATTTTATTTTCATTTATATCCTACACTATTCCCTTCGTTTATACTTCTTGAAAACCACGAAAGAGGATAGAAAGAAAATTATGCAAAAAGTCCAAGTGAAGAAATTTCCGCAACTCTCGCGAAGACGTCGGCCAAGGTTTCTTCCATATTTTCTTTCCATTTTGTTACTTTTGTTGTTTCTTTTGTTTCCCGTACGAATATCTTCGTTGCATGCATTGTGATTAAAATATTTACGCGATTTGCCATTTGGGTCAATCTATTTTGATATGCGCAAGAAGTTGCAATCGCAACTTGTATTTCGGCTCTCACTTCTTAATTTCATCTTCGTGTCGTGTCAGGCAGGCGGGCAGGTAAATTAGACCGTATACACGTGATGCGCGCGTATAATTACTTTAACGACAAATTAGTTTGTGCAATTTTATTTTACACGGAAGACGCTGCCTGCGGTTTATAAGCGACTCGTCGTCTTCGCGTGATTCAACGAATGTGTCACGACGATCGTACATATCCCGTTACAACCGGGCTGCCGTCTCACGAATAACAACAATAACAACAACAACGATATGTGTATAAAAATTAAGAAACTGCGCAATAATTTAATTGTCGAATTTGGAAATATTTTCTTTCAAACTAACATCTTTGAAGACTTGACGAAATCGAAATTTGAAAGTTGTTGATTCCATTCTTTTTTGTTTCGTCAGTCTTATCAATTCATCAAACAAATGTGAACACCTTCCTTTCTATCTTAACATTTTCGTAGAGATACGAATAAAAACAAAGTACGAATGATAAAAATTCACCGGCATCTTTTCCGTACTTACACCTGAATCATCGCAACTTTTTTTTACGAATTAACTTGTCGAGGAAACATGGAAAACGGAAACAAAAATATTATTTATACATGTTCGTATTTCTTTCATTCTTTCATCAATGAAAAACCGCAATGTATCAAATATGTTCATATGTTAATATTATGTAATTATGTATCATATGCACGAATGTTACGTATGTACAAACCGGCTGAGGGGCGTGGTGCAGGTTTCTCTCTTTCCCTGTCTCTCTCTCTCCCTCCTCTCTCTCTCTCCCTCCTCTCTCTCTCTCTCTCTCCTCTCTCTCTCTCTCTCTCTCTCTCGGGTTGAATTTCTCTCTAGATTCAACTCTCTCTCCTCTAATCCGAAGGGAGCCGAGTTTAAACGAAGTCGAACACAGCTCGTCGCCCGCCAGTCAGATACTCCGTAGACACCTCATTCGCCTGTCTCTCCGAACGGAACGACGACGACGTCGAAACGCGTCGCGACGCGATACAACCAACGATAAACTACCTATTCACAATCGCTCCCTGGATTCCTCTGTCAATTTTTCATCCGTTTTCTCGATCACCTTGCGTCAAAACACGTCGATTCGTCGATTCGTCGATTTTTCCGATCCTTCGAAGACTCCGTCATTGTCAATTTTACGATATACATCGGTTTTCGAAAATCTGACGGATAAATCGAAAGTTTCTTTATCACACATACTTGTAATACAATCTATACGAAACTTCCGAGTCTCGCATTTCATTCGATAAATGCGGTTCGTTACTTCCTTCGTTCAACGTTAAAAGTGAATATCCGGTTCCCGCTTGTGACACAGTGAAAATCCGTTAAACCAGTGCTCCAAAGTGTTTTTTCCCCCCCCGTACAACAAGAAAGTGCGTTTAATACGTATTTCGTTTGTTTGCTGTTTGTTATTTTACTCCTATTTTTAGGAAATACATACAGCGTGTACAGGTATAACAGTGATTACAGGTACAATGTTTACACTACAATTATTGTCATCTCTCTTTATTTTATACGTATACGATATTTGATTTGGAAATCCTTGCACAGGTGTATAACAACTGCAGTTAGAAACGTTGCTTTCAAAAATCGTTTCGGTTTTATCAATTATCGACGGTTCCAACGTCCTGTGTGCGTTGCAACAGGATGTTGAAGCGTATCGTCGTTTCCAACTGATTCACCGGTTGCATCGCATTCCGCCGCTATACCTCGATTGCCCTTTGTACCTTTGTCGCAATTAATTTATATACACGCGTGTGTGTGAGACTGACGCATAACCTCTGCGTCGAGATTCCCTTTGCCTTTGTATTATAGATTTGCAAAAAACTTTGCGAATTTACATATTTTTCGACAAAACTTCTGCCGAGTTATACGCGCGACGAGTATGTAAAAATTGTGTAAAACAACTCTGTGACGAAAGTTTTGAGATACAGTCTGAGGAAATTCAATGTTACTCGTAAACTTGAGGTAAATTTGTCAAAATAATCGTATAGCCCGGTGTAATACAAATGAACAAATGAAACGTAAAAAATTTCTGATGACATGTTAAAATTACACACATCTTTATTCTTCAATCTTTTTCTCGATGCGGAAAATTATATGATATTAAATTGTTTCATTGGCATATCGTATATACTTGTAGATAAATTTGCCGGTATCGGTGCTCGGTTTGTCTTTTACATACTTCTTTTATCCGCAAAGGCAAATATAAGTGATTGAGAATGAAAATTGATAGTAAGACAGAGAGACAGAACACGTTCAACATTTCCGGGAGATTGATTACGTATCGTGTTATACATATATGTACATACACACATATGCATATATAGACACATTGCTCGCTGATATTTTCTCGTATGTATAAATAAACCCGCTGCAGTGTAAGAACGACCTTTTGATATTTGAGCAATGCAACTCTACAGCTCGTACATCCTACGTAGTGTAAACGTGTACAACGTACATGTAGTACGCATGTATCCAGGTATATACTATACATGTCCGTACGTACCGCGAAATATCCAAGGGGTATGAAATATCTGGGCAAATGTTCACTTTCTATAACGCGACGAAGTCGACGTCGGCATTACCAGCAGCGGCGGGTTTGCTTCCAACGAACATCCGGAAATTTTACAGGGTGGTCAGACACCTGGAAAATCTGGAAATGTCAGGGTATTTACAAGGGGGTCACGGGAAGCCTGGAATTGTCGGGGGATTTTTTTACTTGCTCGTGAAAAAAAATTGAAAATATCAGTTTTGCTATCACGGAAATTAGAAAGGATTCTTTGAGGCTTACAAGTTCACGCTTTTTTCGTCGAGCGAACGAATTGCCTTTTAAACTGACTTTTTTTTCTACGTTATATTCATCTTCAATTCGAATCGAATTTGAACCGAATAAGCTGAACGATTCAGGTCTTAGTAACTTGTTAGAACTGGAAAAATGTTTGGGTAAACTAGATGTTAGGTCCTAGAAAACCTGGCAATGTCATGAAATATTTTTTACAAAAATTTGTGGCCACCCTGTTTTAATATGAGAGTAATAATTTTTGCAATACGAATTATTTATACTAGATACCCGTATAGGTGAAAAATTAGCTTTATTGCGTGTATCGATCGATCACGTTACAAACCGATTTATGCAATTGCGGATAGGAATAAAATTCTCCCCAATTCACGAAGCATGAATGTCTCTATTCTCGTATTGAGGACGTAAAGAGGAATGTCCTGCATGCAGAGATAAAATACTCCTCTTCCTCCTCGTGTTTACCGCGATCTGCAGGCTTCTGATACATTATTATTATTGTTATTATTATTATTATTATAATACGTATACGTATACGGTACAAACAAACCTCGCATCCATCCTTTCGATATGCGCTTGTATACCATCGCTCATGCTTATTACAACCCCGCACTGCACACAATTACACGTCATATAGCACTTGCACAGAGAAGCGCTTTGTTAATGTTTCCCGGGTTTAATGAGCGAAGGTATCTCTACGCGTTTGTGCTGTAACGAGAAATTACAAACACCCTGTACCCTACATGTCGGCGAAAACGACAATACCCTGGTGAAAATGATTTCTACGACTTTTGAAGATATTTCGTACGATTATTTGCATAAAAAAATTTTTTTGTCCTACAAGATTGTAAGTATATATGTATATATGCATAATTTCATACGAAAAAAAAATTCCACACGACACTATAATTTTGTAGGGAAATTAGCAAATTCTTTATGAAAAACTATGCACATTTAGAATTTTTTTCCTCTACGAAATAACACCAAATTTTAGAATTTTCGTGAGAATTCGTAGTCGTAGAAATATTCACCAGGGTATAGTTACACGATATTAATGATTGCAAAGTCGGACCATTGACGATTTTCGCAATGATTATCACGAGGCGGGGAATTGGAATACTTTTAGTTTCGATAATTTTTAACACCTTGATTGTCGATGTGGTCGATATTTAATGTCGTTGCATCCAAGTCACGGGTTGAATATTTTCGTAACTGGAGAATGTATTCATTTATTCGTTGCAATTCAGCTGCGAGATGAACAAAAATCGTGTCTGAAACCACACACTGTAAATATTTGTCCCGATCTTACTTACTTTACCATCGTCATGACGGGGGATCTTGTCTTTTGCATACTGCACGTGTTTCTGTGTATAAACGAATAGATTTATGTATATAATACGTGCGCGTTGCAAGGTTTTGTTTTTTAAATAAACAACCTCGGTTATAAATTGTAAACTCTTTCGTCTTTAGTAAGAATGTGACGTTCTAGCGAGGAAGTGAATTATTTATCATACCATAGGAAGATTCGAGGGAGTAAACTTGGCGGAGAATTATTTGAACGAAACAAAGAAAGAATTAGGATCGAAACGCTGTTACACATACATTATCGTACGTATAAAGCAAAGAGTGGATGACTTAATTATACTATCTGTAAAATTTCAGATAATTTTATTGTACACGGTTTCTGTGTATACGCATAATCTGAAGATATAATCGAAAGAAAAGTGTTGTGTTTGCCGTTTTGTTATAAACACCGAAACCTCCGCGCAAAGTGTAACACGAAAAGAGAACTTTGCAAAGTCGAAGACGTTGTGCAAATTGTCGAGGAGAGGAAACTCAGAGCGACGAAGTTTGAAGAAAAGTAATCTTAGAGAAAAAAGAAAATAAAAAAAAAACAAGAAAACAAAAAAAAAAATGTCTCGTTTTTTCGCCGAGTGCAATAATTATCCGCGTCCGTGAATTATACGTTGTTGTGCGTGTTTCTTACCGAAAGTAAGTGTCTGTGCCGCAGCAGTGTGCGACTTCCTTTTTACTCGCTGTTTGTTACACCGCAGTGCCGTGTTGAGGGGATATTGATCTAACGTAAAAATTACCTCACCCTTCTTGTCCTCGTCGTTGTCGTCGTCGTCGTATCTGGAGTTACGCGGAAGGGAGGTAATACCGGTGTTCGTCAAAATACAAAACACCGCAACAACAACAAAAAAGCCGGCAAACTGGATGCTACGGACGGTGCCCCACCACCCCCGCCTCCCCCCGACATTACCATCACCCAAGATGAACGGTGAGCAGCATCGATATGTTCAACGTTTTCTTTATTTTTCTTCTTCTATTTCTTCTAGCCATACTCGCCTGGAACTCGTACCGCGTTATTAAATAAATAACAACAACAATAATAACAGTAATAATAATTGCCCTACGAGTCAATTATTCTTGATGGTGTTCCGAATATTTTACATATTCCGTAAAATGGAAGTAATTGTGTGTCTGCAGGGATGAAATGAACGAGAATAATCGAAATCAAGATTTAACACGTTCGTTGATTTATCAGTTGATTCTCTTTGTTTGACAGAAACGAAGCATCAGTAACGTGTATTAAGAATTAATCGTGGAAAAAACCGTTTCTCGATTATTATTGTTGTTGTTGTTGTTTTTATTATAATTATACATGGTTTATAGAATACAAGCGAATAAGTTTGTCATTTCTTCGATTGGCCCGAATGTTTATTACAATCAGAGATAAATTATCCGGTGTATATATTAACCGGCCGGTCATTATATATGTATGACCCGTGCGTGTCACAGTATGATATACACAATGTCATCATCATCGTCACTACACCGTAACGGGCATAATGATGCCAGACTTAATTGCGTTATGGTGTGAGGTTGAATGTGTTTCCAGCGAAAGTTGGGCGAAGCTTGGATGAGACAAGATGAAAAGGAAGAGGAAAGTATTGTGCCGTCGAAAAGAATTTTGAATCGAAAATTGTGAGCTGACGTGAATAAATTTACAAATGCCATACACTCGCATACTTGATACGTCCATACGGACATACGTACGTATGTGATATTAAAAGCTGACGTAGACGACGGGTTATTAAATTTGCATGCTGGTGTGCGTATAAATGCCCGAGGGGGTTGCAGATACACGATATGCTTAATCGCTATGCAGAGAGAGAGAGACAAGAGAGATGTAACAACCAGTTATTACACAACTAGTTGGAGAATAGTCGTAATATTATAATACATAGGTATACATAAGCCATATACGCAATGCACTGTTTTGTTCGTTTATTTTTTTTCTTCCTTTTCGGCCAATTTATTTTTACTTGATATTAATAATGTTTTTTTATTTGTTTATTTTATTTATTTTATTTTTTTAGGGGGGGGATTTTACCCACCACCAATGACATGTTACTTCATCTTCTTTCTTTTCTCTGTTTTATTTAAAATGTCATTCTTCGCAGCTATGCCGTTGCTTTCGTAATTATACAAGTTGTACGAGCAGCCTCGCTACTACTTTACAGTTATTTACATCCATCCGTCCATCGTAGCGAGGTGAAGAGTTATGACGAAAACGAGAGAGAACCGAGAAGGCGATATCAGATGAGATGCATCTCTTGTCCGCAACGACAATTATTTATTATACATGTGTATATTACACACAAGTTTCGGCCGACAAAAATGAACGAGATTCTCTCTTCAAGATGCTGCTGAAGGCAGCAGAGAATACTCGAATCTGTGATAAAATTTCTCGCTGAATGCGGTGGTGATAAAACAATAATAACAATATTAGTAAAACTTGGAAAAATGTCAGAAGGGTGAAACCAGTATTATCGTAACCGCGAATTGACGATAAATTTTCGATTCCAGTTTGTCGTTGGGTGTAATTATCGATTGTAAATCATTGTTATACCAAAAGCCAGCGTAATTTAGGAATTATCGATAACGTGGAGCCCTTCTCATATGCCTCGACAAAATACTGCCCTCCGCGCAAGGAATACCTTAAACGAAGCCTCGAACCAATTTCGCGGACGATGCAAGGCACGTTTTCACCGCGAACGGGAAATTGCAGCAGCAGAGGACGATGCAGCATGACCGTGCTTCGGGCTGTGATGCAATTTCGGAATTTCTCCCTTCCCGGTTCTCTCCTTCGGCAGCCCCTCAATTTAACCGCTCATTTTGGACCCCATCTTCAACGGCCGAGGCGTGCGATGCACCTTGGCTTTAACGCAACGCGATGTATAGATAGCTGGACCGAATGCCGCGCACCGGAATCACTGTGTGTGTGTGTGTATAATACATACGCGTGCGTTACTACACACGCACACACACACACACGCATGACGTAGGTACTCGCAGCCCGACGTCGTCGTCGTCGGAATGCACTCGATAACCTTGGCCGCTGCGCCCGCGATCCCGTTTCGACTCTTTTTCTCTCCGTCTTTTTTTCCTTTTCATTTTATTCTTTATTTTTATTTTTCCAAGGGTCCAAGGATTGCGAGAAAACACCGAGGATACCTGGATTTAACACGTCGGTGTCGGTACGATTCCGAAACGCGTCACGAATTGCGCTAGATAATTTTATGGGGTGGAAATTCCCAATTTGAATCCCGAATCCCGCTTCGTTAATCGTTAGTTACGATTTACAGAATTTCGGACAATTCTAAAACTGTCAATTAAACATTTTCTCCTCAACATGTGACGTTATTTGTAACAGTTAGGGCAAAAATCAAAATCGCTTTTATCATTTCGCATGTGCGTTTTCGGAAATTCAATCTCATAATTATTTGTAATTCTTGCAAGTTATTTATCAACGCATCCGTTACAACCAATTCTAATTCTTCTTTCTTGTCTGTCGGTGATTTTATCGGATACAACTTTTTGTTAAAAAAATAAAAATGAAAATGCCTCCACGCGCATTTGTAACGGATTCGAGGATCAGAAATCATAGAAAAACGCGTTCTAGTTTCAAGTACCCATAGGATTATATTTAATCGTTATCACCGAGCGAGCTTTTCCCGGAATGAAATGGAAACCCTCCCGCCTTCGTTACTCTTCGTAGGATATACGAGATTGATCGGACGTTCGGCGCATGACCGCATGACTCGGGTACAAAGTGTCGAATCGTGCGTGCGATGCGATTATGATAATGATAACGATAATATACGTATGCCGTATAACACGTCTTATATAAATAATCGTTGCGCTTTTTCATCGCTTGCAGTCCTCGTGCATACAAAACGTGCAACATACGGTATAAACTGTCGAGTTTTGCAAATCGGATACGCAGCCGGTTATAAACATTCAGTACGTTATATCATATATCATGTATACATAAGATGTTTCAAACTTTCCACCGAGATTGCGGAAAAAAATCCTCACCGAAGTCAGTTAAATAATTACAAATAATACAATTGCATCGGAAATTTTTCTTTACGTATTTAGATATATTTTACCGAGATATAGACGGTCGTGCGGCGTTGGTTAACGTTTGTTAGAAAAAAAAAAAAAAGAAAAACATTGAATTTAAAAGTTAATATATGCATAGTTACGACCATGGAAATATATTTCATGATATTATACACGTACGGTTTTTTTGGAAAATTTTACTCAGTTACTTAAACGATTCCAAATAAAATGTAAATTCACGAATTATCGTTTGAAATTCGTAACATTTTTTTTTTTTCTCCGCACTACAGATTTTCAACCCTGAGTAAATTTAAACTGTACCTTAAATGACGCGATGAGATAGAATTGTTGTTTTGTTTTTGTATTTTTTTGTTTCTTTCTTTCATAATATATAATTTCTTTTTCGCAAAGAAAGGAAAACGTGGGTGTTGAAAATCTCCATAAAGAAATATGTATTACGTCTATATATTCAGTCATTGGAAATCTCTAAACAAGATTTCAGCTGCGGCAAGAACCTGGGAAAATAGATAACCGGAAAGATTTATTTTATATGGCGTGTAACGTAAGGTCGCATTATCCATAGATATACTTATAATTTCTACGGGGTTTCCCATCACGCAACCTCTACCATAATTCTTGTGGTTACCACGCTATGTCGACCATAGAGTTTATGTTTGAGGTATAATAGCATCAAAGGTTGCGCGTCTCTGCGATCATATCCTCGCACAATTTTCTGCTCGTATACATATATGGAAAAAATATACGCCCTCGATTCGCAAACATTCATGATCTCGTTTTGATTGGGGCAAAAAACAAAAAAAAAAACAAAACAACAACAACAACAACAACAATGTTAAAAATACAATAAAATTCTGCCATTTCAAGTATTCGAAATTCTTATACGTTATAATTTTATTTTTTCTCAACTTCCGTTCGTCCTGTTTTACGAATTGTTAGGTTCATAAAGTGCTACATGAGCTAATAAAATTTCAATCGTTGTTAAAAACGTCCTTATGATAGTGATTTTTCTTTTTTAACAATAAAAACCTCTTCATCAAGGACATTGGCTTATTCACTGGAAAATCTGTTCAGTTCGATTGACTCTGATAGATAGCTTATTTATTTCGTATTCACGAATGATTTTCCTACAAATAGTCTGCGACACAGATTTCTTTCGTCAAAGTTCGATTTCTTCGCTTCAAGTTTCGCCACGAAAAAATTTAGAATTCCGCGCCATCGGATCTTTTCAAATTCGGAATTTCAACCCCGCCCCGTTTTTACCTCACCGCGTAAGTCACGCGTAATCATCTCGTCCTGCAGCGACAGTGATAGCTGACCGTACGTGTCGGCCACAGTTTCTCGGCCGTCTTCGACGGTATTTACTACTGCGCCGATCGCCCGTAAAGCGTGCGAATAGAATAGTAGTGACGCGCGTGTCTGATCAGACTCGTTGCTCCAGACGTGGTATATTTGCATGTACACTGTGAATGTTATGCACGTACGCCGATAACGAACCGATCACAGACGCGAGTCGCAAATCGGCCATGCGGAAAGGCTTCGTTTTATTAATGCAAAAGCGCATCGCATCAATTATTCAGGGTAATCGATTCTCTTCAGGCTTAAATTATCGAGGGCGTTTATTCCGATCCTCCTCCGCTTTCTCGTTCCTCTCTTTTAATATTTTTGATAGATTTGAGGTTTTTAGATATATTATGCACATAGATTGATATATGCGTATCCCATCGCTAACAACAAATTACGTGATATTCATCGTTTGTATAAATTCACACGATCGATAAACCAAGTCGATCTGTAACGAATCTGAGGGTATATATATATATTAAGTTGGTTTTTCTTTTTTAAGAATTGTTTCTTCTTCTTACGTATCCTTCGAAAAGTTAGTTATTGGCCTGAAACGAAGCCTCGTGAAACCGGAATTCGGTAGCAAAATTCTGAAAGGTTGCTCATCCGGTTTGAATTTTTCAAATACTTTAAACGAAATATATCGAAATCTAAAATATACAAGTTCGGAAGCTATTATTGGTTTCGAAATTTTTATCTTGTACTCGAACCGAACGTTTAAAATTGATAAGCATCTCCATTCATTTATTCAATGCACTCAACTTTAAACGTTCCTATCAAGTACAAGACGAACATTTAAGTGTATAGTAGCCCTGACCTTTTTTATAGGAAATTTCATTGTCTACAAAATTAAACTACACACAGCATCCTGACTTTTATAGTTTTCGAGATATTTCGGTTAGAGTGTTTAAAAAAATTCAAACCGGATGAGTCACCGTTTAAAATTTTGCTACCGAATTCCGGTTTCACGAGGCTTCGTTTCAGGCGAAAAATTAATTTTTCAAACAGTACGTAAGAAAAAAAAAACCCGGTCCAACACATACACGTATGTATAATTAGAATAACTCTGAGGTGGGTGAAAAATTGATGAAACGATTAGTCGGCAAACAATATTCATGCAAGACCATTATACGTGCATACAATACAAAACAATGTAATATAATATGTAGTAAATAGTCAAAGAGGTGAACACAGAGCGGGGATTGCAGGAGAGCGTTAAAAGTGGTTTCATTGCTTCGTGCGGTTATTGGTCCAGCAAAAAAGGGAGGCTGCGCGCATATGCCAGCAGGCCCTTAATACTTTGATTGTCCCTCGCATCGCACGAGGCCCATTGTACCCTGGCACGCATAAGTGCCTGCGGCATTCTTACGGGATTGACACACGTACTCCTCGTGTGTACGAGCCTCCTTTCGGATTATTGTTCCTCCACCCGTACGATAGTCCTCCTCTTGAATTATATCCCGTTGCCGGAAGTCTCTCTCTCTCACTCTTTCACTCTCTCTCTCTCTCTCTCTTTCTCTTTCCAACCGACGATGGAAGAGAGAAAATCGTGCAGCCGTTCGATCGCCGCGCGTGCTATTTTATATACATTGTTATGGTACCTGTCGGAGTGTTTTCTGTGGTTTCGTATTGTACGTAAGGTACTTATAAACCCTTCGAGTCCGATACCGACAATTTCAGTTGGGAAGGAGAAGAAAAATTTCTTTTTCACTGCGTTACGTTTTTACCGCTTGGATTCAAATGTCGTGGAAAAAATCGATGGTAGTTTAAAAAAAAAATCTGTTTTTCAATTACTTGTGAATTTTTTATTTATTTTTATTTTCTTGAAGCTAAAGGAATCCATGTCCTTGTGAATTTCTGCCTTTGAAAGTTACTTTTTTTTTTTTTTTTTTTTTTAACAAAGCCCGTCGTTGTTCATCGTGAAAAGTAATGAAAAATTCTTACGAGGAACTTATACGCGGAATATTTTTTTTTTTTTTTTTGTTCTATCTACACCTGTTTTCTTCTCTTTTTATTTTTTACCGAAGAAATATATTCTCAACTCGCACAGCCTATAAAGCGTTACCTATAACTTGGACTTAGGAATCTTATTGTTAGATTCATTCAAAGCTCTTTGTTTGGTGTATTTAGAATCTTCCGGATTCGCTCACCTTTACGTTTATCATTTTACTTTTCTTGACTATTTTTTTTTTTTTATTTCGTTTCTACTTCTCACTTCGATCAAATCATCTCGCCAAGATTTCGCCTGCTTTCACGTCGTGTACAGATATAACAAACACGCAAAACTCGTCGAAATCGTGAGAAGAAAAGAAAAGAGTTGATCGTGACAAAAGTTTGTTGTATACCTGGCGTGACTCGCCTTCTCTCCGTCTCTCTCTTTCTCTCTCTCTGTCTCTCTTCATCGGTTGCCCCGAGGCCTAGAAAGTGTAACACAGTGAATGGAAGGAAAAACGCCGGGGTATCGAGATCAGAAGTAGCAGCAGCCAGTGATTCGATGAGAATTGAAACCGCGGGAGTAACGAGAGAACGGAGGTAATATACACACAACGTGAAGTGTACGGTAAGGTAAGAGGCTGTGGAAATTACTCGTTCTTACCTCTGTAAACCCGATTCTGAGAGAGAGAGAGAGAGAGAGAAAGACTGCGCACTCGTTGTCTACACGTTATACTGTACGTATACAGAGGAGGGACTGTAGGAAATCTAATGCAACTGAGCTGTTGGAATACAGTGAGTGGGTATCGTTATACCTTTATTATACTCAGGGAAACGCAGATTGTAATTTATTTATTCGTAATTAATGTTATAGTTACGAATAGAGCTCGGATTAATATGTAAATAGATATATTTTTATTTTATTTTAAATTCAAATGATATTCATTCCTCATTTGGTTTTCTGCGTCAAGTATAATGTTTGGAGGCAGAAAACGTAGTTTCTATTTTCCACATTCTTTGACATATTTTAGTTTTTCAAGTCTGTATTATACGTGCATCATTTTTAATTTTTAATGTACGCATTCGTCCGGAACTTGGTTATAAATATATTTCAGGCATGTATATCTACACATGCGAATAATCCGCTGAAGGCAGTATAAATTTGTTTCGAAAAGATGAAGAATTTTCGTCGGAACACACGCGTATGAAATTATTAAATTTGGAGAGTCGTGATATTGGAAAGAAAATAAAAGACGAGTTAAATGGAACAAACACCCGCGACATTGTCTACGTTATATGATAATAACTGCAGGTTGATAGCCCACGCAAATCGTGACGTATTCCATGTTTATTTTTCATACTCACATGTGTAACTGTACCTACGTATAAATATGGCATGTAATAATGTAACGAATTAAGATTAATATGTCAAACCCACGCGCTAGACGGTAAAATGCGATGTTGACATACCGAAACCGGTACGTAGATATTAACCTATTATCAAATGCGGCGTAACGACGTACATATGTGATACCCATACATACGTATAATACATATGTATATTCACATATATTGTGGAGTGGATAATTCGATAGCTTTTCAACCGAAATTAAATCATTAGGCCGGCTTCGTTGCAGCATAAAAATACCAGAAGTCCAAATAATTGTCCATGCGATTACAGGATTGGAACATATTTTACATTCCTTATACTTCGCTTTGCGTCAGACGTACGTGTAAAATATATATGGATATTCGTTGGAGAGAAATTATTCGTCAAGTTCTCATATCGGACAAATTATTGTTCTCGTAGTTGTGTTTCCTTTTTGATTCTTTCTTTTTTCCTTGCCAAGAAACTTGGAAATTCTGTTATACGATTACCAATGTGGGATTAAGAAAAAATAAATAAAAATAAAATCTTCTCACGTCCGCTTTACGTTGAAGAATTCAATTCGAGGTGGATAAATCTTTATAAACAAGAGTATACGGTTCAAAATTTGTAAGAGGTAGGCGACTGTCAAGATCCGACCCTCTCGACTACCCGAAGTTTGAACGAAATCATCCAGACTTACAATTCCGATTTGAAGATTCTTTCGCGGAATCTCGTTCTTCCATGTATTTCCAATCACGTGCGATTTTCTCAAAATTCGTATAAAAATTTTGTCTGAAAGAAAAATTAGCCACGCTTACGGGAAGTTGAATTTTATTCATATTTACCGAAAATTCGTTCAGATACCTGCGATTATTACCGAAAGTGAATGATAATTTTTATACTCCGCAGGTAGAGACGACAGTGTCTAAAAAATACTGTCGATGAAAAAATTACCTTGCCAAATTCCTTCGCATTTGATACGTAGAGAACACGGTCGCTCCGTAACGCCTTTATGAATTCTAACATCCGGTATA
The DNA here is from genome assembly GCF_021155785.1 of Neodiprion fabricii. Classification (NCBI taxonomy): domain Eukaryota; kingdom Metazoa; phylum Arthropoda; class Insecta; order Hymenoptera; family Diprionidae; genus Neodiprion; species Neodiprion fabricii. The sequence goes on from NC_060239.1 coordinate 4,116,424, forward strand.
ACAGGCTTCTGCATTACCGACCACCAGGATCTAGGAGGCAAAGCTACCGGTGCCGGCGTATGAGCTTCGGCTGGTCTCAATCAGCGGGTAACAAATGCCTCTCTAATTTCAGCAGTGTTTCTCATTTTTGTGCTTTCTTTCTATATTAAAGTCACGCTCAGCAACAGTTTCTCTGTATTAATTTTAATCGAATTCTTTGATCAAAATACAATTGAACGATTGGTAAACGGCTGGCAATGCGTTATTTTCCGTTCGAGAAAAGTTGAACAATTCGCGTCCTGTTTTACCAACTGATCTCAAAGCTCGCAAAAGTCACTTACTCTCGTGATATCGTTGGAGAATTTTCGTTAAAAATATATTGTGGGGGGTGGGGATCGTCCAGCATCCAAATTTTCAGTCTTGGATTTTCTTAACATCGTTTATTTATAAGAAAAATCGGCATTGCGCAGCATTCACTCACATAAAATTCCCGCTATCTGCGTGAAGAAACAGTATCAATAAGTTGTATCTGCAAGTCTTCGGTAAAATTCATGCCTTCGTGTGCGAAGAAAAAAAAAGAGAAATAATTTTAGATGTATAGTGATAAAAACGAGTGTTGAAAATAACGTGTTATTACACGTTGGTGTATGATTTACGATCCGACGAGTACGTCAAGAGTTATCCTCAAAGTTGTGGGTGAAAAAACATGGCTCGTTGCCATATTTCTATCCGCCATAAGATCCATGATGCGACGGCGCCGCGATACTCTGAATTGCAAACCGTAAATTTCTCACGTTTCTGCACGATGATAAGTTTTACTTCGGAAATCCACGTGTGCCAAATTTTTTTCTACCCAACTACATTTCGTGTTTGAAGATTGAAATTAACCCTCTTGAGAGCAACCCGGATCGTATATTAACCATTTATTATTGCCAATTTTTAACATCTCATTTTGCATTAAATTTCATCGCGCCATCCAAAGTAAACGTATCGAATTCATTCCTGTACCATCCTACATTAGACATTGAGACTGTTTCATTTCACTATTTATAAGCTGAAAAATATGAATTTAAAACATTTTTATAAACAAAACTATTTCCGCATAATATATTACCCAGTGTGGGGTAATACAAGTGAGCCAAGAAATTGTGGCTGCTCTCAGAGGGTTAAAATTACCAACTTCATCCTTATGGCCTGATTTACTTTAAACATAGAGTGAAATATTAATCACCAGAGTTTTCCCATCAAGTTACTGTGTATTAATTTATCACAACCGCATCCCTAATTCACTCGATTATCATTATCGTTTCGTAGATCATGACGCGTTTCCATTTGTCCATTTTATTTGTTGAAAATTTAATTAAACACTGACGATCGTTGTATTCGTTATTTTGGTGTTTTCCCCCCTTTCGTTCTATGCTAACCGCATATTGTACAATTAAAGCGAATCTCTGCATTCGAAAACATGCAAAACTACCTCCTGTACGTCTTATATCGTGTCCTATTTATTATACAACATCGAAGCCCCGCCCAAATCTCATTCTACAATCGCTGCTAATACATTTCGGTTGTGAAATTCGTCGATTTCGGCTCGGCGATACTCGAGCAAATCCGTACCTTGCAGCCCACTTACTTACTACTTACTTCACCTCGACGCTGTCACCGAGTTTCAGTATAACGTATAATACTACAAGTGGTGCAGAAGATTGAGGAGAAAACTTTGGCGAACATCGGTTATCTTATACGTTACGTACGTACGAATACACAGGCAACCATGTAACCGAAAATATATCTATGTACGCAGAAAGTTTGGCGTGCGAATATATAGGTATAAATATATAGGTATAAAATCTCCAATTTCTTTTAATTCGACAATTTTTACTAATCATTTTTGTCCAAACGTCGAGCGAAAAGGACAGCGTGACGCTAATATTGTACCATATCTGCGGTTCGTACCTCTAACAAATACCACGAGTATAATACAGTTTTAGCGTTATTGCGATGAGGATGAGGAGGATGAGGAGGATGCAGAGGACGAGGAGTATGAGGAGGTGGTCTAGACTAGGAGACACGGGTCGATATTCGACTCCTACGTCGACGTTATGCGTCGAGCATCACGTTTATACGATGAATAGAATAAGGAGGCGGAATAAGCTACAAAAGGGTATGTCATGTGTCCTCCTCATCCGGCGAAAGAGAACCAGCGATAGATGCCCACACGATGCATATACGCGTGGAAAAACCGTGGGACGAACTCAGCGAAGGGAAACGCGGCACTGATCTATGGAGAAACTTGCGAGAAGCTCGAGAATTATTGTTATTATTGTATACCTGAGACGATTGTAGAATAATTTTTGGCCATAGTTTTCGGGGCGGAAGTTTGACAAGTTTTGTGGTGTATGTACGACAATTTTTAGGACTTCGGCCTTAATTGCCATCTGTACCAGTAGAGACATGTTTGTCAATTTTGTTATTACGTTTGAGAATCGAACGAATGGTGTTTGACGAATCTTTTGGGATTCCTTTCGTCGAACGAATGAAATTCTTCTTTTTTTTTTTTTCTCGTATGTTCGGTAAAATTGAAAAATTAAGGAAAGAAGAAGGGAGAATAAATACCGTAAAGCCGCTTCGGTTAGTTGTCACTATATGTTGATGATAAGCAGAGAGAATAAGACGAGAGCAGAGAATGAAAAGAAAATGCCGAGTGGACAGCCAACGGCGGGGAGGGAGAAAAAAGAGGGAGAGACTTTTTCTTTTCAACCCGCGTCCTGAGAGTACCGCCTTTCTTTCGTGTACGGTCTTTGACGATTTTCACGAAGCTTCGAGAGGAGGATGCTGCAGATGAGAGGAGGGGAGGGAGGGGAATATTTGATCTTTGGAAAAGTTTGTAATTTTAAATTACACGCAGGAAATGAATCAGATTCCCTCCCTCATATATTATAAGTTCAAAAATCTTGGCAACGTTTTTCAAACTCGTCTTATCCACGTTTTAACGATATAAAAATTGTTAAGAAAATTATTGTATCAAATTACGTGATGGTTGAAAACTTGCTAAATTTCGAATGCAATTTTTAACAATGTTTTTCTTAATTTTTGCGTAGAACGCGTTCTACGTACATGGGTGGTACGTTATACATATGTATGAAGTGGGTTGCGGTTGAGCTGACGTTGAAAAAGTCATTCAAGCTGAGTAGATATTATTACGGCAAGACTTTGAAAGAATTGAGAGAGACTCTTGGCGTTGCTGATGTGAACAATATAATATCGCACCCCGCTTTTTACCTCGGCTCGCCTGCCTGCGGCAGGAACAATGCTGTCAAAAGACACAAGATGTTACATTGTTACGTACATATATGCCTACATGCACTTGTTAAATAATACGTACCTACTATCAGACATTGGATTATAACGCTCGTCGTAGACGCTTGATAATGCTAGGTAACCGTAGTATAATGACAATCATCATCATCATCGTCCGCAGCTGTACTGCACATATAACGTTAAAAACGATTATTGCCAATTTTCTGTACGACTATGTATATTATACATATGTATGTATATATATATATGTGTATGCGAAAATTACCCTCGCTTAATATTAATATCACCGTACATGCGGTTACGGCTTAATCGTTGATTAGGAAAGTTAAGTGGACGAAACTGCCACTTGCTTGCACACGAAACGCGAATCGTTGAATAATTTTCGTATCGTTTTTTTTTTTTCCATTCTGTTTCCTTTTTATTTGTTTTTCTTTCCTTTTTGTTCTTCGTCAATCTTCGCCACCACTTTTTTACATCGAGATGACCGCGGTAATAATTACGTAAAAAACAACTGACTCGGACTTGTTGATGAAGAAAATTGAAGTCTCGGTTGAGGTCTGAATATATATACACATACAATGTTTCAGAAAGGAAGAAAAGTAGAGAAGAAAGGTAAAAAAAAAATTGACGTTACATACGTACCGTACGGATTATCGAAAGCTGCTATGTAAGAATAAAATAAATAGAAAATCGACAACGTTATTAAGGTAATGAAGAAATTGTTCTCACATCATCTGCCGTATCGGTCTTCTCTTGTTCTTACCTTCAATTCGATTAACGATCCATAAAAATCTGCGACATAATATAGACATATAAAATTGCTTATAACTCCAAATTGGTAGTTTTTGCAAATTACACACCATGATCGAAATTTTCACGGAGCTGCAGTTTCCGTACAAGGCACAATATCTATATCTGTGTGTGTGTGTGTGCTTATGTGTACATGCACATCACACTTGTACCGAGGTTGACTAGCAATAAGACACAATTCTCCGACCGCTTCGCGGTATCCTTTCATCTCGAGAACTTTATTTCTCTTCTCCACGCTCGAGTCGCTCCCTGAGAGATGTTCCGGGTGTAAATCGCGCCCGAGGCACCTTGGGAGTTCCTATCTTATTATATATACTCAAACGCATCCGTACATATGTACAATATTTACACGCCTATAGTGTAAATTTACAGTGTGCAGAATTTTCATACTCGGAATCAACGCTCGGTGAAGTATTTAATATGCGTATTGGCGTATCATTTATTATCGCTTCTGTTGAAGGTCGTGTGTATAATATATATATATACGTACTTTACACGTAAAATATTATAAAATTAATCTGACGATGAGACATAGACGTAGAATCTTGATCGAGATTTCATGGAATCCGTAATCGGCTAATCAGAATTTGAATACGAGCTGCACTGTTGGTGTATTTGATTTTTTTTTTTTTTTTTTTTCTTCACTTTTGGTACAATGCCTTTGATTTTTCTCTCACCGAGTTCCGGTTCCCCGGAAATTGGTGAATCGAAAATGCGCGAACGGAGAATGAAATATGCGGCAGGAAGAATCCGCAACGCTGTGGCACATGCCGGCCGTTCTCGTAACCCTGACATTGACGTCATATACCCGGGAAAACCTCGGAATCGATTACGAGGGCTGAAAACCCTCTCCAAACTCGCCGTCGCTCTCCCTCTTTCTCTCTCTCTCTCTCTCTCTCTCTCTCTCCCTCTCCGTTTTCCTCCGAGGCCTGCGTACTCCGTAGTTGATACGCATGTTATTATACTTTCAGTATACGTTCCGTTTCATTCCCGCAAATCATGCGTTTTCTCTACGCTGAATTTCCGTAAAATCGATATTTTTCTTTCATTTTTTATCGTTATATTTTAAATGCCAAACTTCACAGACCTTGGTTTAGGTTTGAGATATTGAAGTCTGTGCTTTGGAGGAGATTTCTATTTGTTCGTATGAAGTAATTTGGTTGCGGAGTCACGGTCCAATTTCAAACAAAAGTTGAAAATAAGGACCAACCGTCAAGGAAAATCTGGAAGTCGGGGGAAAGTCAGGGAATCTTTGAATTGGTTGGGGAAAACGAACGTTGGTCCAGCGGAAGAAAGAAAAAAAAATACACAAGTATCTTTTGCGACAAATAAAAATCGGAAATAATTTCACGATAAAAGTTGAATTATTTTTCTGCTATACACACGGAAAGATTTTTATAAATTTTGTAAAAGGTACATTGCTTCCGTTCATAGAGATGAGAGATAGGTATTGCATCCGTAGAGATGTTATAAATAGAGTGGTTAGCGTAAACGTAAATCAGGGTAAAGTCGGGGAATTTTTTTTTCAACTCTTTTTCGTGGTCGCCATGTTCACCCTGATATAGGTATGTATTTATTCATACACCTAACCGTAACGTCAATCGGTGTGCATCGGTCCGGGATAAATCGACACGCCGCCGCTGCGGGAATCGAGGGATAACCCTGGATGCAGGATGCAACGATTTCCCGATTTCCCGATTTCCCACCCACGCCCCAACCCCCGGAAACCCGGGCGAACATGCGAAACCGCAAACGGTGCGGGATGTCGGGGACCATTAGGCAGATTGGATTGTATACCTATAATTCGCGTATTGTGTTCCCTGCGTATAACGTATTGCCCACCCTACCCTGTTCTACCCTGTTCTACCCCCCCACCACCACCTACGCTTACTTAAACACTCCGCTGCCCAGCGACGCGTTGTCTGCTGTACACTTTTTGCGGGTGTGCATGGTTTTCCACCGAGCCCCGTTACGTTAAGGGAGCGGGGTTGGAGTTCCGAATTTGAAAAGTACTGAAAGCGCCTAATTTCGAATTATTTTATTGCGAAACTTGAAGTGAAGAAGTCAAACTTTGATGAAACTACAAAGTTTCGAATTGTGCAAGATTCTGAAAATTCAAGATACGATGGAGCAAAAATGTGAAAAATCGATAACGAAGAAAGATCAAAGTTCTGAAATTTCACCAAGCCAGAAATTCACAGAAATGAAAATTCGATGTTTCAGATTTAACAATTTTCTCATCTTCGCACTTTTGGAACTTTGACTTGTCGGATTTCGGCGCTTTCGGAACGTTTCAAATTCGGAATTTCAACCACGCTGCTTACGTTCGATCGATTTATTTCGTCAATCGACGTTACGACGTTACGTGTATCCGATATCCCACTAAATTCAAAAATCCTGCATAAAGCAAGTTTTTAACTTTCGAGAATATTTATTTTCATAAATTGGAAATATTTTACAACGCATCCCCTATTCGTCTTATTTTTCAATTCTGTTTCTTACTTCAGGTCCAGGCAAACAAAATTACCGAAAGATTCCAATTTCGTTGAATTCTTTTTCTTTTTTCTTCTTCTTGACATGAATATTCATTTCATCTTATGCGTTGTAATAACGCTGCAAAGCATTCTTGTGATATAAAGCTGCCTGTATCACCGATGAAGTTGCGATTTCCTGCATTAAATCAGTACCTACTCCGAAGAAAGAAAAACGTTAAACAACGATAATCACCGTTATCACATTGAACGCGGTGCGTAATGAGGCGCGAAAGGAATAACGGAAGAAGAAATAAGGAGAAATCAGAAATGGAACATTTCTCAGCGTTATATAGTACCTATAATTTACATATATGTATACATACACTCGTATCTACACATTCATACGGTATAAATAGCCGCGATAAACGAGATTTCAACTTTATCGTTCGAAAAGGGCTTGCGAACTCTTGATTATATATATATATATATGTATATATGTATATATACACACACACACACACACACACACGAGTATATACGTATATGATATACATTCACGTAAGTTGAAAGCTCGCGGTTCTAATTAATTACGCCTCACCGATACGGCGGCGGCATGCTTCGCACATTTTCTCCTCCTCTCGCGTTATAAATAATATTTACACATATGTTTATATACCTACATTTACATCCGCTTTCTTATATCCTTTCTCACTTTTCGTATAATCATTGCGATATTATACCATATATGTATACGGCGTTAAGAATTTCTTCGCATATTTATAATATAATACGATATTTGGTTTCGTTTGTGTATTTAAAATTTTTATTTAATTTTTTTTTAATTTAATAGAGTTTTTCTATTTTTTCTAATCATATCGATTAACTCGTACACGATCTATCAATTTACTTTAACAATACATACCCGGACGGAAAATAATTCAGATGATCGGGATTGTTTTCATTGATAAGATCGGACGATGTTGACGTTACGTTTGGATTTTGAACAAAATTCGAATCACCTTTTTCTACGACTATTCGTATCGTTCACCGAAACTTACGCAAACCTTACTTCTTCTTTTCGTATCATTTCTCTCTTTCGTTCGCAATAAAATACCCGCCACGTGCGTTATACACATCATTGGAACACATCTCGACCACCTTCAAATTGTATATACTGTATATACATATATAGGATAGACATTTTTTTCGTCTAGCTAGATGATATTGTAAAAAGAAAAGAGGATGGGAAAAAATCTGATCGCAAACCGGCGCCAAAGTAGGCGTCGCTGATTGCGAGTGTAACGGTGATCGGCAATAACGCCGTTACATGTATTCGTATTTTTTCGTATGTTGGGTTGCATGGATAATATTTTATCCGTTCCTCATTGCGACTTTTATTATTCTACCAATTTTATCAATTTTTTTTGTTGCTTTCAATTTTTTTTATTCTCTTTTCTTTTCGCAATTCGTACATCACAACCACACTTCGATACACGCTATAATATGATCGAATTCTCGCACGTTTCTTACATAATCTATGATCATGCGATTTCTCGCCCAACCTCGTATGTATGCGTGTAATAATAAATCGTATGTTCTTCACTACGTGTTGTATACTAGGCATGGTATGTAATATTATTATAGATCCATTAAAACGTGGTATGATCCTTCGATCCATTATTTGCACAAAATTCCTTCTCCGGATAAAGAATGAACAAAAAAAAAAAATACAACGCAAAACAGAACAATGCGTGATATTTGTTAATCATTTTCAAAAAAAGTTTGCGCGCGCAACGCGATTTTTTGATCTTCTAAATCCTACTTACAGTATCGCAATGGAATTGATCTGCGCGATTTCTTTCCTCCCTTTTTTCTTTACTCCACGCTATGAGGATTTTCTGGAAAACGGAAGTTGAAGAAAATAAACGATCGATGATTAGCGATACCGTTTTTTTTTTTTTTGTCATAAACCTGCCGCGCGAATTGCGACTGATGCTGTCAGGCGTATAAATAATTTCTCGCTGCAGCTAAACCGCAAAGAATCTATTTACTAGGCTAGATTTTGCGCCGCGCATCTCGTTCCGATAGGAAACGTGCTTCGAGCCTTCACTTTTGCGATTCTCCGCCAATCCTCCTCCTCCTCCTCCTCCTCCTCTTCTTAATCCAGGCGGAAGCGAGTTTCGCGTTGCGTAACTCGCGGGGTTAATAAGCGTGTTCCTCGCCACCTGCACACATATACTATATTTAATAATTTCCCATCTAGTTAATATACATACATACATACATACATACATGTATACATACTGTTAAATAGGTTCAATTTGCACATGCAGGATATATAAATATACAGTATATAATAGATGTAGTTGTGCACATATTCGCTGTACAGTGCAAGTGCGGATTATCGTTTGAGGGAAAATTTTCCAACCAATAACTTTGAAATAAAATTCAGTACAAAAGAGAGCGAATGAGCATATTTTTGAATAATTTGTAACTTCCCATTCAAATTTTTTTTTCTTTTTTTTTGGAGCCATGTAAGGACCACCTTAACGTAGGTACACCTACAAATTAATCATTCCTCTGTAACTGTCGCGGAAAATTCCGAACGCTGGAAAAGTCTGAGGGTTTTATTTTATTTTTTTCATTTCATTTCTTCAGCCTGCAGGGTTTTTTTTTTTTCCTCTCTCATACCTCCGGTTGACTACCTTCCGGCTTAACCTTTCGGTGCAATATTGCAATTGCAATTGCGTTACCCTGTAATTATATTACATATCTTCCGCGGAAGGATTTTATTCGTGAAAAAAGGAACTTTCTTCTCTCTCTCTCTTTTTTTTTCTGACACCGATCAATATGTAGCAAGATTTCAGGCTATTGGATGTAACGATATTATTATTCTGTATATATTTAAGTACATTGAGTGGACATTTAAACACGATGAAAAAAATTTTAGATTTAATTTTTTGGTAATTGCGAAATTACTTAGTTTGCTTAGTTTACACTAGACTTGTTCGGTTCAATACAGCTTTAACATCGTTTTACCGTTCCCCGCGTAAACGTCGTCAAAGCATAATACGTGCGAAAAAAAGAAGATCAACCGACGTACCAGATTTCCCACTTATACAGCTACGAAGCTAGCATTCATTTTTTACCCTTGATCGATTTTTATTTATTTTTTTTTTATTTATTTTATTTTGTTACAATAAAAAATGAAAATGGCGACCGTGTAATAAGCGTACTGCAATAATCACTACCGTATAAAATAAGTTGTGAATTTTTACGAAAAAAATCCGTTGAACACACCCTCGTTTTACATTCTTTGTTTGTACCCACATGGCTTGCAGACATGTTAAAAGCGTAATCTTCACCCGTAAGCCGATACCTGACACAGTGCAGCAGCAGCAGCAGCAGTCTGACTCTAAAATGCATAAAAGAGCACGTAGATGCGTATATGCGTGTGGGTGTGTGTGTGTGTGTGGGTGCATACAAGTAAGACCATAGACTGGCAGCCTGGCGTTACGGTTTACAGGTTCGTCAAGTGCCTGCAGGACGCAGCCTAGACTACGGTATCTATCCCTACCTTATACTCCCTAGTCTAGCTGTGCGATACGTGCGCATATATAGCCTTATAATGTAATATTTTCCGAAGGGTCTGGAGTGAGAACGCGATGCCATGTGTAGTTTATGGTTACCGAACGGAACCTCAACGTTGTGCACACATTGCAGTCTTCTCTCAGGCAAGCCTGTGTATGTACACACGCGTACCTTCGACAAGGATGCGTGCACGTACAACGTATGTACGTAAGCCTCCGCATCTTGCAGCGTTATTCTACCTTACGTGGGTACACGCTTCACGGATGCCACGATAGATGCATTGGTATATCTCCACGCGTCCAACGTATGACCTGCAAGAATTTGATCAATCCGACGGAAATTTACTTTAGCTGGCAATTAACGATCCCACTGTTACGGGTATTGTTCTTTTCTCGAAACGTGTCGATTGACAATTCACGTGTAACGCGGATGATACACTCGTGTCAAACACCACTTCGGGTCTGGGCTGACGGAATATTAAAACTGTTACCGCATACAAAAAGTCATGTTTAGCTGTTTGAGTAAACGTGAAATTTTACATTTCCATTTCCTTCGTAATTCACGGGATAATGGGTTGACATGATAGACGGATAGCTTCGTTTTACACTTATATGATACAGCGTATTCTACACTCTACGTATAATCGCATGTTCAATTAATATATCGCTTTATCGTGTGTCAATTCGTGATTATCGTAGGGCAGAGTATCAATTTTAATAAGTATCGCCCTCTGTCGGTTTATCTTTCGTTGAAACGACGATAGAACGACGTCGTCGACACACACGCGTATACATACATATATATATACATATATGTATAAAAGTATAGGGTAGCATCCTAGGCACCCAGCCATTCGCCTGCACGTATGTGTCGCGTACACGTGTAGAAGGAGTAACGAAATACGCTAATCAAAGAAAGCGATAGAGGAGTTAGTGGAGGTGCATCGTGGCAGCCAGGGTACGATTTTACGTAACTCGATGTTCCGTATCCTGCAGCCTAAGTAAGACCACCACCACCATCGCATGCGTGTAAGCGTGTGTGTGTGTGTTACTATGCGCACTGGTTCAACTTTTTCACCACCAACCACCCACCCACACACACACACACACACACACACGCTTACACCTATTCTCTAGGCGTTAGAGCTAGGCATTATAACTACGTGGTACCGAGGCTCGACGCGACGTAGCGCCAGTAGCGATAAAGCGGTCCTCCGCCCCCTCCGCCCTCTTCGCCCCCCCCCCCCCCTCTTCATCCCCCTACTACTACCGTGCCACCGCTGCTCTCCTCTCAACTCCGACGACTCTCGTCGTCAGTACGGCTTTCGACGCCACCTCGAATGTACCATGATTATTCCTCGATTTCGAAACGAAACAGTCGGCGGTTACTTTTTCTATTCTTCCGAATTCCTCGCGACGACGCGAATCGCGCGGTGCGAATTTGAAATTTTTCATTTTTTTTTTTTTTCCAAGTGCTTCTTTTTTTCTTTTTTCTTTTTTTTCTACTTGTCCCGCAAAATCGTTTCAAACGATCATCGACCCTTGATCGATTATAACGACACGCGGTGTGTCGTTGTACGGTGCAGCGGAAAGCTCCAAAAGTGACTGTGCAGTGTTTAATGTTCATCCGTGTGCCGACAGCGAAACGGTTTTTACCTTTTGATTCTTGTGTTGTTTCGTTTATTTTTTTTTCTCTCATTACATTCAACCTGTCGTCGATCATGAATGTCATATTATATACTTGTGTTATATAATTGAATGAAATAATTTCTTCGACAACACGTGTGAAAAAAAATTGGCACGAGTGATGATCGCACAACGCCGAGCACGTGGAGTTAAACGGGGATTTTTATTTTTTTTTTTTTTTTGCTCCCGAATCAGTGTCGTCGCCCCCCCCCCCCCCCCCCCTCCCCCTCAAAGAAAATGTCACTCGAGCGACGAAAATATCGTTGAAAAATGTGAAACAAATTTCCCCACGCTATTTTTTTCTCTTTACTATATTTATTCTCGGCTGCATGGATGCGGCGCTGATTCCAGAGACGACTCGCATTCGGTTTATCGTGTTTACAGGTCGTCGTCGTCGTTATGAACGGCTGCCTCTGGGAGGGATTGGGATAAAATGTGCCGGATCCATGGGAAGGAAAAGGGAGGAAAGTTTAGTCTGCTTTACGTATCTTTGTTGACACTCGAGACTTCCGTATAATATATTTTAAATATCCGACTCTGCTGAAGGCTCGTTCTGCGTTACGTTACGCGGTATGCGTTCCTACGAGTATCCATGCGTGCATCGGCATAGCCAAAGCAATAACGCTCGAGCGATTTTCTTCCGATCTCTGTTGTTACATTACAGGTAGGTAGGTAGGTAGGTAGACTAAAGAGAGAAGAGATGGGCAGGCGTAGAAACCGCACGCTGCAACGCCTCCGTCAAGGAAATGCGAGAAGCGATGCGGAAGGGTTGGAATTAGGGTGAGAAAATATGCCCGTGAGAGGAGAAAGAGGAAGAGGGATTGGATAATTACTCGGAATTTTTATTTTTATTTTTTCACGTTCTTATTTGACACTACTTTTTTTCTTTAATGTTTTTTTTTTCTCGTCGTTACATTAATTTGTAGAAATTGTAGAATTTCACGAAACGTTGATAGTCGAATAATTGAACATCGTTCAAACGCGTACAAAGAATAACGTTTAAATCAGAATCGTTAAGATAAATAGAATGCAAAAAAATGAAAAGAAAAAAAAAATAGAAAACCAGAGAAAATCTGACCATCTCGTATCTCATTTGCTACGCGTATGTTTTCACCTTTTAATGTTTTCTCTTTTCTACGTTAAATTGCCTGAAATATTAACCCCCGTTACTCGGTATACAGTCGACGCAATAATCCGGTAACAAAAATTCCTTTTCAACGCGAATTTGACAATCGATCAAATCGATCTCTCAAATATTTGTCATACGTATATTTGACGTTATATACCGATATATAATATATACATGTGTCACACTCACACAGGTTAAACGACAGCGCGGGCGTTCTTTTCGTTGCGGTTTAAATACGCAAAAGACGATACATTCACGGTGTGCGGTAAACGCAACGCGTCGTAAACCCCCGCACAAATAATATGCGAGTGAAATTTCATCCGAGCACCGCACACGCAATAAGAAAGATGCGATCTTTTTTCTTAACGGCAAGCCGATTAGCGTATATTATATTATACGTGTACCTGGTTATATCTGTGTGCATGCACGTACCTGTGTATATATCCGCCCTCGTGCAACTACCCCGCGTGATCGCTGAAGGCGTCGTTCTCTTTTTCTCATTATTATTATTTTTATTATTATTTGTTTATTATTATTATTCGCGTGCGATCAAAAAACGCGGTTGTCATTTACCCGTTGGAAAAAATCAAATTCCATTACGTAAACCAAAAACTACGAGAATTATTATACGCATTTAACGTTATCGGTATGTTATATGCATCGTGCAATTTCAGTCACGATTAAAGGCTTTTGATTTTTTGCCCATTTGCTCTGATAATAATAGACTTGTAATAAATTGAGATTCTTCAATTTTAAACACAGCTGATAAAATATAACACGTTTCTTCTCGTCGTGGTTAACACTAGTCAAAATGACTGATTTTACAATTTAACTTTTGAAAATTCCTACTTTATGTTACATTTACTTCCGACAATGATTTAAATAACGACTCTTACAACGATAACTCAATGAGTAATATAATGAATTTTACCTTTCTTATATCGAACTGGTTTTAGAATTTCATTTAAAAAAAAATTTCTACCTCGCGTTAGATTTTACCTCGGTAGTTGGAGTGTCAGACAAGACTCGAGGATCGATCGGCGTGACTCTTATTTCTTGCAATCGTATCACGTGCGTTGATACGGCTACTGCAGAGCCCGTCTTTTCTCGTTCTCCACATCTCGTTGCCTACCTACATTACAATATACTGTTAGCGGGTGGGAAAAGTTCCGGAAGCGGAAAGTAGTCGACACGTCGTTATTGCTCGTCTGTAACGAGACATCGATCTTGACAGAGATACGGAATTATCTCGTCTTATGTTTCGAGGATATCGAAGCGTCGCGTAAAAGTAGAACAATTTTTATACGTACGTTTGCGTATAACTATCATCAATTTAGGTATTATGTAACTCCGTACCGGGGACTATTTATTATTTGATTTATTATCATTCTTTCTACGTTGGATGACGATAGTTTGAAAATTTCATATCAAACGTTAAACTATGCAATACGAATTAATCGATGCGAATCAAGTATTTTTTTTTTCTTTTTTTTCTTCTAGAAATTGCTTTCTCAATTTCCTACTTTGAAATATTTATATTACCGATTATTTAGCGACGAATTTCTCACGCGGTTTTTGTGCAAAAGAAAAATGTCTCGTCTTCTATTTATTTCTTTCCCTTTTTTGCGCGTGAATTATTTTATTCGCTCCGCGGGAGGGGGTAGAAACAATGCATTAAATTGAGCGTGAAAAATGTGAACAACGAAACAAAAACATACTTGGTGTTTTCTTTACTATCCACTACACGTAATTACTCAAAATTGAATGAAAATAAGAAACTATCGTCGCAGAGAACGAAAAATCGAAGAAGAAAAGAAAAGCTTGAGGAATAAAAATAAAAAAAAACAAACAAACAACCAAGTAAATTAAAAAGAAAGAGGAAAAAAGAGAGAAAATGACGATAATGGCGAACGGCGAAAGTAGGTACGAGCAAACTTCCTGCTGCCTGTTGTTCTTGTTGTATGTATAGGATGTTTACTCGTACATAGTGTAGGATTTACGCTCCGTTTCAGTCAATGTACGTACCTTTATACCTACCGTGGTGCAGGGCGGGAGTTTTACTGTTTCAACTCGCTACGTTCTTGCCGCATGGCGTGGTTTTTAGTTTATTTTATATCGTGCATTTGTACGTGTATGTATGCACGCGGACTTGTGCAAGTTGTATAAATACGGCACGCGTTTAACGCGAGTTGCGAGAGGCAGGTAACTTTGTTATTAATTAACGCTGTACGTTACTTGTACAACTACACAGGGTACAACAATTAATCAACGAGCTCGTTACACGTGAGGCATTCCACCCTAAATCGACCCGTACTATCGTCGGTGATTTTATTTATTTTTAAGTACTGCGTTTTTAGATTAAGATGTAAGATTTTACTACTCCCAAAAATATCTACGTAAATCTACAATTTTCGTGTCAACTTGTATTTTTCTTTTTCTCATATTTATCTTTAATTCGATATTTCTCGCTACTCAATCACTTGTTTCGCATGTAGCTTCTGAAACAAATACTTTCCGATTTCCATCTTGGTCTCATAATTATCATTTTTCAACAAGTAATTGATGAGAAAAATTTAAAACCAGTCGATTGGGCTTCTTCATTCAAAAATTGGGTTTCTGCTTATTTTGGAGCAGGAAAATCAAACCCGTGTTCCAGAGAGTCTAAAACTCGGTGAAAGTTGTTCTTTTTGTACACTCTGAACCGTACTTAATAATGAAAATAAATCACCGACGGTGAAAATCGGGCGTAGAGATCGGCTTGCGACGAAATGATTCGAACAACAAATCGATAATAATTCTCAAAATCATGGCGTTTAATCAACTAATCGTTATCGACGTGCAAAGCAGAGAATCCGCAGATGTGTTTAACCTGCCGTTCAAATTTAACACCACGCAATTTGCGCACATATTATGTATAGTAGTCTGTAAACCGCAAGGCAAACTGCATCGAATTATCAACGGACATTCCGTTTGGACAGATGGGAGAATGGACGGTATGTAGGGTGACATTTTGCCTCTTCGTGTATCGAAACCGCGATGAAAGGAAAGCAAAGGGAAGGGACGATAAGGGGAGGGAAGGGCGACCCTTCGTTTCTGATACAAACATCGGCGTGCACTTTCGTTATATTATTTATACCTACCCTTCGACAAATGCTTTGTGCACTCGGCAACCCCTGAAAATGTTAAGGGTGAAGTAGGGGGGGATTCCGATCGGTGCTCGGTTGCACACTAACCGAAATTAAACGGGGGTTGGGTCGTCTCGTTTATCAGTTTGACCCCACGACACGGCGTTCCAGAAACGAATTTATACATTTATACACTTCCCCGATTATTCCTGACTCGGCATTTCATTTTATGAAAATTTGCCGAGTTCTCGTTTACGGACTTATTTTTCTCGTTTCTACCCTCTTTTTTGGCTGCGAAAATTTGATAGGAAGTAGAAATTAATTCTACGGTATTGTACGTTTACGTGAATTACACATTACTTTTGCGATGTGTTCAGATACGTGCTTAATTAATTTCATCAAATTGAAGAGATGTTTTACCGATTTCGTGAAATTATCTCACATGTACAATAACGACTAATAAGTGACGGATATTGATATTTGTACAGCTAAAACAGTTTCACAAAGTCGATAAAATTCTCATTGATTCAGAGGATTGAGAAAAAAAATATTGATTCACGGTGTTTAAGAAGTACGGGCGTGTAAAACAAGACGTTTCGCGTACCGTTACGAATTTCAACATTTCACGAGTCGAAAGCATAAGCTACGTTGATTCGTAGAATCAAAGAATTGCGGTAAATCGATAATACATCGAATCTCGATCAATAGGAATTTGACTAGTTTTGGAATACTGATACAACAAGCGTAAAGTATAACGACGATGACGATGATGATAATTTTATCGATCACGGTGCAAACGCATAACGGATTATAAAAAGACGTTGAATCTTCCTGAATACACGGTGTGAAGGATAAGGAGAAGGAGGAGGAGGAGGAGTGAGAACCTCTGCATGGTCGGTTCTATAAATGTCTAGCATATGGCCCCCGTGTCGTCCCATCGATACCACGTTGCCTTGCCCCATTCGACCCCCTAAATATTGGACCTTGGATATTGCCCCATCTCCGAAAGCTATGGGGCCCCATAGACACGTTTCTCCGGTCGTGGGTGCGGCGGGGATACTTGCTCCCTTTTCCCAGAGCTGCGCGATCACTCATTCAAGATCTTCATATCCCACGGAGAATCCTCTTCTTGTTCTACAGAGTTGGAAATGTACCGACGGGAAATTTAACGTTTCAAAAAGTCCGAGCGTAACATCGCGAAATGGTGAAATAATCGTTTCATATTATCTGGAAATATGTAAGGTTTATTCTGGTTCAAGGGTCGTAAGGTTTACTTTCAATTCGTTCTTTGGTTTAATTACGAATACATACGATAATCATGTAGGATGATACAAAAAGTTGTACACGCGTAGCTGTCTCCTCGCGTTGTTGTACAGACGGTTATGTATCTGTGTGCTTTTAGCTTTCAACTTCATAACGCGATTATTACGCGAAGGCATAATGTAGTAGCTAATAGGTGAGCGTGTAAGTTATGCATACACGCTATGTACGCGGTAAATGAGTTTCAGTGTTCTTCGTTGTGTGTGTGCGTGTGTAAACACTCGCATGTGTGTCAAAAAATACAAAAATGTATAACGGTTGAGTAATTGCGAAAAAAGAGATAGAAAAGGAAACATTAAGGACCGATGCATTTTATTTTATTTTATTTTTTTTTTTCTTTTACGAGAAATTTCAATTTAAACGTGTTGATGTCCCAATAGAAAAAAAGAAAAAAAAATATAAGGATCGAAAGATGAAAACCAAACTTTCACGATATTACATGTATAATTTATACGAATAGCCGTGTGCACGAATAAAACGTTACAGTGATTAAGGAAATAATATTTTAATTGAATCTCGCGTCTCTGTTATTATAATAGTTGAATATTGCGTATATCTTGTTAATTAATTATCGTACGGGTAGTAAAATATCAACTTTGCTTTGCACGAGAATCACGATTCTTTTTCTGACCCATAGCAGTATATTACTATATTTTCTTCATTACGAGGTTCCGCGTTGAATAATTTTGCAATCTTTCTTTCCCGCGCATTGTGTGCAATTCTTTCGATTATTTTAGCCAGCGTAATGATACTCGTGGTTTTCCAGTCGGAAATACAAAAAAAAAAAATAATCTTCCACAAAGTATGCTGACAAACTACTTCTCGTATCGATCGCCGTGTCTCTCTGTTTCTAATCGTAAGTGTACGGTACCTACATAAGATTGTTTAGCCACTGCTATAATTACGTAATTAAATTCCGACTAGATGGGTCGTACAATTACATGTGTGCGTATACACACACACACACACACACATGTATACACGTACATTTTCTCAATTACACCCAACGCGATTGGCTCTCTCGGGTCTTTTATGCGCCCATAGATCGATCTTGCAGGTACGACATAAAGTATAGATACGGTATAAAAGAACATCTGTTTATATATATATATATATATATGTATGCGTATATACACGATATTACACGTATTATACCATACATTGTGTAATCACAATTTGTCGTATATATACATATACGTGTATATATGTATAGGTATAATTATTAGTCAACAAGCTATTATTTGCGAACCTCTTCAAACTGACGGACATGTTGCAAGTAAATTCTAACACGGTTATTATTCTCGCAAAGTCGTCGCTTTTTCGTCGCACGATCCGCAAGTAAAACGATGTAGAAATTCGTTGTAAAAACAAACCAAGCAAAAAAAGAAAAGAAAAAAAAAACAAGGAACAGAAATAACGATACAAAAAGAAACACATTAATTAACCGGTAGCTGGAGAGGAGAAATCCTTCTGGAAAAATTGTGGGTGGTGTAATAGTATAAGGCAAAAAAGAAAAAGAGAAATACATATATGTATGTATATATATATATATATAAATATATATATATATACCTACGAGTTGTTGACACCCTGCAAAAGAAACGCCGCAGGGGATATGAGATTCCTTCACTCTCTCTTTCTCTCCCTTCGCAAATCGCGACAACAGGGAGCGAATTCAAAAAACGTGTCGAGGGGTTGTATATTGTAATACGTATATGTATGTATGTATGCATAGGTATATTATAATTGTGTATGGGGTGAGGGCAAAAACCGGAAAACATATTACGCATATATGTTTTTTTCCACACGAACGACTCTACGAGCCATGCGACATGATATCGATGCTAATCCGAATTCCTGTAACGACTTTTATCATCCACTCGGGTATCGCTTCTTTTTATTTTTTTTTTTCTTGCAACTTTTTGCCATCGTACGTGCGTCAATTTTCTTACGCATCTTTTGCCCTGATCTCGGAAAAATAAACGGAAATAAGATTTATTAATTTACAACATTAATATTGTTGTTATCGTTGTTGTTTTTGTTAACGATTTTTGAGCAGGTATTTAATGACGTTTTTTACTATTGCGAACTTTGCGTTTATCGTAAATGTGAAAATGTATATCGAGTGTTCGATCCTACTTACCGCTTACCGTCTTTCATTTTCTCTTATTTCCCTTCGGGTTTTCTCAACTGGCATATTTGTAGCCTGACCGTTTCGCCGTTCTACACAGCCGCGCTTGCTGCATATTGCATGTTACAAAATCCTGTACAGTATAAGCTGGGAATCGGATCGAAGAGCCGTGACCGCCTGCTGCCGACGTTGAAAATACACGCGTATATTCGCTGAGACATGTGTCTGGAATATTGTCTGCGCCGGATGCTGCGAGCTTATGCGATATGGAAAAGAGATCCCGAGGGTTCGCCGGATTGTTGGGGTATTACGTCGAAAGCGAGAGAGAGAGAGAGAGAGAGAGATTTCGCTGCGTTATTCTGTACGATACTTCGTCAATGATGATTAATCACTTGTAAAACATCTGTCGCAGAAAAAAAAAATCAATAAATGAAATAAATAATAAAGAAACCGAAATGCAAAAACCGTCATCAAACTTTTTTTCTCGGTTTTTTTTTTCGTCGTTTTCACGTGCATGTAACGGAATATTAAATGTGAATCTACTTTTTTTTTTGAAAATTGCCAACACGGATACGTACCTACTCTACCTTCTTACGATAAAATTTGTAAATAGGTGAAAATTCAATGACGCGTGATAAAAAAAACTCTTTTACGCATGTGTTATAACCTAATGTTTTAACCTGAAACACGTAGTAAAGAATTTCCGAAAGGGAATCTCTTCTCTCGCTGTCAGTGCCGCCAGCGGCGGGTGGTAGTAAAATTCCATTCATCAGCAGAGATGCTGGTCCCTCCTCTTCTTCAGGAATTCCACCGCCAAGGACATTAAACCGAAATACTTTACCTGCGGAGTTTTTTTTTTTTTTTTGCCCCCCTTTATTTTTAACACACACTTACAGACCTGTCCAATACACACACGTTACACACATGCATAGTTACCCCTCGGCGCTTGTATAATATTTTAATAATAATTTTCCCGCAGCCTCTGAGCTTTCGGCTTTTAATATGCCATAAAAGTAAGGATGAGGGCTGGAAGTTCGGTCGAAAGTTGAAAATTAGCAGGGTAAAAGTACTTGGGGAAGGGAGGTTGGTTCAGCTTTGTCATTCCGTTTTTTTTTTTTTTTTTTATATCTAAATTCCTTCCTTCCTTCCTTCCGTCTTCTTCTTTTTATTTTATTTTTTGTATATTATTATTTTTCTTCTTCGCTCCTGTGCTTTTCGTCGGCCGTTGAAAACAAACATTCTCGTTTCATCATCGCGGGGGTGGGGGTGGGGGGGCGTGCTTCGTATTATAAGCTGTCGAGTGAGTCGAGTCCTGAATTTAATTAACGTCTGACTGATGAATTAGATTATACACGTTCCGACGGTCAAAGTTAAGCCGCGCAACATTATTGTTATAAAATACACAAGCTTACGGCTTTATCATGTAAATTAAATTGCAATTACTAAATTCGATTAACTTGGTATGTAATAAACAAGCATTACACGAACAAACTCTTTGATTATTTCAGCTGTTACAATACTTGCCACAATGCAATATCGGAAGAGTAAAGGACCATTTTTTTTTTTATACACTCATCGCGCGTAAATTTTCTGCAATTAGCCGGTCGGAGGTTGTAAGGTCAAGGTCAAAGGTTATGGCTATTATTATTATTCATTATTATTATTATTATAATCATTATTCGTTATTATGCAGGTATTACGAATACGGTAAACTCTCCCGAACAAGGGATGTAAATTGTTGTTAATTACTCGGAGAAGCAAAAGCTGGATTTTCAGCCGGATGGCCGTATAATTCGTTGGGTATAAAATAATTGATGGTTTTGTTTACGTACACTCCTTGTACGTATGTATCCCTATACATAACCCATAGCATATACCAATGCGTATTTTACACAGTCGTACCGAAAACGGATTATACCGCATGCCTAGGTATGTAAAATCACTAGCCGGAAATTTTGCTCATGTATACGATTTATAATAAATCCTCATCGCAGTTGTTTGTTAAAGCTGCGCAGCTTCCGGCTTACAGAGATTGATCGATCGTTATACGCAGTTGTGTAAACAAGACACATCGCCATTTCGCGTCGGTATAATTCTCAACAACCGCGCGATAAAATGACGAAACATGGCAAAACCGTTGTCGTTGAAAAATTTGAGTGATATGACGAGAAGAAGAATGACGAAAGAAAAATACGCGTCGAACAAATCGTTGTTTCTAAAAATGTTAGGGCGAAGTTTTTCTAACGATATCGTAGAATCACCTTCGTATTATTCTTACAGGGAAGGTGTATCCCACGTGGACGATCTCTTCGTTTAATTTTTTTATTTTTTTATTTTTTTTTATTTTTAAATATGTTACAGTAGACCGAAAACCAAGCGACACGTGTTTTTCTTTCTTTTTTTCATCGCTCGTCAGACACTCGAAGAGCGGTGAAACCACCCTCCAAAGTAAGGCGTGTCAAGGGGTGATTTGGCAATTTCACCCCCAAAGAAAATAATATTTTTCAACCAATCAACCAAACGGAAAATTTTACACCCAACGTGAAAGTGAAAAATGTAGTTTCCTCGCGTAAAACCAAAAGAAAAAGAAAAGAAACGGCTACCAAATCGCCCCTTGACACTCCTTTCTTTGGCCCCCCCCTTAAAATGTTTGACGGGAGATAAAAAAAAAAAAATGCGTCGCTTAGTTTTTCGTTCGCCGTAACGTATTACAACAGAAATGAAACGGGAGATATCGACCCGGGATACTTTTCTTGTTAGTCAAGTGCACTGGCCTGGATTCGTGAAGTCGAGACGGACCCTCGACACGGAGAAGATTCTTCCCTTCGTCCTTTCATCTCCCTGCGTTTACATTCATTCCTTCGGTGTTGTAGAAACGCCTGCGCGCAGGTGAACCGGGATTATACCTGCGCGCAGTCGTCACGGTTCCCGCAGGTTCACGGATCACGGAAACAGGTATGCGGCAAGGAAAGCTTGGCCGCCCAGTTTTCCCCGTAATTCAGGGTGGCCGAGGTCAAGGCGACGATTAAAGTTTCAGTCGAAAGAAGGCTCGAGAGTCGGTCGGTCGCCGAAATTCAACGCGGTAAAGAAGTTTTTTTTCATAAGAATTGAAACGTGATTAACGCAGAAAAGTAAGATAATTGTCATTTGAAAATCTTGTTTGTACACCGTTTTAACGACGTTAGGTGTGAGTGTGCGTGTGTGTGTGTATGTATATGTATTGAACTCCGAATTACGTAACGGGGAAAAAGCCCGATGTGGAGAATAACAAGAAAAATTATCAAACTGTACAACGATTATACTCACATACATACCTACATTTACACGCCGAGGATTCGAATCGGAGCAACGGTCAGAAGCGCCTCGCATGAATGACCGAGCTTTGATAATTAAATTCTCGTCTAGCGATAATGATATACGTGCGTGTGTGTGCGTGTGTGTGTATATATTTTATACGCGTGGTTATAATACGCAGTGTAGTATTGAATGGTCAGTGGGAGATAATGGAGCTCGCAACTTGTTGTTGCTGTTCCTGCTTGGTACTAATCCGTGACGATGACACCAATGCGTAGCTTTTACGCCTCGAGTTATACGCCCCTAATCGTCAATTATACGTATACGTATACGTATGCGGATTTTTGAAAACGCGCGTTTATTCTATACCGCAATTATTCCTCGATGCTCGTTTTCAAACACGCGTGGCGTAAGCGAAGAGAAATATATTGCGATAAGTGATATTGAATAAGAAATTTGAAGAAAAAGAAAAGACATCAACTCATCACCAGCGTTAAAAGTTGAAAAAATAATTTCAAATATATTACAAATATCGAATTCGTTCGCCGGAAGATTTTGTTTTTATCTTGTATATTTATTTATTTATTTATTTATTTTTCTCCGTTTATAATATACATATACCTGCGTTATAATATTACAGTAAAATCTGCGCGCAACGAGTTGACTCGGGGGTTGATTAAAACATCTCTTACATAATATCGTGGCGTGGGTACGTATATCTTCTGGGTTTCTACTTCTATCTGCCGCATCGCCGAGGAAGAATTTTGTTCTCTTCTTTTTCCTTCTCTAACGATATTCCTCGTATCACCCCTCCGTGTCTCCGAGCTGAGCTGATAACGCGCGATACGAATTATAAACTCAACACTGCAACGTGTTTGCAACCGTTTCGGTTTCGGATTTCGTCTACCGGTCTTCTCCTCTTATCGCGTACGTTTCGTATTTTTTTCTTTTCTTCGTTTTCTCTTTCTCCTTCTCATTCCCCTCCTCTCCTCCCGTCAAAAATTTTTAAACGATAATGAAATACCTCCCCCTCTCCCTGTTGTCGCGTCACCTTGCCTCACATGCCGGCAGGTTATGTTATATTTTATATTACACACACTCGGCATCCCGAGAACTCCGCAGGCTCGTATGCGATCACTCACTCGTGTCCTGTTCAGCCGCACGAGTAAAGAAATATAAAAATTTTTTTCCTCTCTGCTTGTCTATTTGTCGTTTATGTTTATACTCATGGTGATTTTTTTCTTTTTTCTTTCACTCCCCGCACGCGAAGAACAGAATTCTAAGGACCGATCCGTTTGTTTCGTGTAACCGTAATACGTATGTATAGTGAAAAGTGTGCCCTCTGAAACTGTGCGGTCAAATGTTATAAATAATCAAAAGAATCGCATTGAGATAATATTGTAACATGCTGCATATAAGAGAGAATATTATAAACGATAATGAACAGAAAGTGAAGTTACGCTATAAATAATAACAAAGAATCATACACCGTTCAAGTAACAAGACCCACAATATTAATAATAATAATAACAACAACAATAATAAGAGTAATAGAAATATTGAACAATGGGGGGTAATTGGCGAGGGGAATATCGGGCGGCGAGAGGAAGGTGAGCGTGAGGAGGAGGAGGGGGAGGTTTTCACCCTCGCGTCACATCCAGAGATGCGAAAACACACGTGCCAGCAGCCCCCCGTTAATTCTAACTCCGGCGTTGCTGCTGCTGCTGCTGCTGCTGCCGCTGCGACCGGGGGAATCAGGGGGCCGGTGCGAAGGTGGAACAGCTTCCACGGGGGTGGACCCGCCGCCCACGGAGGTGCCGAACCCTTCAGAGCCTTGCCGAGGGCCATTCAAGCCCTCAGAAGCGAGAGCGTCGACAGGACGAGTCACAGGGCGCAGCCACCGCCACCGCCCTCCTTTCCCAGGAGGAGGTTTTCCGTTTGGTGAGGCTCAGACTCGCGACAGAGAAAAGTTTACGTTGGAAACCTGTGGGGCATTCAACGGAGAATCGGTAGATCGTGTATGAGGAGATTGTCTCTTAATCGAGTCGAAAATAATAATCGAACACGACTCGATTAAAGAGGTAGAAATTAATCGATTAATCGGCTGTTTCGTTTTTTTTTTTTTTTTTTTTTTTTGAAACGTCGCATATGAGACCAAAATTTCGTAAGTTTCTATACCGAGTGGTCTTGATAGCGGAAAAGTTTTTTGATAATTTATAGTTTGATTGAAAATATTTTTCAATATCAGGTGAAAACATTCATTCATCTTTCGCTTGTGGTGTTAAGTGGGTTTCAAGTGGGTAATTGGTAAGTAAGACAATAATAATAATTGATATTGTATCGCGTCGTTTATGGTTGTAAAAGACTAAAATCAATTTCTGAAATATACACTAATTCTATGATTTAAAATATAATTTTTGAACACCACACGATAATGGGATCTTAATATTTGCTATCTTTTTTGGCAATTTTTCAGTTTTTCCATGTCGGAATTGCGTTTTTTTTTTTTTTTAATATGCTTCGATCCAAATAAATTGCTGAATTACACTATTTTCATGATTTCGTGATCTATTTAGATCGGGAAATAGAAAAAAAAACCTCAATTCCGACATGGAAGAACTAAAAACTTGCCAAACAAATAGTAAATATTGAGATCACATTATCGTGTGGTGCTTAAAATTCACTTTTCAAATTGTAGAATCTGTGTAAATTTTTTCAGAGCTTTTACTACTGACGTATTTGGAATTGGTTTTTGATTTTTTTTTCCAATTTCCACAGTGCCTAAAAAATTCTTAAAAAAATTCCGAAACCCTTTCAAGTCGGTGAGAGCATCATAAAAAAAAGTGATTAGAATCGAAGGAGGCGAGGAAAATGGACTGCTAATTTGACGTGGAATGCCCCACATACTTTTCCTGACCGAATTTTCCTTTCCTTTCTTTTTTTTTTTCTACCACAACCTGAAAATATTATTTTTTAGGTATAACAAAGTGGTGTGAAATTTATATTCCATAGCTGACAGGTAACCAAACAATTTATTTTTGGTAAAAATTGACTCGGTGACTTGGGAAACTGATATTTGGAATCGATTTTTTTTTTCTTCTCTGATCGTGTTAATTTGGAAATTTCGAGAATATTTATTTCAAACGCTGAGCAAATTTTATAGCAACGATGGGTTAAAATATTTGTTTAGGAGAGCGAGAAATTTCGAGGTTTGTGTTATGGAACATCGGAGTATTATATTATATTGTCGGAGTGCGAACATGTCAAAGACATTTTTCGCAGACTTTTAACTTTTTTTTGGGGGGAGAGGAGCATTTTCCCAAACGGCCCTCGAGGGCGTTCATGGAAAGCCAAAGAGAGAGATGGTGAGAAATAGAATATGCATAATAAAGTGTTTGTCGAATCGTGCAGCACCGAACCTTTTTTCCTTTCTTTTCTCACCCCTTGGGATCTAAAGGGAAGAAGAAAAATATTTTCTTCTTCATCGTATATACGCGGCAGAAGGTTTAGGTATGTATTATATATACTCTGCGATTTGAATATTTTACAAGGAATTCGCAAATTCAATCGACGCGTGATATTTCAATTCAGGGTATATTACTGTGTTCGATGGACGGAATGGTTCGTTTATTTAATAGAATATATACCCACTCACTTATACGTGCGTAAGTAAAACATGAACACAAATTCTAATATCATTGCGATTTTTCTTTCGTAAATAATTATCGTAGGTAATTGAGAAACGTCTTCTCGAGTTATCCACCTTTCCCGTCCGAGGTTTGAAATATTTTTTTTTCTCCTTCTTTTCCTGCTCAGTTAAATCATATTTTTATCATCTCAAGTTTGCCTGAACAGCTCAGTCTTATAATAATTATACCTGTTCAATTAGTGAGAAATATTACATCCTATTAAAAATAAGGATAAAATTTTAATATTCCTTATACATGTGTGTGTATATATATATATATAAAACTTCATTCCAAAACGTAAATCGTCGGTTGATCCGATTCTTATTAATTTTGTTTTTTTTCCTCCCTTTCTTTAATTACTCGAGGAGTTGGGGTGGCAAAATATTACAGCTTATTCGTAATATTCTTCGTTAAAGAAATGCTGAAAAAACAAAAAACAGGGAAAATAAGAAAAAGAGGGGGAAAAAACACTCCAATCGTATTCTCGCAGAACAATCGACTGCCGAGGGTGAAGCTTTTGGATTAGCAGAGATAAAGGAAAGCAAGGAGGGAAAAAAAAAAGAAAATTATAAATTTCCTGGGATTTATCTGAACGATTCGTCGAACAGAATAATATGCGCGAGAAATGCGGCGATGAAAATATGTTGTTTTTAACCGAAGCATACCGCGAACCGTTGAATTAGTTCCGATTTAATTCAACTTTCTTTCCCCTCGTTGCTTATTCTTTCCGCTTGCATAATTTATACATTTTATTTTTATTTTTTCTCTCTTCTTTCCCTCCTGGTTTAAATTTAATTTCCGCGTCTGGTATCGCGAATTTGTTGTAAACTTTTCCACTGTTACAACACCGAACGTCTTCTCCCATTCTCACACAGAATATTACCCGCGAGTACAAGGCGCCGGTTTATTTTATCGCGTAAACCAGCTAAAACCCCCGTTAAATGCACTCCCGGTTAGCCGAGAACCGAGAACAGAGCCTCGCCTCAGCTCTTAGACGCTAAGAGTGTGCAAGCGGTGTGTAAGGTGTATAAGTAATACAGCTCGGGCAATATCCGTGTAGTTGGAACGAAAGGTGTGTATAAGGTACTGTATACGCTGGAGGATGAAGTGGAGGTCGGAACAATGAAAACGGTTTAGCTCAGGCAACAGTTATTAGCTTAGCTCAGCACCGCTGCTGGTGCTGCAGCTGGTGGTTTGGTTCGTTTTACAATTAGCCGTAAATTATACACGGAGACAAGGAGAAGTAGGGACAAACAAGGACGCGACGGCGATTCGGCCTTTCCGGATTTCTCCGACTTTTTAGAAATTAAAATTTCACCTCAGGAATCCTCCAAGAAGGCGAGGAAAGCCGATCGTTCTTCGTTCGATGCGTAACTCTTGCGGAACTCTAATTAACCGGTCGCCGATTCATGCCGTCGTGTTGTTGTCGTTGTTGTTGTTGATCTTGTTGCTTCACAACCTCGGCTGGTGGATGTACAACGGTAGAATTTGCCAAAATCGACTCAACGGACTGATTATATTATTTCGTTAGAATAGAAATCGATTGTTTTACTATCGTCGGTGACCGTTATCGAGTAAATTGTAAGTTGTAGATTCTCATCTTCTTATTGATTAGAAAAATAAACAAATTTAATCCCGTACCGTAACGAGCGATTTTCGTGCTAATCTGCGGCGGTAACAAAAGAGCGGTAAAATTCGGAGCAAGCTGAAAGATACGAATGGCAAAGAAGAAAAAACAAGTAACCTGGAACGAAGAATTCATTCAACGCCGCTGTACAGGCAACTTGCAATCGCGTCCATGTACGCTTGGTTGCATCGCGCAAGGCGTTCTCTGTTTTCTAACCGCTAACCGAATCAAACTTACTGTATAGCAATGCATCTCGCCTGTACCGTTGCTGCTACATTCTGATGTTGCAGGCGTTAGGCGGTGTGCAGCGCGTTTATATCACCCCTTTGAAAAAGTTTCACTTTGATGTTGAAACAAAATTCTCTCCCCTTTTTCCACGTTCTGTTTTACCCGTTATTTATTTTTTTTTTTTTTTTCTTTCATTGTACTGCTCATCAAACAAAACTTCCGATCGAAAAGTTGTTAAACTTTTACGAACCAGAAAGAGGAAAAAGTGAACAGAAAATAATAGACGTAAAAGGTGAGGGGGGCTAAAGCCGCGCGGCGTGATCGCTGTCCGTGAAATCGAATCACGTGCAGATGCAAAATAGGAAGAGTAACGGTTTTTAACTACAAACGTTGACAAATCTCTGCGTGACACCTGCCAATTGTCCCAATACATAATATACGTATATAAGTATATGGATGTACGTAGGTATCGGCGGCGCAGAGTTATGCAGAATTACGGGAATCGAATTACGCGACCGGAGTTGTCGATTAACACTCACCGGACGAAATTCTGTTATTTTAGTCGGGTTTAAATATTTCAGGTACTTACCAGGTTTGGCCACAGAACTGAAAAACCTGGAATTATCAAAGTATTAAAAAGGGGTCGTGAAAAACCTGGAATTGTGAGGGGATTTTTAATTTGGTCGTGCAAACAACTGAATATATCTGTTTTCTATCACCGTAATTGGGAACAATTTTTTTGAGGTAACAAGCTTACGTTTTTTCATGGAGAAAAGAAATTGGCTTAAACTGACTTTTTTGTACGTTATATTTTTATTCAATTCGAATTGAATTCGAACCGAATATACAGTCAATAAGCTGAACGATTTAGGTTTTAGTAACTTAGTAAAACTGGGAAAATGTCAGGTAAAACTAGGTTTTTAGGTCTTGGAAAACCTGGAAATATCGTGGAATTGTTTTCCCAAAAATTTGTGGCCATCCTAATTAATTTACGTCACTTGTACACCTCTTGTGTTCTGATCTTTCAGTCTCTGTTTAGGAATACCTGTAAGAAATAACCTCGCGTCAACGTTTTTTCTTTTTGTTTTTTTTTCTTCCTCCTTGCCTTGTTTTTCGCTTTCTCTTGACGCGTTATAAATTTTCATAAAAACTTGGCAAACGACGTCCCGGTACAAACAGCCGGATTATAAGCTTTGAACCTGTTATAACGAAAAGAGCACTTGACCTCTCTCGTCTTATTAAAAATCCCGCGCGCAACCCCGTTCAGTTGAAATTACGCACTTGGAAGGTAGAAGGAACGGTGGAAATCGGGGACAGGAAGGGGAAGGATTTTCAAAGAAGCTTTTCCAGAGATTGAACTTTTTTTGGAAAATTTATGTAAAGCAAGTCGACCAAATTTCTTATACCTGTGTGTTTGTGTGTTTTTTTAACAGCCCTGAGATTGCCCGCGGAGGGTGTAAGATAAACAATTATCTCAATCTCGTTTTACCGTCGTTGAATACACGTGTCTCACACCCTATTTGCATATGTACCAACCGCTGCGATGTAACCGTTTATCAGAGATTTTTTAGTCCGTATGCGGTGACTTGACACGTATCAAATAACTTTACGACCTCGTCTACTTTCTGTGTTTCAGCTTTGGTAAGCGGACGGGAGGAAGCGCCCGAAGGCCGAACGAATGCTTCGTCTTGGAACCCTCCGAGATGATAGTCGTGAGTATAAAAATTATTCACCTTTTTGTACACGCTGTATCCGACGTCGTTTTCTACCTCGTTGCTTTCCTTCTTATTGTTGAAAATTGATTTTACACGTCAGTGACTTCGATCCGTCTTCAACTCGACTTACTCGTTTCAAAGGAAATTTTTCGGGAAGATAAAAAAAACACTAAACGTTTCAAGTTTTCAACCCTTTTAGTCACCTGGACGAAGCTTATTCGTTATTCAACACTTACATTCGTGCAATTCACTTTCTTTTTTTTTTTTTTGGTACGGAAGTGCCATTATACGTTTCTTGCATATAATGTATTTATCGACGCTGAATCCGAATCTAATGTAAAAGATTTAATTAAACCAAAAACAACCCCTAGAATGAGGTGAAAATGGGGTGAATTAGCAACATTGTTAAACAGACAGTCTTCTTGAATGAGATCTTTGTATGAATATTTATTTCGATAGAGTAAGATTTTAGGCCTACAATAGGTGCCACCCCCAACACTATCTATATGCACCCTTAAGGAAGGTGAAAACTACCCCTATGCATTGAATTTTGTAAATCTGATGGTCATTCTGAGATCTCTGTTTGTTATTCAATGAATTCCAAGAGTTCTTAGTATACGTTTATTATCAAATTTCTCCGCTAACGCATTACATTCGCGAAAATACGTTTTTTTTTTTTCTTTTCATCTGCACATGTTTATTTATAAACAATTATGGTGTAAGAAAAAATCCTAATCATTCCAAAGTTTAAGTATTGTTTTTGTTTTTAACCTGAAAATGCGTAAGAATCAGGATTTTGCATGGAATATACAAAAAAAAATGACAAATACACGAGTTTTGTCAATTTTCGGTCACACGAAAAGCCACCGAAAGGGTTAAATCGTAAAAGCGGCCTGCTCCGTGGAATATCGAACGCCTTTTCAATACTCGGTAATATCTTCACGCTGAATAGCCATAGGCAGAGTTAGGTTATCAACTAACAAGACTGATTGTGAGACGGTCGAATGACTCGAGGTCCGTACCGAGAGACGGCCACGGCAGCTTACCTTCTACGAGAGAATAATCTGATCCGCGCAGACCTGCAGGCACGAAAATCCTCTACGACGGTTAATCGATACTTTCCACGACGTTATGATGCTTATAGGTTACAGAGACAACTCCCCGGGTATTATGCAGATTGTTAAGGAAACTCTGCCTCGAAACGTGATATCCGTGATTTCTTTTGGATTACGTAAGGTATGAAGGGGAGTAGGTGAAATGGATTCAAATTTGAATACAATTAATCATTGTCGTTGGACGTGCGATGGATCATCGTCGGACTGCGTATCGATTATAAAATTGAGACGATGTACGAATGGGTTCAATATTTTTTTGTTCTCGACTTTGGGGGTGGGATAGA
The DNA here is from genome assembly GCF_021155785.1 of Neodiprion fabricii. Lineage (NCBI taxonomy): Eukaryota > Metazoa > Arthropoda > Insecta > Hymenoptera > Diprionidae > Neodiprion > Neodiprion fabricii. The sequence goes on from NC_060239.1 coordinate 4,147,941, forward strand.
AAAATGCGAATGACCAAAAAGGTCGACGGGACGAAATTGCGAAAGTCAAATTACCGACAGTTAAAAACGTAGAAAGCGTTACAAGCACGAAAAGTTTTCTTGTAGATAGATAAATATTGAGGAAAAAAAAATGTACAAACAAAATATTGTACTGCGAAAATACTGAACGGTCAAAAAGGTGACTTTTCAAATGTCGGACAGGTGCCGTTTTCGAAAATTTATCGAAATCTCGAGGCCCGCTGATTGTGAGACAGAATGGACAAAATATCGGAAGGTTGCAAGACGTCGGAAACACGTTTATTTATTCCTTTGAACGTCACTAGTTTCAGCTGATCGATGGAGTTACGCTTGTGAAGCGACCCGAGAACCCTGACGTAAATGTGGAAGGCGATTTAATGCAATAATGTCTTGAATAAATCAAACCTACGGTAAAAAAGATGCACCGTTTAAATGTTACTAAAAATATGTTGACAATTCTTTTTGGCTTTAATGACACAAACGATCCTCCAATACAACGAGGTTATCTTGATAAATCTGGCGTCGAGTTTACGAATGTCACGATCACTCGTCATGTTAAAATTCGTATCTCGAAAATTTCGAATCTTCTATCGGTCGAATTTTTGGTCTTTCGGGATTTTGACCCCCACCCAACTTTTTATATTTACTAATAATAAAATAAATAAAATACATAATAAAATAAAAAATAATAAAATAATAAAATTGACTCAAAAGAAGAAAAGTCTCACTCGCAATTATACTTTGTACCCATAACGTGACGATTAATATTAATTATATGTATATGTATGTATGAGATCAATTTTCAATGACAACGAGTATGATGGATTAGGGTACGGGTATAGAATTCTATGCAGGTGGGGAAAGAGAAAAGGTGAGACGCGGGATGAAAAATGAAAAAGCTTTTCGTCGTTGCTTTTTTTCTTTCTTTTTTTTCATCTCTTTCTAACTACGCCTCGGTGAATAATATACACGGGAACGAAACTTTTCCTCCACCCTTTCCATTAGCATCTATATTACTTTTGGCTACGTAGGTGAAAAGCTGGGAAAGGATTGCCTCGCGATTCGCTCCGCGTTTTCCAACAATATTATATCTACAGACCTACGACCTACGCCTGGACGCGTATATCCCCAATATCTAATACTACAAAGGAAATAGTAGACCTTGTTCGTTGGTCTTTTGTACCCTGTGCAATACGATTAAATTTATAAATAAAAGTTGCGCAACGATCACGGCGAAGAAAATTCTCCAGCTTGAGGTCCAATTCTTATATTATATATACTCGTGCAATTCCCATATCGAATCAATTTCTCATCATTTGATTATGATTTCATTATTTTTTTTTTTTTTGTCAAGACTGGATCAGACAATCGCGAATTTCGCCATCTGTGTAGCTGATAGAAAAAAGACATAATAATAATAATAATAATAATAATAAGAATAAGAATAATAATAATAATAATAATAACAACAACAACAACAATTGGCCAAATTCAATGAATTCGATTTGAAACTTGTGAATGAATTTTTTTTCCTCAACTCCTTTTTCTGGTTTCGACAACCCATCGATCAGTTATCGAAGGTCGAATTGAATTTGCTTCTTTTTTTTTCGTGCGGAGAATGAAGTTTGTTCTTTGAAAGTTGAATAATTTTTTTGATTCGATATAAATAAGTCAGGGAGTTTCAATTTAATTTTCTACGAAACTTTCAGTCGATATGTGTTACGAGTTTCAACGGTGAGAAATATTTCTCAGCACCAGCAGCAGCAGCAAGGGGGTGAGAATTTTCTACGAGCTTTTGAAAGTTTGATACTTCGGGTAAATAACCAAATGTCATTCGGTATCCGAGTGTATATTAAATTATGCACGGCTTCGTTAGCCTCGTTGCTTCTCTTCAACTCCAATTCCGACCCTTGAACTACTGCTCTAAATGACCCACTTAATTTTCTTTGACCTAAAAAGCGGAGGAGAGATGCAGGAGAATGGAGAAGTCAGGCGCTCGTCTTACACAAAGCTGCCGTAAAAGTTCTGCAGAAACGAATTCTACGCCCGTTTTACAGCCGCACGTATTTCTTGATAAAAAAGAAAAAAAAAGAAAACAAAAACAAGAAAGAAAAGAAGGTAAAATTTTTTTACTGATTTTCCGCGAATGAATTTTACACTCGATTCTCACGACTGAACGTAATTAGTCCGTTGATAATGAGTGGAAGTTTTTTTTTCAATTCTACTTGTTTTGAAGAACTGAGGATTGATAAGCGGATCGATTCTTACGACCTTAAACTTCCCGAAGTTTTTGATTTGATTTATCAAATATAAGTGATTACAAATTAGCAAATATTTCGAACTTCGTTCGCAGCAGTGTTTTCATTATATCTACGTATAATCTGTAATAACTATTACAGTAGATTGTGATATATGAGGGTGAAATTTGTAGCGTTGAAACAAAAATTGCTATCTCGCACCTTTGGACTTTAGTTGACAAAATCTGACTTTGTTCGTAATTTATTTCAACGGTGTCCCTAAATTTCAGGTAATAAGTTGCAAAACAACAAGTTTTTCTTATTATGCATCGTTACATTAACGTTAAAAACTTTCCGGCTGACGATATTATCCCGAATGACAGAAATTGATTTACGATAACGGACGAAGTGGTGAAAGTTATGAAAAATTCCGAGCTTTTGACACCCCTAACATTTTTCTGGCGGTGCTATTTTTTATTTTTTCTTTTTTTTTTTTTTTCGACTTTCGTGCGGTTGTTTATTTTAAGAACTGCCGGAGTCTATTCTAGAGAGTCTCCCGGCGAACATGTGCAACGCGATCGCGCTCCAAGGGTTTCAGGATTTCAGAAGTTTTCAGGGTTTTTGTCCGCTCTGCCGGCTTCTCCTCATTCTTCTTCCTCTTCTTCCTCAATCCCTTTTCTACTTTTTCTTCTTCCTCTTCTTCGTGTACTCGTCTTAGGGCACTTCTCTGCCAAGGCCTTTCCATTCTGAGAAGTTGGCGTAATTACCGTTACACGCGTTATGTCCGAAACGATTTCTTAAGTCACGGAGTTCTTTTCTCAATGTACGTAATTTTTTTTCCAAAGCACGTCCGATCCATTGTACGACAATGTAACGAAATTTCTAAAAAAGATTTTGAAACAGGGATAACCGATTGAAGAAATGGTCTATGCGTCATGATTCCATACTTTGACGTAGTTTCAAGATCACGCAAGTCTCGCGTTTGCGCGTTGCTGCGAAGAAAAATTTTTTTTAAATTAAAAATCAAATACCTCGGACAATTATTTTATTCTTTTGCATTTAAACAGAATGCGTAACGTTATGCCATGATGTTTAACAACTTGATGACAAACACGTCGGCATTAAATGTTGCGTCAATGTCGTCTGACCAGTAAATTGTTATATCATATCCGTTTGATCCATCCATCGGTGGAAAAAAACTGTCATGCCGTAATCATTTCCTCGACTTGTTTTAGAATCAAACACGCCTACCGTACAAATTGTGAATTATTCGAGATTCACTTTTAGTTAACTATTACAGGTATGTGCATATTTGAATGAAATCTAACGCGAGCCAAATTTGATTTTCAAAGTTTCGTCGATCACTTTTCTATAAATTACCGAATGACTAACAAAGCTCTCGAAGCTTAAAAGCGTAGCGTCTTCGTCGTCGGTTTTATCTCCTTCTTAATGCACGCATATTTTCAGCGGATGAAATAGCGCGAATACTTCCGGTCCGTGACGTCGGATTAGCCGGAAGCATGTGTCATTTTTTCCCTTCTTTTTTCTCTCAAGTTCCTTGTCCTGAATGAATTACCGTGGCTTACACAGCTCCCGAGAGTATTTCCGATTCACGCGTATCACAAGTATTATATCTTTTTCAAGAAAGACAGATTTGTAATTCTGTTTCTCGCAACTTTATAAGCGACATTGCGATACCAATTGTACCGTGCACGTAAGCCAGACGTTAAAGAAATTTGTCAGACGCCGCGTTGCCGGAACTGCAATTTCGTTGCAAAAATTTATTACAGTCAGCTTGGTTATTATTTCGCCAATTAATTTTTCTCCGTTACTTCGTTTCTTTGATTTTCATTTTATCTCTCTCTCTCTCTCTCTCTCTCTTTCTCTCTCTTTTTTTCTACATTCAATTATTCGTCATTCATCCGCATTTCTGAATTGCACACGCATCGCGTGCACCAAAGTAGTTGCATACACACATGCATGTGTGATCCGCCGGGCGGCGAGTGCAACTGCAGTTATCGTTGAATATAATTGCAACTGCTGCAGTCATCTCCGGTTGTTTGTACTTCGTTACATCCTATATATATATATATATGTATAGCTGATGTAAATCACTCCGGTCGGGAATCGTTTTCGACAGTTTTTCACGACTCGTTGCATCTCGATGAAATCACACAGCGTCAAATTTTCTCTGGTATGCAAAAGAAATGAAAAAAAAAAAGAAGAAAATTTGCTCGTCACTTCGATGCTGCGACGCGTTGCTGCGGCCGGACTTTCTGACTTTCTACTCGCGATCTATAACAGCTCGTCCTCTCTTTTTCATCCGTAATCGTAAGGAGCCTGGAGTATACGTACAAGTATCTTGACATGTTTTTGACTCGCAAATGTAGGTACATGTTTAAAGTATGAGTCGTGGTTGGTCGAGAAGGGTTTTTTCTCGTCCACGGGTGTAACGACGGAGTCGAAAACTACTCGCATGCGGCTAGTTTTAAAAATATACGGCAGGATATTATTCCGCGGTATGAAGGAATGACGCACCGTGTGAAGTACAATACGTGCCTACGTAATGCACGCATATGCATTTATAGTAGCTCGCTTTCTTGCCTCCTTCTCCCCCTCAATGTGTTTTACGGACGTGACGCCAACGTGGTCGCCCATGGATGGTCCAAAAATAAAGCTGAAATATGTTGCTGCAGTGCTATACATACACGCGTATAAACTCCTCATCCTCTTCATCCTCTTCATCCTCCTCCTCTGTCCCGCATATCCCGTAACTACCGTGCATACGAGTCGGGGATCAGCCAAAGCTTATCCCTCGTAGCCTTGCTACCCCTGATCCGAAAAGACTGAGGACCATGGCTTTCCGCCATTCCTGCACTACGCGTGGAATACGGATCGGGTATTTTTGCCTTCTTTGTATACCCGTTATTTTTTATTCAATTCAGCTTACAGCGATACAGCTTCTTTACAGCGTCGAGTCGTGACGGTCTTCCGATCAAGCTTTGTGGAAGAATTTTTACTCCAAAACGCGCATCGTGTGCATTGCATAATACGTGTGATTGGGTACTGTCGAATAAGAAGGCGTGTAGCGTTCGTGATATGTTACATAGCGCGGAAGAGTGAAGAAGATGAGGGATATCTCGCTCTGAAGAGGGAAGAGTGTATGGAAAGAGAAGGAGAGAGGTGATTGCACCAAAGGTTTCTGACCGTGTGTGCAACGCAACTGCACTCTGTATCTCCGTCTCTCTTCTCCGCACACGCGTGATCTCGTTATAGTTTTAGAGAGAAAGAGAGAGAGAGAGAGAGAGACGAAGCGAGTGCTGGCGGAAGGAGAGCGATAAGGTGAAGATGAAGATGGCAAGAGAGAGAGAGAGGGAGGGAGGGACGTCTTCTCGGTCCCATGCTGAGCTAGTCCCCCATCCCTTCCTCTCTCTCTCTCTCTCTCTCTTTCTCCTCCTCGAGCCCTCTCGCTTCTGCCTATCTCCCTCTTCCGAATTCTGTGCTTCTACGATGTCCCAGCAGCCGGTCCGCAACGATGCTCCAAAGGATGCGAAGGCAGTATCCGTACAATGCGTTGGCGGTCGAGACGCGCGGCGTAGAGCTGAAACGACACTCGATAGTTCGTGACGACGAAACATTCGAGTGATCGACGAATCAATTTGACTTAGGCGCATATGTATTGAGGAAAAGCTTGCGGTGCAGCAGCGGCAGAAACGTGTTTATGAACGGTGATCCGTACTACGGAGAATTGTTATCGATACTCTCGGTATCCGGAACCACGTCTAACGACCACCAACGGTCGCGAACCATCGAATCATTCCTTCGTGAAACATGCCTGGTATAAGTGTTTGTGTGTGTGTGCGTATGTAGTGCCCTTACGGTTTGAGGTGAAAACTGTGAGGCGACACGCGGTCACTTCGAATCCCCTTGTCATTGATGAAACAGCTTTAACACAGAAAGAGAGTGACTGCATACACATCGATGTATCTACGTACATTGAACGAGTACTCGGTTTAACAGTTGTTCCGAGTTAGGTTATACATTTCGTGGTAATATTTACGACTTTACATCTGTACCGTATACCGTTTATCGTTCTTGAAATGGTATGTTGACGACATACACACATTTTTTTTGTTTTTTTTTTTTTATCAAATACCCAATTCCTGGATTCTGGTGTTATACTGTAACTTTACGTACGCTTCTCGAATCGACTGATAAGAAGAAATAGAAGTAGAGAAAGAGAGAGGGCGAAGGAGAGGGTGGGGGGACAGGGACGGGAACAGAGGGGCAGAGGGACACTGAGAAGGACAGAGTATATGTATTTCTCCATGTAAAGTCTTTGACGTCCCATAAACTTCCATGAATTCATTTTTCTCCATTTTATTCTCCATTTTTTTCTCCATGTCCCATGAGGTCTCACGAATTCTTTTTTCTTCGTTTTTATCCCCATTTTTTCTCCATGTCCCGCAAAGTCCCGCGTATTCCTTCTCTTTTTTATTTTTTATTTTTTTTTCTCTCCATTCTTTCACCACGTCCCGGGAATTCCCATGAATTCTACATTTTTTCCCCATGCTCCGTGAATTTGTTCATTCTTTTTTCTCCATGTAAAAAGTCTTTGACGTCCCATCAAGTTCCATAAAGTTCCATGAATTCTTTTTTCTCCATTTTTTCCCACTCCCAGAGGGATACTGAGAGGGACAGAGGGACACAGTGGAACGCAGAGGGAAGGAAAGAGAGAAAGAGAGAGAATCTTCACTTTGCGTGATTCCATTCTCAGAATGTTATACAAATTTGTTGGGATCTTTCCACTTTTCATAACGTTCATTCATTACCGTTAAATGAAAATTGAATTCAGTGGAAAATCTTGTCAGTTTTCAAGCAAGAATATTACAGCCACAGGCGTTGTCCAACAATGTTATGTAATCCAGAGAAAAAACGTTGATTATCCTGTACGAACAAGGAAAGTTTCTATGCGAAATCTTGCCGACACTCTCGCTTACTTTCAGACTAAACTTGATTATCCTTGTGGGGTTTTAAAACCTTTTTTTCATTAAAATTCAGGCACCTTCAGCCAGCAGGATGATTTTTGAAAACTTTCATCTGTTCGTCCTGTCAGAGGTGATTTAACGAAGGGTGTGTTACGCGAGCAGAGTATTAAAACGAGATCGCGAATCAACTTCCAAAGCATCAATGCAAAATTATATGAAACCAACGAGTCTTGATTTTTGCAATACGTTCTCGATTCGTCGATTCAATCGATCCGGGTCGATCACCTCGAACCAATTGTCTCCTCGTATAATCTAACCGTATCTAGCTATCTTTCCAATTCTATTTCGACAGTATTGCCACACAGGGACGTATTCCTCGGTGTGTAGGAAATCTCCTTATCTTATCTCTGCAACGTCGCGGTGGCAAAGGGATGGGATGGGGGGTGGGGGGCAGCAGCTGTAAGTACCGCAGAGACATAGCACAATCATTGGTCCGAATTCTCCGTGCTTCGCTGTTCACCGAGTGAGTCTAACTCGACCTCTCGTAGTTCAGTTCCAGAGTCGCGGTCGCTCGGTGAAGGCGCGTTTCGTTTCGCTTCGCATGCTCGTCGGAAAACTTAAACGTTGGCTAGTTTTTCTTCCCGATGATTTGCAAATCGTCGTTTAAATAATTGCGAGTGAGTGCGCCAGTGGACCGGAAGATTATTATTACGAGTGTGAACAGGCACTCGATCCAAGAACATCGAGTACGGACAGATGCACTTCAGAAGAGGACGCGATGATGCAGTTTTGTGGCTAAAAACCGCGAAACTTGTGACGATTACGCGTTTCTCAACGCAGAAGTGATACAGCAATGACACAACCACCACCACCACCACCATCATCGTCATCATCGTCATCCTCGATGACGATCATCGTTGCGAGTGATTGATCAAACCGCAGGAAGACAGGCGCCACAGTCCACGTAAAACGTACCGCATATCAACTGCAACGAAGATCTTTGATAGCAATCTTTCGGTTCACCGCTAAGATTAAGAAGATTCTGAGTAATATTATACAAAGATAGACAAGGACTTTTGTAATACTCAGACCAATACGGCGAATGATTGCAACCACCAATAAATAAACCTCACCGATTGCGACGATATTATCGCGACAATGGACAATAATTATAACCAGAAATGTATCGTCGACGGTGATGCGGGGTGTGAACCCGTTTCTTACGACATTTTTTATTCTTGACTGGAAACATTGGTTGTCTTTTTTTTTTTTTTTATTTTCATCTTTCATTTTACTCCTTCATGAACTCACATCGTGCGCATACGCGAAGTGACAATTCCAACGAATATCGGTGAAAATGCTGAAGTACGTTCACAGACCTGTTCGTCCTCGCGTTGTAATGAGGAAGAAAAAAGGACGACGTTCCATGTCCAGGAGCTGGCCTGGTACCCCAGGCACTCTCTCTGCTATCTCCGGTGATTCCGAGGTAAAGAATTTTCACTCGATACATAAATTGTCATTATATTTTTTGGCGACGAAACTCGGAGAAACCAAAGTACATAACCGAAAACTCTCGCAATAGTCATGCGGGATTCAAAAACCATTCGTCACTTTGTGCACACACACACACACACACGGGCATCTTGTCTGCATCGTCGTTCACACTTACTTGACAATGGATTTGTTAACGATGACGGTTGAATTCTGGCCGTTACCAATCCTTTGAACAGCTGTTATCTCTGTACTATACAATATAACATTGTCCGATGATAAAATTGAAGTATAACTACGTTCGTACGGCGAGCGGATCGTTTCCGTTTTATGAATTGAAAAAATACACGTCGGTTTACTTCGTAGTATATCACATACGACGATATCGTACACCGGTCGAACGATGCATTGCATAAATGAATTAACATGGTAATCATTTTTACGACACTATACTACGTAATTTATAAACTCTGTACGTATATTATTGCATACGACGCGTAATTCCGGTAACCCCTTTTGGCATTTACGGTATAACTTCCAAGTTCATTATCTTTATCGCGAACTTTTTCACGGAAATATTCTAAATATAACGTAATCTTTTTATACAAGTACGGAATCCCGTGATGGATGTATTCGTACGCGGTACAGCGGCCGGAGAAACTATATAAAGATATCAAATTTATAAATAACACGTATTCTCTGTAACGTGCAAGGAAATTGTTGCGATTGTTGGGAATTTCCGATTCTATACTTTTATCCTCGTTTCAGAGATGTGAGATTTTGTCACGGTATTCCCGTGATGTCTGGATACCGGTATAAAATTACATTATATTACATTATATTACGTTGTATACAGGTGTCGGCTTATTATGCACGACGTTTCGGGTGACAATAATAACGTCTGTCTCGTTTTCAATTACGCATTTTTAATATTTACTTTGCCGAATTATTCGTTATTCCAAGGTGAAAAATGATATTGTTGTTGTTTTCGTTATCGTTGCTGTTTGTTGGCCAGGCATAGCTGCATTTTGTGAGGCACAGAAGAGACATGTGCAAAGTATTTACACGCAATCTTGGTTTACACGCATACTTGGGCGTTATCGCGTATCCAATTGTAAGCAAGTGTCAACTTCTCAACCGACTCGCTCAATTGAAACAAACAATCAATCAGGTACAATTGCAGCTCGTCATTGCGTGATAATTTGTGCACGGTGTCGCTTATGCCCGGGTATGTGTAACGAATTGTGACTCGTGTGCGGAAAAAAAAAATTTCAGGTATTCGAGATTTACCACACTGCGAATAATAATAATAATGATGATGATTGCACGCTTTCTATCATTCGAAATTACGCAATTTTTGTCACTCCGGTTTTCACACGCAAGAAAAGCAAATTAGAATGAATTCCGATCGTTTGAAAGAGATTCGAATAAAAAAAAAAAAGCGTCATTACTGAGGACAAATTTTCAATCAGAACCTTCACCGACGTACAGAGGAGTCAGATGCTCTGATTCGTAGTTGGCGAATGTATCTACCGGAAGTCCGGCCCACGAGTTCCGGTTCCGGTTCAACACGACGCTATATGCTTGCACGTGCTGTGCTGTTGCTGCCGCTGTCGCGCTGCTACTGCTCTCGTTGTTCTTTTACTTCTCTCCTCTCGTAACAACGAATCTCTCTGTTTAAAATCTCCCCACAAAAAAAAAAGTAAAAAAAAAAAAAGAAAAAAAAACCCCCCGCTTAGCCGGCTAGATGTTCGTAAAATGTACGTACAATGTGCGTACGTATGTCATATGTATGTATATACGTATACCGCATATTTATTATCGAGAAAAAGAAACGGACTCATTGACGTATATTCCACGTTACAATTGTGGAAAAACCTCTAAACCTCGATAACAGTTTTATATCCTGTCTGACGTAGAAGTTATAGGTGGTGATTTTTCTTCAACAATTGTCACGTTGTTGTTGTTGTTGTACACCAGACATACGACGTTGAAAATATAACGCACAATCTTAGCAACGAGAAACTAATTATCCCGGTGTTTGGTACACTTTTGTAAAAATAATTTTATGTAATATTCAGGCTCTTCGACGCGCGTCCCTCTTAATTTTCTAATCTTACCTCGGACCTTACATATTTCCGTTTTATTATTATTATTTTTTTTCTCTCCCGGTACATTTTACAGTTTATTCTTATCGTTATACTTTTGCGCGAGTTATTTATTATCATTGTTATTTCAGAGTAAATTTTATATTCTTTAACATACACACAGGTGTATATAATATATGCGATAATTGCGTTGTGTCGATATTTCGCGCTAATGATTGTTTCTTTTTGTAACTGTCAGCGCGAATTGTAATTTTGTTTATCATTCGTTCGCAATTATTGTATTACGTATGTACGTTCGATCAAACGTGCAGGGAGCTCCGTTTAAGATTTAAAAAAAAAAAAAAAAGAAAAAAAGCAAACTCTGTAAAAACTTGATCCACGATCAATGTAAGCTTTCAAAATTCGGCCAAAGGTGTTAATTTCGACAATGTCTTTGAACTTTCAGATCGACTACCCCGAAGTACACGGTGGAGGCGGCAGAATGCACAGAACGCCGCATCCAATCACCGACCATCGTCAGGTCAACTTGGTATTCGATGATACGGTAATATTTTTTATTTACCTTTCTCTGTTTTGCTCCTACCATTCGCTTATTCGTATTCCAATTTGCATTCCGATTCGCATACCTTCGCGTCAACGCCTCGCGTCATTCCCTCGATTATTATCATCATCAAAAGTTTTTTCCTGCCAATTTATTTTCATTGGACGTTTAATCTCATCGAAGTATGGAAAAGATGCTACCAAAGTTTCAGCTCTCAATATTAATATTTAGAGGTGCCTCGTCGTAATTTTCTATTTCCCGTTTAAATAACATGGGAAATTTTTTATTTAAACGTTATAATTTTATAATTCGTGAACGCATTAGTGTAATGATAAGACCGGAACGTATTTTTTGTTAGGAAATTGAACGCTCTAGAAAAAAAGTCTGTTATCGTTTTATGATAAATCTACTCTGAAAAGTTACTTTCTAAGGTCAAAGGTGAACAAGGGATCATAAGAAAAGAAATAGTCGATCCTTTTTATTCAGTCTAACTGTGTCACAAATCAATATTTTCAACCTTTTATCCTCGTGTGGAAAACTGCCTGATGCGAAATAAAAGAAAAATTAAAATTAATTGCAGCCTTCGTTAAAATGTCGCAACTTCGTGCGTGATTCTATCATTCCTACTTTTTCATAGGCTATGACATCGGTGCACGGACGTGTAACGTATATACGTACATGACGAAGTGAGTTTCACGCAGGCAGAATTCTTGCTTTCGATATCTACTCGAATGAAAAAACTATAAATAAACCATTCTTACTGTCATTCTTGCGAATGACAAGTCTATGACTTCGTGGCCAATGAATCCCAGGAATGCTTGTGGTGACCGAGTGAAATTTCAAGAAATTACTATTAATGTACGAGTAATGGCGACCATGTCGATATTACTTACGTCGATCTTTTTAATATCTTACAAAAATTGTACTTTTTTTTTATTTTTATTCTCGCCTGATATTCGGTTCTACACATTTTATATCCAATATTCACGGCGCAATCGTATAGCCCTTCGATATCCGGGGACCCCGCCTGTGTACGTCAAGTTTTAGTATACGATACAATTGACAATCGTCGTTCAATTAGTTTCTGTTTTTCATGAACGAATGAATGAACGGACGAACGAAGGAATGAATGAATGAATGAAGGAATGAATGAATGAATGAATGATGAATGAATGAATACGCTGCTTCGCAGGCCCTCTGTATCAATCGGTCGCTGTGCAGTCTGAGTATGTATCTCTATATACATACCCAATATACCATATCGAGACAGAACGTTATTAGGCTAATTTCCCTTGTATATTTATGCTACACATACATACACACGCAATCACACGGATGTGTGCATACGTATTTATCTGGGCATTTAATGGGAGACCCGAGGGGGTTTATTCAGTTACGAGAAACTGTGGATATACAGGCATAGGTAGGACAACCTATCCGCATCGTAGGGAACCGAACCGAGGGAAATGGGAATACGATGTCGTATGGAGTCGCAGAGTCGTGTATAGGTATGCATTATGGAGAGAATAGAAAAAGAGAGAGAGAGAGAGAGAGAGGGAGAGGGTATGCATCGTATGCCTACTAGATACAACTAGCCGAGCAGCGGCAGCGAGTAAACGTGGCGGAGCGGAGTAAAGCCACAGGTGACCCTCTTTGCCCCCTTCGCCTCGTTCCCTCGCGCCGTCCCTGGCTCGGTTGGTTGGGTCACGTGACGCGTTCTCTCGCCGTCCTCCCCCGCCCCTCCCTTTCTTAACCCCTCGCCGACCCCACCACGCCTTTTGCCGCTCGCACAGTTTCCTCGCCTACCTCAGCGACGTACGGTTGCTCAGGCCCGATACAAACGAAACACCAAACCAAACTAAGCTAAACGAAACGAAACTAAACGAAACGAACCGATACCAACAATACGGAAATGTCTCATGGTGCCTTGTGTCGCTGGTGCTGCTGCTGCTCTCGCTGCAACGGCCTACGCGAGAATATGCGTTTATTTACAAACAAATAAGTGGCGCTGTTGTTTAATAAATGTTATACAGCGAGTTTGACGAGGCTCGTTGTATCATCCGTGACTCGTCGTCGTTTCTTTTGCTTTTAAATTTATTGTTATATATATATATGCGTGTGTGTATGTATACGTATGTGTATATGCAGAAGTGAATCGATAGTATTATTGTGTATGTTTGTTGTGTCGTGCGTGCGCGTTATACTCGGGAAACATGGACACCTTCGGGATGTATCAAGTGAGTTTTACAATCTTTACTCACACACACAGACACACACACCGCACACACGCATACCCATACTCGCGCGCGCATACACAGACACACACCCAGGCATTCCACGCGAGTTTTAGTCACGACGAATGATTGTATATAAATAAAAGTAACTTGTTAAATGTTATTTACTCATATCCAAACGTTTTATGCACAGATATTTCTGCCAACATGGCCTTGGGCTGTGCGCGAAGGTGGGAACCTCTCATCTCCTCTCGTTCGCCTTTACCTTATCTCTATCTCTCTCTCTCTCTCTCTCACTCTCTCCCTGGTATTATGTATTTATTGAATCCTGTTCGACGGGCACGTAAAAATCCGGTGTCGATTCCTGCTTAGCTCGCTGATTTGGTTGTACTTACCAATGACGAGAGAGAAAAGGGACGAGGGAAAAAAAAATGTCAAAAATAGGATACCCAAGCCTCGTGCCGCACGTCGGTCGTTTACGAATTACCGTAACAGCGCTAATTCCGCCGTTCTCTTATTTTTCGTCCTGACAGTTACAGCAAACTCGATGATGCTGGCTATGCAATTGTAAGAGCAGTCTGTTTTGTTTCGATGTGATGTCATCGGGCGTTCTAACCTACGCTTGAAATGAATTTATCACGCCCATTAGGGGAATTTTCTGGATCTCGTACACTCATCGCCCTCGATTTTCTAATCGCATCGTTTTCTAACCTATCATCTACATTCAATCATCGTTCTCGTGCTGTTGCAATTTGAATATTGGCATTTACGCTTGACACATTTATTTTCGCATTGCGATGATGGTGATGATAATCACGTAATCCCTATGTAGTTACTCATCTTCCTCTGTAGCTTTTATACCTGAGAAAAATGAATTAATCTTTAAATTCCTCGATTCCTTTCGCTATTTGAAGATTTTTTTTATTTCTAAAATCCTCAAATTTTAACTCTTCCATGCTTGAAAACATGCTCAGTTCATATTTAGAGTCAAACTTTAAGCTTCGACTCATTGATGATTGAAAAACATTTTCTTTCGTTATGTTACAGTTTTCGCAGGGCCTGACTGGCAGGCCAGAATTGTTTCAAAAGTCAAACAGAAGCAGCCATTCCAGTGACACAAGCTCCGCTTATAGCGGCTCTGACACAATGACGTCTGTTCAAAGCTCCTTGGATGCCGACGAGGTCGACTTGTCCGGACTTGTCGAGTCCATAGTAGACAGCGACGAGGAAGAAGACCTTGCCGAAAGCATGGATGTAAGCATTGTTTTTTACGCTGATTTTTTCTAACATATATTTTGTCATTCTTCTTCCCAACGGTTTGATGTCTCTAATATACCTGGGCCCATCCACTTCGGAAGGAATCAAATTCCATCGTCTATTTGGTCAGAATTCATTTTCATCCCTGTTGATCGATTGATCGCTTTCAGAGCCTGACTGTCCGCGACACGATAAGAGACTGCTTGGAGAAAGATCCCGTGGATCGAACTGCGGACGACATAGACATACTTTTGGAATTTACGCAACACTTGAAAGCCTTTACGAATATGACGTTAGCGGTGCGAAGAGCGTTGTGTGCCGTTATGGTGTTCGCCGTGGTCGAGAGAGCCGGAATGATCGTTCTTAACGATGGTGAAGAATTGGACAGCTGGAGCGTGCTGATAAACGGAGCAGTTGAAGTTGAGCACAGCAACGGCCAGGTCGAGCAGCTCCAGATGGGGGACAGTTTTGGTGTTCAACCAACTAAAGAGCGCCTCTTGCATCGAGGGGTAATGAAAACGAAGTTAGTGTTGAATCGCAACTTGATGAACTGCAATTTTGAATACAATGAACGACGAATGGCATTCAATGATTAATTTTCAATATTTCAGGTGCGATGACTGTCAGTTTGTGTGTGTAACGCAGGATGATTACTGCAAAATCCAGAGTCAGGGTGTTGAGAACACAAAACGGCACGAAGAAAATGGTCGAGTAATATTAGTCACTGAATTACGAGGCGCGTCGGATGGTACCGGACGTAAAAGTCACGTCGTTATTCGTGGCACCCCGGAACGTTTGATGTTACAGTTAATAAAAGAGACTAGCACCACAGATCCCACCTATGTAGACGATTTTTTGTTGACGCATAGAACGTTTATTGACAATCCACTGTTGGTAGCTAATCAACTTTTAGAATGGTTTACCGAACCACAAGTTAGGGATCGTGTAACTAGAGTTGTGTTGTTTTGGGTGAATAACCATTTCACGGATTTTGAAACTGACCCAGCAATGATGGAGTTTTTGGAGACGTTTGAGATCGGTTTGGAAAAAGAAAAGATGCACGGTCAGTTGAGGTTAGTTCGACTTGGTTTTCATTATATATAAATATGGATCTGAGTTTAATTATTTGAACAATGATTAACAACTGGTTCCTCAAACAGATTGCTGAATATTGCGTGTGCGGCAAAAGCGAGAACGCGAAACGTTACATTGACAAGACCGAGCAGAGACGAAGTCCTGCATTTCAGCATACTCGGTGGCTATGAGAGAAATTTTGGAATTTTCATCTCTAAAGTTGACAAACGATCAAAGGCTGAAGATGTCGGATTGAAAAGAGGGGATCAAATTCTCGAAGTAAACAGGCAAAGCTTCGAGCACGTCAGTCACGCGAAAGCCCTCGAAATTCTCAGAGGATCAACGCATCTCAGTATTACGGTCAAGTCCAATCTTCTTGGTGAGTTTTAGTCAAAAATACATCTTGTATACATTGGCATTGTCGTGAATTTTAAAAAAGCTGCCAGTCTTAGAATTGTTGAATAACCTTTTCTTTGTTTTCAGCATTCAAGGAGATGCTACAGACACCCGACAACTCACCAAGACCAAGGGGAAGGGTGAGCAAGCCGGAAATTACGAGATTACAAACCGACCTCAGACTGTCGACGCATACGGATCCATTGACACCAGTAAATGCCATCAATCCCTTGGTCTGCAACTTGCCGTTGTTAATGACAGACAGTAATGTCTCGCCGTGTAAAGACGCTAAGAAGGAGCACAAGGGTTTCATGACGCTAGCGCCGAAAAAGAGGCTGCAAAAGGCACTGGAAAAGATGAAAATATTGCCAAAGAATACTATCAAGTATGTTTTACCGTCTCGGATGACATTCGTACCTAACAAAGTTCGTAATTAATCAACTATTTGTATTTTTTCAGCGATGGCGTACACGTTGATGACCCCCTAGGTCCTCCTCATACCCCACCAGGTACGGGACTCACCCAAACTTCGAACCTCTATCATTCCAGAAGTAATCCAGATCTCACTACGATATATTACGACGACCGTGCGCCAGATTATCCTGAACACGTTCTCAAGGTTTACAAAGCTGACCAGACTTGTAAATATTTATTAGTACACAAAGAGACAACAGCTCACGAGGTAAGAATTGATTTACAAATCAAGCCATATTGATTGAAAATTACCTATTATTGTTGTACCACATTGCAGTAAACTGAATACAAAACAAAAAAAAACAACATTTCTCCGATAGGTTGTAATGCTGGCTCTACGAGAATTTGGTATAACTGATAGCAGTTCGAATTTCTCTCTGGCTGAGGTGAGCGTCAGGGAAGGCGGTATGATCAAGCAACGTCAGTTGGCTGATAATTTGCAAAATTTAGCGGAAACGATAGGTCTTAGTTCTCGTTACTACCTAAAAACAAAGGGTGTATCCGAGACTCTTGTTGCCGATGAACAGGCGCCCGAACTTGTCCGCGAATCGCAAGTTCATTTCCTCCATCTAAATGCTGTTGAAGTTGCGATTCAGTTGACGCTACAAGATTTCAGCATATTTAGGTAGACTCATCAAACATCAGTTGTCTCAATTGAGCATAGTTTCATTCCAGTTTTCCGAGTGATATGCAAGATTTTTGTTTTATCAGGAAAATCGAATCGACCGAATACGTTGACGATTTATTTGAGCTAAGGAGTAGGTATGGCACGCCGATGCTCAGGGACTTTGCCGAGCTCGTCAACAGAGAAATGTTCTGGGTTGTGACAGAAATTTGTTCGGAGCACAATCTTGTCAGACGAAGCAAAATCATCAAACAGTTTATCAAAATTGCTCGTAAGTTTGGTTTTCATCAAACGATAACCGCGCCAAAGAACATCCGTAAAAATAAACGTGACTTACGTATTCTACAGGGCAATGTAAAGAGTGCAAAAATTTCAACTCAATGTTCGCAATCGTTTCTGGGCTGGGTCATGCGGCAGTTGGTCGTCTTCGAGCAACTTGGGAGAAACTCCCTACTAAATATCAAAGGTTATTCAATGATCTGGAAAAACTCATGGATCCAAGTCGAAACATGAGCCAGTACAGGCAGCTGATAGCATCGGAACAAACTCAACCGCCAATCGTAAGAATTGATATCTATCATTCTCGATCGTTTTCTGTTTGAATATCGTGAAATTTTCGGGACACTCATTTCTTCTTCCAGATTCCTTTTTACCCAGTTGTTAAAAAAGACTTGACTTTCATTCATCTGGGTAATGACTCCAGGGTTGAAGGGCTAATCAATTTTGAAAAGCTCAGGATGATCGCCAAGGAGGTGCGTACACTAACGAAAATGTGCTCCTCGCAGTATGATTTGCAAACCATGACAGACATCGGAGGACAAGCATTAAGCTCAGCAATGGTGTCAATGAATCAAATGAACTCGGCGAATCAAGGTGCGTTTCGTTTCTCTTAAAATCTGTGCCACGTTACAGCAGTTTGACATCCCTTTGAAGGACTATTTCAGAGCAGATCAGCTTCGCTTTACCCTTAAATTAGTGAAAACGGTCTCATCTCTGTGAGACTTCGGCAATGAATCGAATTTCATCAATTAATATAACCGTAAATCATAAAGGGGGACAAACGGCAACCGTGAAGAGACGGAAGAAGTCAACGGCAGCCCCGAATCCCAAAAAAATGTTCGAAGAGGCTCAGATGGTTCGCAGAGTAAAAGCTTACCTAGCCAACATGGAAGTGATCACAGATGAAGAGCGTTTGCACGCGCTTTCCGCCGAGTGCGAACCCCACGCGGGTGCGGTCGCGATTGCTGCCGCCGTGCCGTTGGCCAACAGAGGTAGGAGACACCCGTCACCTACGCTGTCGACGACGAGCAGCGCGAGTAGCACAAGCGAAGGTCGGAAAAGCATACAAGGTGAGCTATGGTCTATTGTTTGCGCGCGATCGTACAAACAGAGGAAAGAAAAAGGAAATTGTACAAACTGCAAATTGGGAATCATGAATTCCTCGAAACTGTCTCGTTTTCCAATAACTCGCAGGTACAAAATTTGGAGCAGCATCGCCACAAGCGCAGAGAAAAATACTTGCCTTATCCGACCCTCATAAGACGAGACCTCACCAACCAAAACACTGCCCAGCTCCACTTCCTATACCTGGCCTAGCTCTGCATGCGGGTGGCTTGGAACCCAGTCCCGGAGCGCCGAGAAGAGTCGGATCAGCAACGAGGGTTCCGATGCACGAGAGATCGCATAGCGATACACCTTCTGGACTGCCGCCACCTGTTGATCTGAGTGCAGAAAGCAGCAGTGTTACTAGTCTGAGTAATCTGCAACCTCTGAGAAAAACACTGACCAGTGGTGAGTTGTTTTTGTATTTTCATTGTTTATTTTTATCTAGTTTTTAAATTTAATTCTTGTGTACTTATCTGCTGTTAGAGCAAGTCTTTCTTTTTGTTAATAATAATGTTTACTGATCTTGAAAGAAAGTGGTGGTCAGTTGTACAAGGCAGTGGATTATTTGAGAGCAATTTTAATACGAGGTATAGGTAAATAATTCTCGTGGTATTACGCACTTGAAAAATATTATTCGACTTCTTACGGCTGGTGTTTTGAATATGTCTTTCTTACTATGACACAACGGAATTAAATTCACGACGTATGTGCTTTTAACCATCTATCATCTTTAGTCACACATCTGACACTTATTGCACTGTAGTAGATAATGCCAATCGTTCAGATACCACAGGGTGTGCAACAAATTACCGTATATCAAATTTTACGAAATTTCATTTTCATTTTAATCAGGTAGACGTAAACATCTTCCGAAACAAAAGCGTCATGTATTTTCAAAGTAATTTACAATCTGTTAATTAGAGTTAAATTTAGTAAACAATGTGAGTGTCGACTCATCCACTGATGAATTATGACTGAATGTGTTATTTTAATATTTATCTTGACTTCAGAGCGATAAACTGAAGCAAATTGACGACAAATTGGTCAAAATATCGATCAATATCTATCAGAAATATGTTTTCAACTTCATCTTCTGCCATATATTTTATTAACTATCAGAAACATCTAATTATCGTCATACCTCACTCTCTCATTGCAGTCTAGTTGATAATATTTCTGATCGCGTAGGTGGTTGAATTAGACAATCTGGTAACTAGCAGCATGCAAAAAAGGCTTTAGAAATATAGAATTTTATGTTTTGCGTTATCTCTATCGATTTACTGCTAGCAGTATGTACGTTGCGTTATAATCTTAGTTAATATTATTAAAACAAAAAAAAAATTAGCACTCTTGCATCAGATAATTTGCAAAGCAAAGCAACTTTTGCAATAAATCTATCACATGCATCTTGGCGACATCGCTTGTTATCATTAAAGTTTTAACGTTGCTTAAAGAAACAGTGATCTGCGTACATAATATTGTCACCAAAAAATGTCAAAGCGGTACATAGAGCTCGAGGAATGAATCATTATTGAATCTTGGCCTATTCTGAACGTACCGATATGTAAATTTAATGAGCCACAGAGTAGGTGTATAGAGAATCTAGATTTCCCGCTAGAAACGGTAGTGATAGACGTGTGTTGGGGAATCGACAGGTTCCGTGACAAGCAGTGACAGTGGTCACAGTACGCAATTGGACAGTCACAGTGGCAGCAGCGTTGAAGCCGGTGGCAGCCCGCCTCCTTCGCAGAGACGACACTCGGCTATGCAAGGTATGTCGCATATCTTAGGAGGTAATCTTATCATCTTAGGCAAGGGTAGTTTTTGTTTTTTTTTTCCTCTGGTATCCAATAGAATGTGTCGGTGAATTGTCGTTTCTGGTCTTGTAGTACGTATTGCTGAAACTATTTATTGCCAGAATATCGCTTTATTTGTAAACGGTGTAAATAATCGAAACGTTTTTTTTGTTTAATTTCATTTAAAAATTCAACTAAAAATTATTCTGTTTCTAAAATAGAATATAAAAGGCAATCGATACAAATAATGTTATACAATATTACAAGATCCAAAAAACACGTCGAAATTTGTTTCAGTTTATTTTTACTTGATTGAGCGTTATAGTCATACCAGTGGTGTATCAAATATACTTTGAATAGCAAATATTATCGAAGACAGATAGTATTTGATGACATAAGATCCTTTTCTAAGGTATTCCATGGCGCCGTAATTTTGGTCTGTGCAAGAACCTTATAAAGGATCTCAGAAATTATTGTAAATTTTATTAAAATTTTACAATAATTGTTATTATAGTGACAAAATATGGTGAAGAAAATAAATTAATTCGTACATGCGATTTTGACGTAGATATTTAACTTGAAGCCGGCTGAGCTTGCTTGTATTCTAGCTTTGACGGTGAATCCATATCTATATTGGGTAATATGGTGACTATGTAAAAGATTATGAAAGCGATTCGAGAATTGGTAGTATATAAAAACAGTTAACAGACACTAAAGGGTATTCACCGATGCCTCATTGGTCTGGCTATTTTTCAATACATTTACTGAGAATGTCGCATGTCGCTCCGCTTCTCTCAGAATATGAATATAATTATTTAAGTATGTAACGTGTTTGAAGAACAAGAAAAAAACTACAAATTATCATTGCCCTTCGGTAATTTGTTCAAAATCTATTGGATATTGCTTATTCCTTTTTCTTATGCAAAATACAATCGCTTACAAGCTTCTTGGAGAAAACTTTTCAGTTGTAGCTTTTATTTCATTTCATTCGTACCTGTATATAATGATGAAGGTATTATCACCCCTTGCATAAATCTGTTGCGCATCGCTGTCTGTACAGAGCTTGGTTCTTGTTACAGCAAATAAAAAGCAGATACACGTAAGATGTCATTGAAACAGTAATAAAAGGAAATATAATACCTATTTGCTTTTTGACATAAAAAAAATAGATTTCTGTTATCTAAATGCGTATAGAGTGATTACTATTGAAATGAAGGATACAAGTACGACATATCCTCTCCACTATAGAGATTTATTAAACCTGTAATCTTCTAGTACCGTAATGTATACGGTGATGATTGAGTGAATGGAAACGATATACAAAGCCGTGTATTCGTACTTGTATTTATGTACACACCGATTGCAATAATATTTTGATCGTTTTATGGTAGTAACTTGTGTAAGATACGTTGTGTCAAACTTTATGTACTTGTAGGATAATTGTGTTGAACTATTTTACGTGTGTATGAGAGTAGATAACGCGAAATTATAATAACTTACATGTGTCAACGATCGATTTCGTCATCATTCGTTCGTGTTGCAAGTAGTCGTACACCTGTAAAAGTAGAAGTTCAATGAAAAAAAAAAAGAAAGAAATCGTAGGTGTTGCCAGTGGGTGGATTGGTTGGTTTCTTTGCATTGTAATGTTGTATGTGTGGTGTATGGTGCAGGGTCTGTAATGAGGGGGGGACTACCTCCGTTCCCACACGCAGTCGCCGTGCTGCCTCCACTTCCTGCCACCTACAACCACTACTATCACCACCCCCAACCTCCTCAAGGTGAGTTTTCTTACCGCAGTACAATGTGTAGCATCTCGGTAAAGCAGAAGTGTCCTGCGGTTTGAGATTATGTGTCTAGCTTTTCTGAAATACAGTCGCTACTGTCGCTGCCGCTGTTATGCTTTGCTTACCTAACACCACATTTTTTTTCTTTCATTTTTTAACGCAACACCTGTATTAAGACTAACGTGTGCGTATCTTGTGTGTAGCTGTGTCGGTACAGGGTAATATAACAATTATTATGTTACCTGACTGTGGATCGGACATTGTTCCTTATATGTACCTGTGCAAAGTTCTATGTCTATTTAGTAGTGTGTCGTGTATTTTATTTTTGCAGTGTAACGTTAAGAGGTGTCGGCTGTCACGTCTGCTTATGTTTCGCATATGTATTATTTAATCTTTAATTGCTTATGAATAATGTGGTTTGGTATATCAATGATTTCAGTGTCGTATAGTAATTTATGCGTATTTTCACTCGGAACACATTTTTGTTGTATGTCCTTGGACGGTGTAAAAAGTTGAAAAAATTTTCCAATTGCTAATTATTCTATATCAGCTTACTTTATTTTGTAACACTTGGACTGAGAAGAATACCGCTGACTGAGTTCAAATTGAAGTCAGCTTTTCAGTATAATTTCTGAGGCGTTTCAGTTTTCACACAGTCCAGGATTTACGGTTCACTTAATCGACCTTCGGTTTTTAGTGTGCGAGACATTGAGGTATAAATAATCTTTAAAAATACTACCTGACAATACCTCAATTCCTAATTCTGTTATATAAATTGTGTCATACCCAGGAATGTTGAAATATTATTTTGCAAAATCAATTTGAATTTTAACCCTCGTGAGTTCTGAGTCAAAGATAGAATCTTTGAACCAATTGACGTAACAATAACTGTTACGGTGTAAAACTGTAAAAGAATGATGAAATAGAATAAAATTTCAACTCTTGTTTCCATTTGCTATTTGATAAATTGTTGTTATTTTATCATTCCTGAAATTTCGCGAGTATGGTGTACTGGATAAATAGGGCTTACAGGTATAGGAGTTGGTATTGGCTTGCCTCCTGGAGGAATGATGATGCGAGGTGGTCCAACCCGCCAACCACCTGCCTATAAAGTAGCGGCGCAGATGGCTAGGCTCCACAGATTGGGCAGAGCCCATAGCCACGAGGGGGTCACGTATCACACCGACCACGATGATGGTACTTAAATTCTACAAATACGTATTCTTAAATAAAGGTCATGAAGAATTTCACCACAGGTTATCACCAATATATGTATGTCTGTATCGTTTAACGTGTAACGTGTCGGTGCACAAAAATGATTTCTTATTGCCTCTCTCCACTCAATAACCGAGTTGCAATTTTATGGCCCTTGAGTACAGATACGTCATTCCTTTCTTCCCATAATTTATTGTTATTCTTGTGTGACCGATTCGATGCCATCGAACGGAGCAATAATATCATTGTATTTCCTACAAATCTAACTGTGATTTATCTGAAATTGATCGTGATATTCGTGTACCTCAAGAGTGTTCGTAAAGAAGAAATATTATTGCTCTGTTGGCACAATTTAAAACGTGTTTCCATGCGTCGAACAAAGGCTTTTTTTTTTTTTTTTCTCAATCTTTTTTGTCTCCATATTCACTTATCGTTAGTTTGTGTTTTTCCTCGCGATGCAATGTGTCACTTGTATATTTAATTACTTTCACAAACTCCGAGTAAGCTGCGTTGATAAATAAATAAATAAATGAATACATAATTAAATGAATATACAAACACACACATATGTATGTATAATATATGCAATATACACGAAGTCGTCTTTAGATGTAAATAACTCGTAAAATGAGTGTTTTGCACTTGATGTGATATGCGTACGTACTTTCTGTGTTATGCTGTGCACATTATTTGATCTTGAAGCACCGTGCCTGTTTGTTTCAGCTCTACCATTTATTCTTACTTGCTTGCATTTTGTTGTACAATAACTCCGTATTTATATATACATTATATTACACATTTTTAAATTTAATCCCGTTTATTTATTTTATCTTGTTTTGCTTCTCGTCTTTTACGACATTTATCACAAAGCTTTGTTGAATCGCTTTTTTTCACATTCGCAAAACGAGGTTTTTCATTTTTTTTCTTATTATTGTTCGTTTCTACTTTACGCTGTCATTATCGATACTCCCTAAGTTTTATTTATAATTTTTTTTTTTTTTTTTCATCCATTCAAAGTCTTCATCGAAATTCCAGCCGAAGAAAAATTAGGACAAAATTTTATTCGACAGTCTACCAGGATTTACATTTTCGTCTTACTTATACATATGTGTTTTATTTATCCTTACTTTTCAATCCGCAAATAATTCACTACTTTGAACAAACTTTGGCACGTATGGTATTTATAGACATATATTTTAATTTTTTTTTTTTCTCGTCAATTTTCACAAATGCCAATAAAAAATCATGGTAGTTGCTGCGGTATTTGGAGGGTGAGTAGAATTTATGCGCATTCGTGAAAATGAAACGAATGTAACAACGTTAAAAAAAAAAACCACCGAGAACTTTTTCGTTTAAAAAAAAAAATACATAATCTATATATATATATATATGTATACATGTAGCGTTTGATTGTTACCAAAATAAGAATCCCAGGTGGAAAAACGAAACGCCATAATACAATAGAAATTTATATTGTTACAGATGACGAGGATGCTCAAGTTTCGGCGGTGTAATCTTCGGTAAGATTAAAGCTAGCCGATTTTATTTTTACGTTAGGTAATTTCTTGTTGGAAGAAAAAGGAAAACAAAAAAAAAGAAAAAAACCGACATGTAATGCAAGAGAAAATAATAATAGTGACAACAATGATAGCGAATTAAATACCACCGTGAACTGATTGATCCGAAACTATAAAGTGCTGGAACATTTTCCATATCTTTTTTTTTTTTTCTAATTGTTTTGTTTTTATTTTCGTTTTAACGGTATGTAATAGAATAGATGCCAATAAAAGATAACAGGTTCTTCCTTTTGAATTATATAACAGTCGATGGGTAGCAAATTCGACTAATTGAAAAAGGAATAATAACCAAGAAGCTGATTTGACGAACAAGACATATATTATGTATAAATGTAAACTGACACAAATATATACTATATGTGTTGGATGTCCGACCGATCTTGCGGATAACATCGATCAGTTATCTATTCAGATCTTTAGCTAAAAATTTTCTACACAAGACTGCGAGAGTACATATGAATAAATATTCGGTTATAGCGCAAATATATTATATAAATATATATTTTGAAAAAGTGAATGTTGAAAGACGTGGAATTATAATTTGCTCCGTCTTCTTTTATGCATGTAGTGAATATTAAATATTGAAAATACGTCTAATTTTTACTCATTTTCATTGTTAGCTGTGGGAAAAATTTTGCAATGAAATATGCACGTTTACCAATATTTTACTAGAAGATATTCCACCGTCAGCTAAAGACAGATTATGTCGAGTACACTTTATAGAGTAATAATAATATTATTATTGAATTATTAGTAATAGTAATAACGATTAATAATAATAATAATATATTACATTTTATAACGAGATAACTTTTGCGTTAGCTTGGATAGAATTGATCTTTTAGTTGAAAAAATGTGGAAGTAAACGATTCGCATTCATTTTTAATAAATCATTCACTTTCGGCGATATTTAACCAATTGTTTTCTCAAAGAACAGAATTATCAAGCGTTATAACGTGGATCGTGGATATATATTTTAACGAACTATTAGTTTTTTCTTTTAACTCTTTTAATTCTTCTCTTATTTTGTTTTGTTTATGATTTTCTACCAAGATACGGGTGCGTACGTTATAAAATCTCGATTTACGAAAGATCTGAATCTGACATTGAAATTAATTTGTAAACAGGAAAGACTATTATGAATATACAAAACAATATATGTATACTATTCATATACGCTCGAAAACAAATTTTATTTTTATTTTTTCAACAAAAGTCGAAGATCAATAACATTTCACGTTATAACTGAGAAACTATTATTATTATTATTGTAAAAAAAATGGAAAACCGGATCAAAAGCGTCCGATCTATACGGTAAAGAAGACGTAGGTAAAAGAAAACTGTGAATGACCAACGCATTGACTATGATTAAGACAGTAAAGAAAACGGAATGAAAAAGAAATTGATTATCGACAAAGTGATTAAAAAAATTCATCTCAAATCGATATTGAATATTATACATATACATTTGGAAAACTGATTTGATTTTTGTATTTAAAAATAGTAATAATAATAATATTCTATAGAATATAATATAATATAATACAATACAATATAATATAATATATGTGTAATAAGTTGAGCCCAAAGATGTTAAATATCGTTTATTGCTGATAGCTGCTGTACACAACGCGGCTTCTGTATTATATAATTTTAAGTTAGCTTTTAAATTTTGTAATAAGTCCAGTTTACTGTAAATATAGTACAATAATAATGATAATAATAATAGTATTAGTATATTAATAGTAATAATAATAATAATAGCGATCGATTCCTATTGACCAGGGGAACATAAATTAGATTTATTGTTAGTTCAAATTCGCGTCTAAAACTGTTAATTATAATAACGTGAACAAATCTTTTTCCGTGCGTACCTCTATGTTGAAATAATGTTGCAATCCGAGTTATGGATTATGCGTGACAAAACGAACAATTTCTATATCACATTGTTTATACATACATACACACGCGTACAGTAATTCTCCGAAGTAATACGGCACGGGTATCTTTCTATGCAGAAATGAATCGTAAATCTAGTGGTTTTATTCCGTACGCGTGACGGTAAACATACATTTTCTACATGGCATAAAATATTTAGGAAAAAATATACGCGCAACAAGTGTCCGTCTCGGAGGAAGAACAAAAAGAAAATATTGCAGTATATTTACTGTTATTTATTTGCATGTATGCATGTATATCAATTTCTCTCTCGCGTCCATTGATTTCGTTTTATCATGGGTAATCTTTACGCAAAAGTAAACAAACCAACATTCAGCCTTGCGTCGGTTACAAAAAAGAAAAGCAACAAACAACAAAAAGTGTAACGTATTACTTTAAACTGCAATTTTCTATAAACTAATATATATATATATATTATTATTATTTAATGATGAGGATAATAATAATAATTGTATATTACGTAGCTGTAGTAACGATGATACCTGTATGTATATGTATTATTGGGCTGTTGTGGTTAATTGGTTAAAGAAAAGCCTGAATTTCCCGATTTACCATCTCACCTCGATCTCTCTGCCACCAGCTTGGTATAGTGCAATGCAGAAAGATGAAACCAAACTATTGAAAAAAAAAAAATACCCACTCAGTGTCCACGAAGTCAAATGAACGTTACAAGTGAAAAAAGAAACGCGTGAAATTTTTCATATGCCACTAGGCAGTTTCATTAATGCGACTGTACCTATAGGCTTGTGTTTATTCGAATAATTAACCGCCTTCTCAGCCTCACCGTTAATTTTATTAATCAAAAGTGGATAATAACAGGCTCGAAATTTTACTGAAAATACATTTTATGCATATATGTATATTGCTTCTCGTTTTAACATTCCGTGTTATTTGTCATTCGATCAACAAGGAAAAATAATTTTTTATTCAAACAAATATATTACTTGAATGAATTAAAAGAACCGAGACGAACTAAATTTCTTAATTTTCATTATTTTTATTTTTCTACTACCTTGTTTCTTGCACGAAAAACAATTATCACAGAATTTTGAATGTATGTACCTATATTTGACTTCCTGGTCACCTTGTTTCAGTTTTACTTCGCTGCAATGATAACTGACGATGCATATGAATAGCACCAGAATATTAAATTGAATGTGAAAAAACACCGTTTCAACCGTTTCGTGAAGAAATTGCAGCATCAACGACACTTGTACATATCTTATGTTTTTAAATATCGTGATGCTCCTTTTAAAAATAGAAAAATTATCGTACTAAAGTAATGTATGATAATCATTGAAATTAACCTGTAATTGAAGTATACTTCCTGAAATTCCAAACAATGGCAAGAAATCAGATGACTGCACAATATCCGTACAATTGTTGCAAGTAAAGTGGCTTTGAAAATAATTTTGCTTCATTTAACACAAAAAAATAAAAATAAAAATGAGTATTCATTCGCGATTACGCAATTTATTACGATACATGTGTAATAATTCTATCAGTTCAATAACCGCGCGATCGTTTGCGTAAATTTTTATTTATTGTCATTATTATTAGGTATTATTTTCACCACTTTCGTCGCTCATCTTTAGATAAATTGACATTGGACGATTTATGTATAAATTATTCAAACAATTGACTTGACGCAGAAAATAAGACGATTCCTGTTTGTGTAAAATTAATTTTAACTCACTGGGAAAATGTTTTGGAATGTTGTTAATTGCGAAATTGAGCAGGATTGATGTGGGCAAGTCTGACACAGCCGGTGGCGTAGTTTCATTGAACTGTAGTTTAACCGTATAATACCGATGTTAGAAAAAGAAACGTATGTACGTACATTCATTGCAATGTTGGCAAACAGAGAAAGAACTCGGTGAAAAAATTTCATGTTCATATGCATATTCAAATTTTCGTACGTATAATAATAATAAAAATAATAATAATAATAATAGTAATAATAATAATAAATAATTATGATAACTCTTTGAATACATATACTACGGTACATATATATATTTTTTTTGTTTATTTTTTGTTTCTTTTCATCTTTTTTTTTCTTTTAATTTATATAATTGTCTCTGTTATTTTAATTATTTATAACATAATAAGCATGCGACAAGAAAACTTTTGTATTTAATTTGTTTAATAAAACTTCAAAGTCATAGTACAATAATACTTTGACAATATGTTTTTTTCATTTTGTTAACTTTGTTCGTTATATGTATCCTTATTTCTTATTGTAATTTTTTTTTTCTCAAGCCGTTCCTAAGTTGGACTATCCCCCCCACATCTGTGTGTGCGCTGGGTGTAAATTACACACTGATATTCAACTTGGGAACGTTTACACTCATGCTTATATATATTATATATATATATATATATATATACCTGCACTAAGCGAGCTACTTGGGTGTATACACTTTGTTCAGGGTGGCGACTGATCAGGAAACCGAGAATAATCGGGGAATTTCGTTTATCGAGAAAAGTCAGGGAATTATGATTGACCACAAGAAAAAACGTATTTTTTTTTTTATAAATTGTTACTAAACTTCAACCGTCAGCTAAGCCAACTTTCAGAAATGGTATTATTCAATTTTTAATTATTCGCGTGACACGAAGCAATTGTGTTTTAGAATCGAAATTTACATATCGAAGGTGCACAATTTCTGGAGTTCTTGATGATAAAAGCCACCCGTCATTATCTAAGTTTGTGGGAAAAGTTCAGGGAGATTGAATTTTTTGACGGGTAAAAAGTCGGTGAGTTTTATTTGAGAAAATCTGTCGCCACTCTGCTATTGAATATAATGTATGATGTCCGATTCGAAATACAAACGTATATAAAAATGGGTGGCGTTGACGCGCAAAACAATTAAATAGAAATTAGAGGTCATCTAAAGAATCTTTAAGTGTTTCGTATTTAAAAATTCATCTACGAGCCAATTTAATCTAAACCCCACCTTAATCGATAACTTTCAGCATATTGTATAACACTTGACTTCTGACAAGTTCTATTTATCGTATTAATATACAACTATAATATATATTATTACAATAACTACATAACATACACTACGTATACTAATTCATTGTATACTACATGCAGACCTATACATGTGTGTGTATACAATGTATACATATATATTATATACATATGTGCGTGTACCTATACACATGCACATTTACTTATGTACGTGCACATGTATGTATACTCACACGTACACAACTAAAGAAATGCATATATACGTCTATGTATTTTCACTATTTTGTATAAATAATACCGTTGTTTTCTATATTTATGTACTTACATATACATATATTATATACATAAATGATATACCTACATATTAATTATATAAATCGATAAACTAACTACCATTGAAGGACAACCAAAAAAGGAGAAGAGAAAGAAAATGAGAAGGAAGAAGAAAGAAAATGAGAAAGAAGAGAAATTCTAAGTAGCCTACATTAACGACGTTGTATGACAACGTACCTATAATACTAGCTATCGATAATGATCTGTAATAGCGTATAACATAGCAATATATTCATCCTGCGTGTATATATACACACACACACGCGCGCGCGCGCGCGTCAACATTTGGTTAATAATGTGACACTAAGAAGTCCTAAAGCTCCACTATACGATGTTGTATCTGTCAATGTACCTATATAAAATTCCAAACAATACATATATATATATAATATAGTATTCGACGAAAGAATTAATTGTCACAAGCATTACGCGTATTGTATGCATGCGCGTAACAAAACTCTATATTCCATTTTTCAGCGACAGAATTGGAATTGAAATGGAAAACAAAAAAAAAAAAAAAGTCAGAGTATTGTATAACGATGAAGAATTACATTTTTCGAATGAGAATCTCGAGAGTCAGTGTAAGGTAAGGGATATTCATTCGCTGCATTATTACGGTACAATTAACATCGCGAATTAAATTTATCCCTCGACGACTATCTCGGCAAAGTAATTAAAAACTTGTATGTAGATATTCGGGATTAGTTGTATAAAATAACGCAATTTTACTCTTTTTGCCGTAGGCCAGCCGGTCGTTAATCGCGCGTTGACGAACGACGAACTTTGCGCGCCGTTATCGTAACCCAGCATCAGTTGGCAAGACGATAACGAAACGAATGATTATGTATGCAGTATTTTTAACGAAATTTATCGATCTCATATCTATAGGTATATGTGTACGTCTGATGTAAAATATCAAACTCAAGTATTTTTCTATTCGGTTTCAGAGTGGATGTAGAACCAGATGACTTACATATCAGGAATTCGGTTTTATCCTTCTGCAACCGTCCGTCTGCAAATTACACAGGCAGGCGAAATGTAACTTTTAATTTCCCCTTAAAATAACAATGCCTTGTTTTTTAGGTATTCAGGCATGTTGAATGTAGCGCTAGCTTTTTTACAGCACATCGAGATTTATTTTTATGCAAGATACGCATATTTACAGACTTTTGAACAATTTTTACGAAGAAATCAAACGTAACGAATAAAATACCGAATGTTTAGTTATAAAACGAACAGCGTTAGTTTTAAACAGGACTTAAAATACTAGATAAATCGAAAAGACTTGTGATATATTTTTCTACTTTCTTCAAAACTCCCGTTCAATCTTTTTCTCTTTTACTTTGTACGTAGCTCTAAATAATGTGCGTAAAGTTCTCATAAAAAACAATTAGTGATGGTGGATTAATATTCAAACATCAACACTACCATCAATAATATAATTAGCACAGGAATTGGAAATTCAACTGTAGTAATACTAAGAAAACAGAAAAATGAAAAATTTCTAGAATTTTTCTTTTTTTTTCGTCATAGATTCGTGTTAATAGCTACCGAAATTACCACTCAATTTTGTCAGGGAAAAACCATCGCAGGCCTTTGCTATAGTTTATACTATAACTGCGGTGCGGCTAATCGTCTTTTTACTTAACTATCTCAGGCTTGCTCGTACTTAGCTCAACGATTTTAGGGTGTTTCGATTTCTCTGCTCGCGAGTTCCCAGTTTATAATAAGTAATCCGCGCAACGAGCTCTCGTTGTGCCTACAAAACCGCGCCGTTATCGGCCGCTTTGTTCGCGGTGTTTTATCGTGCAGCTGGCATCAAGATACCCGCTATACGAAACAACGCTCGTCCCACATGCCAGATTATAAACGAGATATCGATCGGCCATTGATTGTCAGATCGGTTGAACGGAGCTCTTGAAACGACAGCCGTTATACGAACTCGAATATGTATATGCATATATGGTCGATACATGAAACGCTTGGATACTAATTATGGATTATACAACCTTCGAAAAAAATATTCAATTTGTTACGTCAATTTTATGCAGGAATCTCGAACACAAATTCAACCCTTGTCCTCTTTCAATTTTGGCCCGTAGTTGATTTTCCAATTGGAAAAACGACCCTTTTTGCGATTTTAAGTCGATCATTATTGGCCTGGTTTTAATTGTCGAGGTCTCTAATGCTTCTCGGAATAAAAACTCGCGTGTCGTACAAACGGAGAAATTTCTTTGCACAACACGTCGTTGTTCCTTTATCAAACTATTCAGTTCTTCCGAAAAATTGCCTGTGCTATGAAGAAATTAAACTTTGCTGTAATTATACATTCTGAATTTGATTAGACACTTGGTTTAAATGAGGGGTGAAAAAAGTGTCTGGAAAATTTTCACCAACTACTTGCTACTGCGTATCATAGTATGAATAACACTCGAAGTCGTTTGAAGCAATTAACGTTTTAGCTGGGTGATTGTGAACTCATGCGAAAGTTTTAATACGAAAATTTCCAGCGTGTACGTGTATAAAAATGCGAGTGTAATGAATTAAGGAAGTTCCTTTCTTCGATGACGAATCACCGAACGATTCTTCGTACGTTTTTGAGGTCACCCAAAAGAGGTTATACTAACGTATATAAAATAATTAACATCTTCTTTTTTTTGCCAGCGCAATGAAGTCGATAAAAATAACTAATTCGTTGCGAAAATCGGTTGAAATATTTTGACATTCGGACAATGATGGAAAAAAAATCAGCTTATCGATGTGCGTTGGAATTACAAAGTGTGCGGTTGTACGCATTTTTTTTTTTTTTTTATCCTTTCCGTAAGAAATAGCTGCATAAAGTGCGTAACGTTAATTCCGCTGGCATTGAAGCCGGCGGGCAAAAGTTCACGATATACGTACAAGATCATAAATTGAAAAATCGGGGATTATAAAAACTCACAGTGTTAATTCAACGGTGATAAAACAAAATAAACTTGTTGATATCTGGCGGATGACAATAGCGAGTGAAACTTCACTCGATCAGTAAAAGCGAAAGATGTCTGATCGTTAAACGACTAACCGCGTGAAAGACAATGAATCTTTCTTAACATTGACTGCCGTCGTATCATTTTCATCTGCATATTAGCGCAATATTGTACCTGCATATAATCTCCGTTGCATTCTCGATTTCGAGCGTGTTTAAATTTAACTTGAAAGCGATTCGCACGTGCAGAATGAGGGAGCCATTCGTTGTGGCCGCTAACGCTAAGATAAGACCTGTCCGAGATAAAATTATAAAGGTGGAAAAATGCCTGAAGATCCGCTCCTTTGAATACGGGTTTTGCGAATCGCCTCATTACAACGCTGGCAAATATTGCAATGCGTTTTCACAAATGATCACTCAAAATTCACGTGCAATCAAATAAATGATTCCTAGATTCAGAACACGTGTAAAGGACCTCCATCGGTACCTGTTTTAAATTCATTCTTAGAAAGAGCGTGAATTCCGAACGTTTCCTACATTCGAAACTTGTTTCTTGCTCCCGCGCGGCATTTTTTTCTATTTAATCTTTTTTTTCGCATTTGAGATTCTCCCTACGATTCTCCACTCACGGGGTACACAAGAATCAGGTTCCAAGTTTGCGAACCGGGGACCCAGGACGAATTCTTGTACCGGAGGTCAAGGTCCGCGAATTTGCCTGACGGTATCCCGGACTCCCGGTGAAACAGGATCCCTTAAAAATAACGTACGGAATCCAGACCGGTTCCGAAGTGCGCTTACCGTGCCATCAGAAGCAATAAATGGAAAGCCCTCGATCCGCAGTCGCGAGTTTCGCGTTATTTATCATGCAGATGGTTTGCACTTGGACCTCGTACGTTTCGCAACTCAACGGATTGGAAAGTATAATCCCAGGCGGAAAAAAAATTACAGAAGAAAAACATTCAGCGAGATTACCCGTGAAGTGTTTTTGCAACATCCATATTCGGGATTTATTGTTCGTTGTATTTTTAAAAATGATCACGATTCTCATACACGCATAACTTGTTTTCCGTTAGCGGGATTCCAAGTAATTGATAATTGAACGTTTACAGATAATTTTTTTCATAAACATTAAACGAAATGTATCATAAAATACGTCACTGGTTTGACTGTTGGCAGTAAATATGCAAAATTATAATTGCCTCTGTAAATCCGAGTAATAAAATAATATTATCGTCATAATGTTATGCGGAAAAAAATGAATTCGCAAATCTGATGAATACTACCAAGAAATGTTATGACTTTCGGTAATTTGCTTTGTTTTTGTACTTTCGCCGGCCTGAGAGAGACTTTAATACCAGCCGTTGCTTAAGGGAAGTGAATAAATCTTCCGACTGCAATAAAAAAAAAAAAAAAAAAACACTAGGAACTGCGCACATCGCAATGATTCCGAGTATCGTGCAAACTTTCTATAAATTTCCGCTGCGTACTGAGAATACCTAAAATACCGTAAACATGAGGAACCACCGCCATTTTTTTTTTTTTTTTTTTTACTTTATACATACTTGTAAAAGCGAAGAATTTACACAGCGAAATTCCGTGTATATCACCGTTTTCAAATGTTTCGCGCTTCGGGAAGAGATTCGATGTGTGGCAAAAAAATTTTATCCTCGTAGATTCGATCCGCCGATAGAGAGATAAAATTATTACAATTTGCAGCATAGATCGAATCGTGCACCAGGTAGAACCTGAGTACTGTCCAATCGCAGGAAATACGTAGGCACACATCTTCATTCCATAACGAGATAAGGGCACCGGTTCGTCTTGACGATCGTATCTATAAATATTAGTGAGGAAACTCTTTCAAGTGGCTTTCGAACCTGCTGTTCAGATTACGCAGTACCCAAGCCTACGCGCATAATTATTGTTATGTAATTAATCGGTTCTATGTAGACATCGCTCCGCATTAGAAAGGCCTACGTCTAATTATAACATATTTTTCAACGAAACGATGCAAAATACGTCCGGTTTTTCTGACGCATCCACTTTTGGAAAATACCTGTTACGTAAGTCGTATGTGTTTTGAGTTAGCAGCATACGTACTTCCCTCGTGATTCAAGTGTAATTAAACACTTTCCTGTTGGAATAATTTAAAAAACAGCTCATACTATTTAGAATATTTCTCAGCATAACAAATTGTATTACTCATACGTTACAAGCCAATTAGCAAAAGTCCCAATTTTACAGAATTCAACGGTCGCATGGATAGTTTATTTTTTCTTGCTATATTTTCCTGCTTCAACAAATTTCCAGCGAATGCGTTCGGCGTATGTCTGTACATTAATATCTCTTTGTCTTCTTCGTACCGTCTGGTCCGCATCGGTTGCGGTGAGCGGAATTGTATAGAACAAATCAGTAATACAGAGGTATAAGTAAATGTCGGTAAAAGATTGAAAATCATTTGGTGTACACATATTTTCTTCACACTGGTAATTAGCATAGTTTGAAAACTGCATGCAAAGAGAATTCTGCATATTGCTGACAGGGAAAAAATTAGCACGAATCCTGGGATATCAGCGATATGTAATTGTGTGTGTGTGTGTGTGTGTTTGTTACATTTACCAGACGCTTTGCAGTCATTGCGGAGCATAACGTGAGTAATTGACACTTTTGAATGTAATGGAAAAGAAGATAAAAGAAAGGCAGTACAGGACCGTATAAAAAAACGCACACGGGATCGTCGAGACGTTACGTCAAGGAATAAGGATCCCTCGATTACAGACGACGTTCAATCCATTACAGCGTACCGCATGCAGGGGTCTTTGCTCTTCGCGTGCGTGTCTTGCATGGATCTCTATGGTCCCCGTCTCGCCTGCATTCGACGAAGAACAAGAGGTGCATAATTTTCACCTGCATAGGTGTGATGCACATGCCACGTGTGTGTGGGCTTATATCGAACAAGTAGAAACGTGGCGCCGCGTATTTACATCGGGCTTCGTGACTCGCGTACGATATCCAACAGCGTTACATGGTTTATGGTTGGCACGGTAAATCCCCATCCAGAAAAACCCGGCAGACGTGAACGTGACGCTCGGAAATGGAGGAATACGTGAGAAACAAATTGCAACAAAATTAAGAAGTTACACGTCTCGGGCAGTGGAGTGTTGCTAAATTTATCTCCGCTGCGCAACAGCGTTGGGTTGCATTTATTGCAGTTTTAACACTGCACGTGTATTTGACAATTGTTCACGGACACATTGACGAATGTCTCATACACTCTAGATACGTTTATTATATACATATACGGCTGGAGGAATTCGATCTGCTCGTTCCTGTCGTCATGCCTTGGATTATATCATACCTCCACGGACACCTACACCGTAATAGCGTAATATCACGTGCAGCGGGACGTTAACAATGATTATTGTCACGATAAAATGGAACGTCGCGACGAAAATTGTGTATCCATGACTATTTAGGATCAGCCACGGATCCTGGTGCGGCTCTGCGGTATTTTCCCTCGATGAATCGACGGCGAAATGCGAGTATAAGTTTCGGGGCCACGTTCCAAGGATTTGGCCATTCACCGACTACGCCGGTCTCGCCTCTCTTGTACGGAGATTGTTCTCGCTGCGGTTGATTATTTTTTGCGTGTAATCGTATCTCGATCACCATTTTTCTGCTAAGTAAAAGCCGTCCGATTAGCTGACGATCGGATGAACAGCGGTTGATACGATTATACTGAAATTTTCAAGGATTCTCGAATGACATTAGAATAGCGATAAATGACCCTGACGTGAGTCCTTCTATTTGGTAATGGAAATTCGTTAATTTTTATGTCACAATAACCGGTTTACGATTATTAATCCCGTATAAAATTGGAGTTGGAGAGAAACGGAATATTTTTGTACAATACTCGACTGATTTATTTAGTTTATTTTAAAGACTTAGTTTTCTCGGTGAAGAAGTCCACCAAGATGAAAGTCAAGTGACTCTCGTCTGATCGAGCAGTTTGAAACATTTCCATTTCCGTCGAACTGTAGTCCGCTTTATAGTATCGAGATTCGTAGCAGCTGGTATACAATAGCGCATTGTGACGAATAAGCGATTGTTAGAAAAGTCGAATCATACCCGGTCCTACGATTCATTCAGACATTCACCGTCGAGTCGTTTAATACCCACGTGACGGCTAGCACGGGTCATTGGTGAACATAAATGCGAAGGTGGGAGCTAGAATATTGGGAATGTGATGTGTGTAAGGAACTCACAAATAACACTCGGCTTTCCGTTGTACAGGCATAATATCACACAGCCATGCTCGATAGTATGAAAATCCACGAGCGGCTGACCGTCTTTGGTTCCGATCTAACTTCTGGAGAACTCTGCAAAGGTCGCCGGTAGTTTTGGGTCTTGGTCGGTACGGTATAAACCGCAAACGTCGCGACGACGTCGCTCCACGGTCATAAATATGCAGGAGTGACGGTGCGGGTTATATATTCGTCGCATAAACCGAGCGCACGATTATCATCTCGAAGCCGTAACATCAAGGAGACGAGTTGCAGCAGAGTTAACGTAATTTCGCGTATACGATTAGGTCCCCGTTGCACCCTTCCGCGCCATCATCGACCTTGAAAAACATGCACATTCTCCGTGGTTGTTGTAACCAGAGGAAACGACGCGGGTTACGAGTAAAATGATTAATCGTCCCGCTATGAGGAAAACTTGAACACAGAACGCGACCTCCGAAGACGAGTCATCGAGTGATTAGCAACGGCAGTGGTATTTATCGCGGTGACGTTAGTTCCGATCGATGCAGAGATCGTAATTATACTCAATGCAGCTGCATCCTGGTATGCAGCAATCTTGACAGGCAACTACCTCCCAGTCGATGAATAAAATAATCAACCTAGCGGAGCGCCGGTGCTCGGACAATGGGCTTATCGGGGTTTCCTGGAGGAAACTTGCCCGTCCAATCGACGCTAATTGCAAATGGATACGAGGTTTTCCTCGACAGGGAAAACCCCGGCCGGTTATCGCCTTTCTTCGCGAACGTGGACGGGAGACTTCTCTCTCGCTCTCTCGCTCTCTCCCCTTCCTTCATCTCCTACTCCTTCTCTTTTACCTCTCGCTCCTCTCTGTCCACTCGCCGCCCTCTGACTGGATGGCGTGGGTTGGTATAACGCGATAGTCAACCTCCGAGGACGCAGGAACTCGGCCCGCCAAGGAGAACCGAAGAGAACCGAACCGACCTCTTGACGTTCACCGCAAGATATCCGGCCTCCAGCTATCGTTCCTCTGGGCGCCGGCTCCTGCAGCTGCGTTTTTTACTCTGTCGGAAACGAGGTATTTTTTACTCGACGCTTGGCCCGCACACGTGCTTTTACGTACTTACGTCAAGTCTCCCCGGCTTGATAGAGTCGCGTCGCAACGAATACTGCCACACGATACCGACGGACTATATGTGGGTAAGTCGAGTAGGAATTTCACCCCGGGAATCAATCCGGTTCTCACCTGCATTTCGAGTTTTGTGGTGATCGTGATCGTGAATGGTGCGAGACAGTGCGACTATGTTGAGGATGGAATCTGTGTCACCCGGTCCCTTACCCGGATGATTCTAACGCCGTGGGTGACTAATGAACCCAAGTTGCAGCAGCCGTCGATTCGCAAAATTTGACAAAAACGACGATCAGTGGTAGCGGGATAAATCGTTTGACTGTGCGACGAATCGCGGATCGAAATTTTATCCGTCGAGTCTTTCCTCGTTACGCTGAAAAAATTTCACCGAAACCTTTCGGATCTGCTGTAGAATTCACTTCGTGGCTCGTACCGTGAAATTGGTCTATCGCAGCTTCGAACATACGTATGTGCGAATTTATTTCTAGTCGGCAAAGGAATAAAGAGACGAAAATTAGCTTTTCTCCCCGAACAGCAGGAGTGGTTATCGTATTATGATATCGCGGAGTAAATTTAACGCGTCAGAAATGAGGAGACAACAGAATAATACCTACGAATAATTATAAACGTGCCGGCGTGTGACGTCGGCGGTGATTTTTTCTCTCCGTTTACCTGGTAAACGATACACAAAGATATAATATAACAGTGCTCTAGAAGTTTTATTATTATCAGTTTAATGAACCGTCTAGGTACTTACTGCAGTGAGGTGCGCAAATGGGTAGACTAGAACGTATTTACACAGAGAGAGAGAGAGAGAGAGAGAGACTCCGGCTTCACGGCACTGGTATAAATAAAAAACGCAATGTTTCCTTATCGCTTAAGATGTTGTATTCCTAACGTTGCAGAGTATTTGTTCAATTGTTTCAAATCACTCGCAGTTTTCCTACAAATTTAACGAAGATATTTTTTTCCGCTCATTTCTTCAACCATAGACGGTGAGAAAGAATAATTATCTTACGTAAAAACGCCTCGAGCTCTTGAATTTTTTTTCAATCCGAAGTCGCCGTAAATTCTCTACTTTTCCGGAGTGTGAATCATTGAAAAATATTTGAACCGGGTGAGTGTTTAAATTTAAATCGGATGGCCGTATAACGATTGAAACGAAAGTTTCCGTAACTAATGATACAAAATAAAAAATGCGACAATTTCGTTTTTCGAACCATCAACGAGACTCAAGTCGCACTGTAGTCGTACCATCGATCAAAGACCGAAAATAACTGACAAACATTTTTACTTGGCATCGATAATACTGGCATTAACTCCATTATTGACATAAGGCGAACATCGGGAGAAGTGAAATTAGTAACGAAATATTGTTATTTCGCGTGAAAACTTACCTCCGTGAGGTGACAAATCTACGATAAAAACGTTCGTGATTTGGACCGAAGTGTGAATGGCCGTTGTTGAATTATAAGGTAGAAAATATCAGCGGATGAAGTCGGGACTCGTGAAAACGTTAACGATTTCGTTAATTCGGTAAACTTTCATCTCAGCTATGCAGTCAAAAATTACTTTAAAAGCCGAAAAAAACTTCGAGGTTTCGATCCTCTAGGCATAGTTATAGATTTTTACGCAGCGCAGTCGCGTGAAACTAATTGTCCGGGGTGAAATTGCAGCTTGCGGGAAATGAACTTTACGAATTTCGATCGATCTTCGAAATGCGGAGAGAATTTTTTGCTTCCAAGTTTAAGACACGCGTGTTGCGTGAAAGTGTGGGAATACTCGGCATACGCCGTAACGTAATTTATCACGCAACGGCGCTCAGGAACGAAGGCCATTTAAGCCTTTACTAGTGGGGGAGAAATTATTTCCCGCCGCTGCAGCGAGAGAACGCCGAGCGTTAACGGCGCGTTATCACCGCTTATAAGCGATTAGACAGATACGAAATCGGGGTATATATACCGGTCAAAAAGGGCCCCCGTCACTAGTCGTTTTTTTCTTGGACACCGCCGAGCCGCTCCGCTTTATAGACATCAACGACAGGTGAGAGAGACCCAACATTCACACTCAGACGTCGTGTCCTATAATATACAATTAACGACAGGCCGGTACGGTTTTTCGCAACAGCCTTAATGGCTCCCGAGATATATGGAAAGGAACCGTTCACGATTCATGGTTCGTATTATAATTTTTTAGAGCCGGCCCGACGATGTTTGAAAAATCCGTTGGATTCGACTACCAAAACTCGTACGCAATAGTCAATGGTCATTGGTCATTGACGCATTTTTAATAGCTAAACGGGGCTGCGGTATCCTGATTAATAAAACGGAAATCCCCTTTGTCGCGGTGGCTCAAATTACTTCCCTTTTTCGGTCTAAGCACCCCAACGTCTGAAAGTAGCCTTGATACATCCACCGTCGTAAGAGTCTATATCAATGTATACAATCAGATCTCGTGCTATCAACTTTGTGTCTTTGTGGGAGATTAAACTGTACACGTAGTAGACGCGGTATTGCCGCTGCCGAAGATTGATTGTAACCGGTTAAATTGAGCCTCGAGTACCACTTGCTGCAAAAGTGTATTATACCTGTACCTGTAATACGAGTTGAACGATTACCTTGCACACTTGTCCGCAGGAAGCTACGCTGGCTTAAAATAATTTCCATACGTTTTATCTTCAGCTATCACCCTCCAAGATGTCTTTGGAAGATATAACGACCCTGTCGTCCGCCGTTTTGCACGACGAGGACGACACAACCGAGGATGACGAGAGCAGCGCGATACTCGTCGCGAAATCAGTGACCATGGTCTGTCTCTGCCTGGTCAGTATTTGCATAGGCCTCATTCCCATCCAGGTGGCAAGGTGGTTCAAATGGACATCGAACGAGATAAGTCCGAGGTAAGTCAGTGCCTGTCGTAACTCGACGATCCTCTTCTTCTTGGTCGTCAGACTTAACGAAGCTCGTTTTCCCAACTCAGGTCCGCGAAGATCATTGACTTATTGCTGGGCTTCGGAGGCGGCGTTCTCCTCAGCACAACTTTCCTCCACATTTTGCCGGAGGTTGCCGAAGGGGTTGAGGAACTGGTGGAAGAGGGCTCGCTGCCCTCCCTCTCGGTATCCTTGGCGGAGCTGCTCATGTGCTCAGGGTAAGTGCCATCGCGATTTAAGAAGCGAAGTGAAGTGAAGTGAAGTGAAGTGCAAGGGGCGTTTCGAGAGCCCCTCTTAACACGCTACGTTCGTTTCGCTTCTACGCAGGTTCTTCCTGATGTACCTGGTCGAGGAATTGGTTCACGTATACCTCGGACGGGACGACAAGAGGCGGAAAAGACTATCCGAGAATTCAAAGACGATCAAAGATGTCAATAAGAGCACCAACGAGCTGGTTATGGAGAACGGTGTTTCCACCAGTCCTCAGCCCCATCCTGGGTAAGATGCGGCAATTATCATCGGGATGGATTACATCCTTGAACATGGCACTCGAGGTCCTTTCAAAGCGCCCAATACTCCATCCGAGCTCCACAACTCGTGCCGAAAATGATAAATTCTCGTTCCAGGTACGGCCACGGCCACAGCCACATTCCCCTTCCGGCCGAAGACGACGATGATTTCGTGGTCAGTTCTCTGAGAGGGTTGCTAGTTGTTCTTGGTCTCTCGGTGCACGAGCTTTTCGAGGGATTGGCCATCGGCTTGTCGAGCACCGCGAGTGACGTCTGGTAAGCGATTAGAATTTTGCTATCTCACAATCGGGGATGATTACGGATCCGCGCGGAACTCCGAACACTCTCTCATCCCCGTATTTCGGTGTTCAGGTACCTCTTCGGTGCGGTAGCAGCGCACAAGTTCGTCATCGCCTTCTGCATCGGGGTCGAACTCGTCACGGCAAGGACCCGGTTTCCCCTGATGATCATTTACATTTGTACTTATGCTGTCGTGTCTCCGATCGGAGTTGGAATCGCGATGATCGTGACTGGCGGTGCAAGCGCTGCAGCCAGCGGACCCGTCGCTGTAATTCTGCAAGTAAGTTCGCGACTCGGAATCAGACTTCCGGAACGTTGGATTCATTATCGAATTTCAATTGGATTATAAATCTTTGCAGGGACTCGCAACGGGGACTCTACTTTACGTTGTGTTCTTTGAAATCCTGAGGAAGCAGCGTCACGGGATAATCCAATACCTGTCGGTGCTCATCGGGTTTCTTCTCATGGTCACGATCCAGTTTTCCTGTGAGTATATCATCTGGCACTTTTCATCATCGTTCAGCCGATTTCGAAGAGGAATCGTTCGAGCCGAATGACGA
Source organism: Neodiprion fabricii (assembly GCF_021155785.1). Classification (NCBI taxonomy): domain Eukaryota; kingdom Metazoa; phylum Arthropoda; class Insecta; order Hymenoptera; family Diprionidae; genus Neodiprion; species Neodiprion fabricii. The sequence continues at coordinate 4,191,071 of NC_060239.1, forward strand.
TCGGTTTCGGCCGCAGTATCGCGTCTGCAGAAATTTCTTTTGAAGAAGCCTGAGGCTTGAAAAATGGAAAGCTTGTGATAATCGCTCATATGCAAAGCTCGCAGGACACTTACACACCCGGTTTGCTGAATATGTACTACTGCATGCGGACTTATCGTCATAAGCGTATCGTTTTACCCTGGAATCTAGAACCGGTTCTGTAGAGGAAATATGATATTTTGCGCTGGTATCACGCGACCCGCGTCACTGCGTTTCGTTGGTCAGAGATAAAGAAATCATACTTTGATGAAACAACAAAGTTTCGAATAGTCGTAAACCGAAAGGCTCAAAGTTCCGAAATTCAAGATTCTGGAAGTTAAAGTTACGGTAGAGCAAAATGTTGAAAAGTCAAGTACCAATAGAGTAAGGTTCCGAAAAATAGAGTTTCGATAGAGGAAAATTTCAAAAATTAAAACATGCTCACACAGCCTGGTTTACTCAACGAAAATAACGCTTATGAAGCAAAATTAGTGTTTCATACTAGCGAACGTGATCGAATTAAAAATTTAATTTCAACTTTAAAAACTCGATAATTAATGCCGAAAATTAAAAAAAAAATAATTGGGATTTACGTAAATTATTTCCATCACGTACGTATATATGAAAAATTCAAAACTCAGCTTTGTACACTTACAATTGGCATGCGATGTATTTCTCTCTCTCTCTCGGTATTTCCCCCATGCATTAATTCAAAACGTACGCATCGATGTTTTGCATCGTATATACATAAACATATTCAAATTCCACGCACAACTCGTTCGTCGATTTTCGCACGAGCCGTTGTGATTTAGGTTGGAGTGCCGTCGGTCGGTTCAATTTGAACCACGTGCAGGCTCAACACGTACCGTAACACGGCTGACCTCGACTCTGAATGATTAAAAATCCCACCTACTAACTACATACATACTTGAAATAATTTTCATCCCTTCCTGCGCGTACCTCACATTCAGACTCTTCATTTAAACAGATATACTAATCCAGTTGTTTCTCTGATTCTTTTCATATACGCTTCTGGGGGAATTTACAGTGGGCCACGAACACTCGCACTCTCACTAACGAAGTACTAACAACCCACAGACAATTCAAAGAATAGAATAAACGAGAAATAATTTTACACCTGCGCCCGAATCATCCCGGATGAACGAGGAGGACGTAAGGACCTCGTGACCGGCAATCGCAGCTCTGCAAGTGATGCAGCTCTCTTACAAGGCTATGTGCAGGATATTTCGATCGCCAACGTAAGGTGAACAAAAGTAGGTGATGGGATAACAGAAACATCACGGGAGATGATGTATGTAAATATGATAGAATTAGGGACGGACGATTCGTATCGGGAGTAGATAGAATACAGTATAATTGTTGCGTTTGAAATGAGACGAGGTCAATTCTATTGATATTGTAGAAACGAAGTTACTCCATTTTTTATACCATTAAATACGATACCTTTTTACTTTTCTTTTTACACCAACGAACTAACCAACCCTTTTCCCTTTTCTCTTGCTTGATATAATACTAACCGCACCGAGGTAAGCGTGCCAGTTATCGACACGTTCAGACCCAATTATTGACACTTTTATTTTTCAAAATTATAAACTGACGGCACAAATTGTGAATTTCTCGATGACTAAAACCAGTTGCTGGAAGGTTAGACGGTAAAATTTTATTTTTCGGTAATTTCCGAGCCAACGATCAAACAGACACAACCAAAAAAGGGTCAATAACTGTTACGCTTATCTTACCTTATCAACTCTTCCGCATGATCATAACGTAAGGATACAATATACGTATCCATATACGTGCGTGCATCGCAACGTCGTTAATTAATTATTATCGAACTGAGGATGAATCGGTGCTGTTTCATTCACCCCCCGTTGCATTACAATTATTCAAATTGTCGGTAATCCATGAATTATGAATTACCGTGCCAACAACTCGGCGTCTCTTGTTGCGAAGCGTAGGCGACACACTTAACCCCGCCCTTGTACTAACCAGATGTTCCACGTAATTGTACATTAATAAATAATTACCACGTGTGCCTGTTGTAGGCGAATGCATTGCGTTCGCGCGATATCTGTCGCGGACCGCATCTTCGTAATTTCCGTAAAACTTTTCACTTCCAAAATTTTCTAAATTATTTATCCCTGCGATTAAAAACGCGCTGCAGCTCTTGTCTGTCCGATATTGAAAAATGACCACAGCAAGCAGTACTGTCTATAAATGACTTTTACTGGCCAAAAAAAGGTTTCTTTCGAAGTTGTCAAAATTCCAATTCCATTTTTGCTGCACACGATACTCGGTCGGTTTGGCCTGGAACTAAAAGCAGCTCCTGCGGATCTGCACGGCGTATTGCACATACTCACACACTCGTTTCACTTGATCACTGCTGACCCAGATATCATTTGTTCACCGGTCAAGGCGTGCCTGTACAACTCGTACACACACTTGCCTGTGCAATAATGAATACTAGGGTGACAGTGGGATCGTTCGCGCATAGAGTGTAAGGTCGTTTTACGTGAGAATGCGTCGAGTGTAAATGGCATTATCATGTCTGCACCAGCATTATAACCGAAGACGGTAATGTGTGCACGTTTTCTTGCCAGTCTTTTTACACATCCCGGAAAACCGATACAGCACGTATCGGCAATGAATTATTACACGCCCGTGACATTATATCGAAGAGCGTGAAATTATATTTCTGGCGTAAAATTCCGCGCAAAAATTGCTCACGGCCGACATTGAACGGCTTCCGTCAAAAAACGGTTCAACCTTCAAACCTGGTTCAAGACCGTTGGCAGGGCTTGTTTTTCAACAAAGAATTATCGACTGGTACCCAATGACGCGCGCTTTTCCGATCGCCATGCTTTTGGTACTTTGCGGAAAAAGAAACTTTTCTTTTTTTTGTTTCCTCCCTCTTCATTCCAGGACACTCGCAGGCCGTAAACGCGTTTGCGAAAATCTCTCTCCTCGCCTTTCTCCCGTGCAGGCCTCCGTTTCTCCGTTCCAAGAAGGAGGCTGCACCCTTCCGGTTCGCGGGGTGCGGCACGAGGAAAAGAGCTCTCGTGAAAAAGGAAAGAGGTGGAAAAATATAGCGTTCGCCTAGGCCGAGGACGGTGTATACGCGAAAAGCGGCGTGATAGGAGGGCATGCGCGAAAAGGTGAGAGGGAGAGAGCGGAGAGCGAAAAGCTAAGGGGAACACGAACACCGCGTTTCCACGCAGCCAGGAGAGCACCGGCATCACAGTGGGGGAGAGACGGTGCCAACCGAGCGTGAGCGACCATCGGAAGCTACCTACATCTGCTTAGAAAGCTCAGTGGCTCGTCAACCAGCGAGCGTTTCTCCCGATCCGTATATCCGGTGCACCGGCCGTGTAACGCGATTTGCGGAATTCCAATGACCGTGTAACAAGTTGACACGCGGTCGCAGAAGCTCCGGCCGTGCGGCACGGCTGAGCCCCACTCGAACCTCCTTCCACCCCCGCCGCGAGGAGAAGACAAAACCGTATAAATCATCCGACGATACTCCGTACCGTCAGAGATTTTGGAAACCTCCGGGATCCAGTGACAGTGCGCGATGCGTGCAGCCCGAAGTTGTACGTCGACTTTCTAAAACCGGCACGCGACACTCGCGATCCTCTTGTAATTTTTTTATTTTTTATTCTTATCATCGTTTCTCATCGTCAAACGAGTTGGCGGAAAAGCGTGGCGACAGGAATCGCGTACCGAAGACCATTGGAAGTTCCGGTCCAGGAGTTTGGCCTCTTGGCGTCCTGCTGTTGACCAGTTTGTTCCAATTTTTCTTAGGCTTTAAAGAGAACGTTTCGAGAGTATTTCGAACGACTTTTTAGGCTGAATTAAATTTTTATCGGTAAACTACCTGCCACCCTGCCGCTTCATCGCGTCACAGGTTTAGGTGACTGGGGTTTGAGACCTAGGATGTGTTTTTTGTTAGCGATTATGTCCCGCTAGATGTAACTGTTCAATTTGAATCGTCGCTACGAGGCCGTGCAACGCACTTGCCGGGTGCTCGTCCCGTTTACCATTCTTCATATTCGGTTTTACGGTCATCGACTCCGAACGTCGCACACCACGAGACCTGAACGTACCCGTCTCTGGAATCTATTGCACGTCATACCCGCGTGAGAAGAAACACCGTTCGTTTCGTACACGATTTCGAAAGAATACCGGCGGGATTCGTTCCGCCGTACGTCGCGTCTCATCTGGGAACAATAAGTCGGTGGTTAAATCGCGTTGCGTAATACGGACGGTTTCAATGCCGCGACGTGCCAACCGTGAGAACCCATAGATCACGATGACGATGACGATTTAACGAAGAGACGAGAACGCGCTGTGGAAACGCGATTGTTGTGAAAAGTGAGCCTTTCCGCATACCTGTTCCACCTACTTCCGCGCGCTCTTCGAACGCCACACACATGCGGTTCTTGTCGCGTGTAACGCAAGTGCGAAACAAGGAGACGATAGAGAAGCATCGCCGGTTGGTAAAATGAATATTAAACGAGCACACTGGGATGACGGTGTGTCGCAAGTCCTCGACCTGCCAGGTGGTTTGCCGCGCAATTGACGCATCGAACATCAGCAAATTATTACTCACACGTACGGTACCGAGGTGATGATTCGCTGTACCGTTATCGAAGAGTGTGGCACGCGTAGTAAATAACCGGCAAAAAGGACCCGAAGAAACGGATTCGGTGCGATTGGACAACGGGCAATTTAGAGAGGAGGGAAAGGGAGGATAGTAATAATAATAATAATAATAATAATAATAATAATAAACGATAATAAAAATAATACGGTAATAAGGAAAGGAAGAATACAAGAAAAGAGGATATTATGAAGAGCTACGTGACGGTGCAATATCGCCCTGCTCCTCAGATCTGGGTCACGTTCGCAAGCCTTGGAGGCAAATTGGCGCCGCATGGAGAATAGATAAAAGAAAAGAATTGTAGAAAAAGGAGGGACGAAAGGCGTTTTTTGGCGACCCTCGAAACTTGTAACCGTGGTTGGTGTGGTATGGGCGGAGCTTGGTACTGATATAACTACCTGGTACCACGGTTACTATCAGAATGTACCTAGCCGGCGATGAGGACATAGCGCGGTACCAATCTAGGGGTGCGAGTCAAAGATCCGAGTTGTCAAAGTTCCGAACGGCCAAAACCTCGAATGGCCGAAATTCCGAACACTGCGACCTTCAAAACGCTCCTCGGCATGTTGCGGAGGAGTTGTGCAGCACCGTTCGGAGTTTTGACCATTCGGAACTTCGACCCGCACCCTTGGTACACCTACCATTCGCTCGCCAAGAAACGCCCGAGGAGGAAAATCGTTTTTGTTCGCTTGAATTAGCAAAAAAAAAAAAATTAAAATTTAACCGATCCTACAGAATCTTCGGCGTGGAAAAGTGTTGTCCGGATGACGATAAGTGCCGGAAGATCGAGTGACCCTATCCGCTGAAACGTGAGAAGAACTTGTACGACAATTTACATTCGCAAATAAACGATAAAAGTAAAATCAGCGAGGATGGAGGCGATGGGGACGATAATTGACAACGCTGAGAAGACACCTGTTGTGAACAACGGAGCCGTTGGCATTTTGTTGGCGAAAATCGGGGCGATGCTGGTCCTTGGAATCGGATCGCTCAGCGTAGGATCGCTACCTCTTTGCATCAACAGATGCAGATTGAGTCGGGGCAGCGCGAGCACCGCTGAAGTAAATATATCATACGATATTCGCAGCAAAATGAGCCGAGATATGGATGTTTTACTGTTGTTTTTTATTTTTACTTCTTTTTCTCTAACCAAGATCGTATCAGTTTTGTGCGAAAGGTTGGAAAGGGGAGACCGCGGGATCGATCGCAAAATCCTTTTAACACGACGCGAGTTTTTGCGACTCGTACCACCTCATGTAACGTTATACTCCTTTCAATTTAGAATTCCATAAATTCCTTCTCTGATGGCTGATTCCGAGCTTTAAAGTCCTCCCTCCGGAGGGACCGTGAAATTGTCTTAAAGTTTATTCCGCAGACAGGTATCGCGGAAACCGTGCACCGTTTGGCTCAGGAAATATCTTTACGTTCGTTAATTTTGATGGCGCAGCGTCAGAGTTATTGCTCAATTAAAACCACTGTATTTATTTACGTCTGAAGATACCGTCGAGCGGATAAACGTACTCTCGGTACATCGTTTAATTTTTAATTTTTTTTCTCTTTTTTTGCTTACGCTCGAGTCATTACTTTTCCGCTAAATTAAAGTGTGGGTTCGTAAGGGTCTAAAGTAGGCAATGAAAAATCGTCGTCGTATTCTCTCCGGTCTCCCGTATAAGGTGAATGGTTTCCAACCGCACCTTACACCTATACCAATATTCCGTTTATGAAATCAGTAGGTATTCGAATTTTTCAACGATCGTTCGAATCGGTATTGACCACCAACGAATCCTCGACAAGCCGTAAAAATGGAAGTTGGTACTGTCCGGTGATAACGGCGTGATACACCTGGGTTAATCGAATCTTGAAACAGGGCTTGCTGACGTCGCTGCTCCTGTGTTTCGGGGGCGGTGTTCTGCTCTTCACGTCGTTCGTCCACCTGGCCCCGGAAGTGCGCGAGAGCGTGGAGAAGCTGCAGGAGAGCGGTAAGCTGATGAAATTGGGTGGCGGCTTGGGTCTGGCCGAACTGTTGCTCTGCGGTGGTTTCTTCTTCGTCTACCTGGTGGAAGAGGCGGTGCACGCGGCGCTGGACCGAAAGCCGGAACCGACGGAGGCGGCGCTGCACCGAAGCGTATCGCTGCGAAGATGCAACCGAAGCTCGAGCGGGAGTCGAAGAAGCCGAGAGGCGGGAAGAAGCGGGGAAAAATCCCTATCCCCCGACGCCCGGATATCCCCAATGGCCCAGGACCGCGCCTACGAGTCCGACACTGACAACCCCGGGATCTTCGCCACCCGTAACTCCAGACTCCACCAGGAGGTAGACTCGGGTTACGAGAAGAACGGAAACCTCGCGGGGAAGGTTAACGGAGGCTCGACGTGTCCCTGCGACGCGTCGGCGAACCCGACGAGGAACAGCTTCGGGAACACGATTCCGCTGTCGCAGAACGAGCGCAGTTATCTCTCGCGGAACCTGGAAGTCCCACGGGGACTCGACGGCGGGGAAATCGAAGGAAAGGCGAACCCGCTCTGCGGAAACTCTTCGGCGTCTTCCGCGTCGACGGCCTCGCCCCCGGCCTCGACGCTCCCCCCTAACGCCTCGGTCAGGGGGCTGTTGACCGTGATAGCGTTGTCCTTTCACGCGATATTCGAGGGCCTCACCGTCGGCCTCGAGCCCTCGATGTCCTCCGTGATATACCTGACCGCCGCCATCGCGACCCACAAATTGGTGATCGGCTTCTGCGTGGGGATGGAAATGGTAGCGGCCGGGGCGAACGCCAGGATAGTCCTCGGCTACCTCGTCGTATTCTCCGTCGTCACTCCCATCGGCATCGGGATCGGACTCGTGATCGGACGCCTCGAGGACCCCGGCGAAGGACTCGGACCCCTACCAACACTCCTGCAGGGTTTCGCCGCCGGGACCCTTCTTTACATTGTATTTTTCGAAGTCCTCGCAAGGGAGAGAGCGAACGAGAAAAGCGGGCTGCTTCAGCTCGCCGCCATCCTCGTCGGGTTTATGTTCATGCTGGGACTCCAGTACGCCAGTGAGTTGGACGGTGCTTTGGTGGTATCTCATTCCCCTTTTCCTCGTGCATTTTTTTTCTTCCCTCCCACGTCTCCAGATCCCTATTCTTACACATTTTCTTTCCTCACCTCTTTTCGCCAATCGTCGGAGTGCCGTATGAACGGCGTTACGTACCTACGCGTTTGAGTTAAAATCAATCTCTTCAAAGGGTTGCGGAAAGTCTCAGGTGCAGGGTCAGTAGGTATTTCGGGCGAAGGTCGGACGAGCAACTCCGTACCGGGCTAACCCACCGGTACAAATTTCCACCCCTGCCACCCCTCGACCCCTTTTCATCCCTCTTTCCCAGTGCTACGCCACCCGCATATATAGGTAACTAATTTTGCTCAACTTGCACGGCACTCCTTGTCCATATGCATAAATCCCGCACCTGTTTCGGCACATCACGAATCACAATTTCTGCACGTTGCATCGAACGTGCGCATGTGTACGTAAATGTGTACAACGTGTGTTTTAAATTCCTACGATAAGTTGTAGACGTTGTCCTGTGATTCGTTGCAATTTGGAACCGGTTTGTGGATGTGGATCGAATAAAATGTGTCGCCCAGAAGAGAGTAATCGGTTTACCGTTTTCAGTAAATTATATAACTAAATGCGAGTTTCTTGAAATTGTAAATTTTCTACCGTACGACGTGTGTCTTCTCACTTGCCAAATGTTGCGAAGTGAAAACCGAGGCACGGAGAATCTCGAAGAAATATTGAAAAAATTGGAAAGCTCTTTAAATTTTCTCGTCTGAAATCTCACTCTTGTCCAGATAATTTGTTAAAACGTTTTAGATGCTCTAAGGAGCACTGGAAATTTTCTTGGGTTAAATCTTACTCCCGTCGAAGTGGCTCGGTTCACGATCCGAAAAAGTAACCCTCCGATTTACAAAATTTACAAAGTAAACAGTATTTCTTTGTCAATAAACGATAGATTTTGCATAAATCCTGACTGTTTGTTGACCGAGTTGAGCTTCTCTCGCTTCTTATTATCCGCGAAATTGGGAGGACGCAGTGTCTGCGAAGCGTGTAATGAGAATCTAATCACTTCCTTTAATCTATACACACATAGACCAAATATTGCAGCACTATATACTTGTGTGTACATGTATAGTACATGGCGTGTGAGAAGACGGTATCGCGATCTATAGTTGATAGGTATACCTATATTCAGAGTCGTAGGGTACCGCTGATATTCCGGCACAGGGTTCGGCAATTTCGTGATTATCTTATCGTTGCGAATCGAATCGGATAAATATTCGCCCGCAGGGTTGAGCGGTGCACACATAATTTAACACACCCCATTGTGCTTGTTGGGAAACGAGACGTGCTTACGCATACCTTACGCAACATTTGCAAATGCTTATACGCCACAACAAAGCGAACATATTTGCACGCATCGAGTGATTTAACACCGGACGCCAACGACGCACCGAGCTCAATCAATTCGCGATAACGTGATTAATTGTAACGACAAGTTGACACCCTGCTCAATGCTCGAAGTAGAACATGTATAATTCGCGACTTGGTAGTTGAGTGCAACTATGGCAACAACAATTAAACTCGACGCCGTAAACCGGAAAACCTAATCCGAGAAATTACGGCTTGGATTTTATGCGGTTCGGAGTTAAATGAAGGTACTCACGATTCACCTTTTAATATCCCTGTTTGGTCGCGTCGTGTAAGCGATTAATCTGAGTATTCGAGGCTTCTGAGTTATTAAAAGACAGGATTTATACGACAGATAATAAAATTGAGTTTTTCAAGATAAAGGCGAGTCTCGTATAATTCTTGAGAAACCAAAGTAAAAAAAAAACCCAGAAAGTACACCATCCTAACAAGGAGTTGGAAAAAAGATGCAGTCGATTTCTTTCCTCAGAGGCAATTACCGTTCAGTAATCGTTGATCGGCATCTACGCGACGATATTATACCTCTAGAAACGCCGGCACAGTTCATTGAACGATTTGTAAAACCTCATGGCATCCGTTCCCGGTACATCGAGACCCGGGTTAAGTACGCGGTGAAAGTGGATCGGCGATCACCAGGTGTTCTAGACGAAACTTGCTAAATTTAAAGTCTCTTGTTAGCGATGTTTGCCTTATGGAGTTTAAGCGAAACTGCAGACAAAGATCGATTACGCAATTGCGATTCCGTGCAAGGTGTTATATTACATGGTTCGCGATTCTTAAATTAGTTGCATACAAACAAAGAGGTTTTCAAATATCTCTCCTCTCGTTACCTCGAAATCATGCCTCTCGTTTGGTATTTATTTATTTCTTCGTAAGAGAGGCGGATGTTGTTACGAGCTAGAACCTAGACAGTGATTAGGAAACTTGAAAATCGGTAGTGAGAAAATCGGTCAGCCGTATCATTGTTAGTCAGATATTAAACTGCGAATATCCGGTTCGGAATGTTCGTCGCGTATGATAAACGAAAAAACAATGTTGCGTCCCCCTGTATTGTAAAAAATAATCGTATCGCTGTTTGATAAATTCATCGATTCATTCGACGCACGTTAATCGTTTACCAGTTTTATAAATCGTGTATACGCGTAGCAATACTTGTTGCGTAATTTGTTGTTCACGGTTCAATTTTATTCCAGCTTCACACTCCCACGAACATGGTCATGGTCATAGCCATGGCCATTCCCACGAGGAAGAAACCAAGAACGGCGACGACGATCATCTGCAGAATCACGATCATCGGCATCATCCCGATGACTTGATAGCCTCGACGATATCGAACGTCACGGAGAAGATATTGGACGTGATATCTACAACTCTGTCGTCGACCATGGTCACGGAAAAGAGTGCATAACGCAGTGAGTTGATACACGATCGATATTGGCCAAAGATATTGGCATTGTTCAAAAGTTTCCTGAATTGCAACGTTCCGGTCTCCCCTTCGATTGTCCGCAGAGAAATCGGAAAAACAAAAAACGCACCGAGATCTAAGGAACCCGAAATGTTCGGGCATCGCCCATCGAGAGTGATGGTCACTCGGCCAGCCAGGATTTGCCTCGTCAAGACCAATCGGAGGTTCGTGAATCGACCGGAAGTTCCCGGGGAAGGTTGCTTAATCGCGGCCTCAACGATCATCCGGAGTTTCACGTGAAAAACAACGGCGAGAGTTATTATTATCGTTATAAGAATGGAATTCGGCGATGCGGAACGAACGACGTTCACCTAAAACAGGAAACGTAATGACCGCGTCATTTTTACCTTCTCAAACTTCTCAAGTTCGTGAAATTACGCTCTCGTCATTCGCGATTTGCGGTACAGACGGACACGGGAAAGGTGGATCGAATATACTTGTTGAATTGATGCCTTCTTCGGCGAGGCTCGTTATATCGTTGATCGAAAATAGAAGCGAATCATGACGATTATTCTCTCTATTTCTAATTCGAATCAATAAAACTTGCCTAGCTTCTTGCTTTAGAGTTCATCGATTTGTCGTCACATCAAAACGCGCAGCGCTAAGTTTAACGAGGAAAATATTTCTTAACCGCGCTGACTCTTTGATGCAGTGAGATTATACACCTATTATCATTTACTTTGACAGAACATTACTGTGTTGACTTGAAACTTTTTTTCTAAACTAGTATTGCTTGATTAGTCTTATAAAACATATTTACGATTTAATGAATCGCGCAAACGTTAAATAATATTATTCCTGAAATCCGATATAAAACTTTTCAGTTTGAGGAAACTATTTTATGCTTAATAAATGTAGGAAGCGATTTCTCTAAGTCAGATAGACCTGTTTCGAGTCAAATAAAAGTAAATTATTATATCGAATCAAAGATTCATGCGGAGATATCCCTTTTCTCAATGCGCACGGTGATACGGAATAGTAAACTTGGTGATCGCAATTCTAATATTTACATTAAATTCTAGCATGTTAACCAGACTTTCTTGAGTTCCGATACTTGTCATAAAATAAAATGATGCATTTCCGGGTACTTGAATTATTATACGGTGAACTCACAATCGGCAATTAGTTTCACGAGGAGAAAAGTATATTTCAAACATTATATCATTGTGTAGTAAGCTAAAAGCAAATGGTGATGAAAACACTTTCTCTGTACATACCTTATACCTACAATGTAATTAAACAGAGAGCGGTTCTATTTTTTTACCGTACGCTTTTTCAGAATAGTGAAATCTGATAATACTGTAATTCATTTTTATCGCTTATAAACTTTTTTCAAATCACGTAGATTCATAATTAAGAATAGATGTGCACGAGTTAATCTAGGTAAACATAATAAATGAAATTCTCAATCGAAGAGGCCGATATGGATAGAGGAATGTCGATTCTCCGGTTGTCAACTGAGATTTTAGGTCTACGGCTTATCAAATACGGACGTAAAATTCGTTCATTAGTGTTAAACAAACCTAATACTTCATTTTACGTACGACGCTATGTAGAAGCAATAATTCATAGACTCGATCCATGTTGATACAGTTGTATACATTCACTTATACTCAACGTAGAGCCGGAAGTATTTTTTCGCATTCCACTATGACTGACAATGAGTGAAACGGAAAGTAGAATGAAACGATAGACACAATGTGCAATGAGAAGTATGAAATTATCGTGCTGGAATGTTGAAGTAGCTGTATTAATTGGTTGTTTATCGAGATGAGATATAAGATTGAACATGGTTGGACAATAAGAATGTTACAAACAAATATATTTCACTTTAGCTTTAAGTATTTTCATTTGAATGTGTCTATTTTTTACTATAAAAATATATATATAAATTACATTTATTAGTTTTTCATGCTAATATTAAAGGTATTAAAAAAAAAATCCTATCAAGCTGGAAGCACTGATTAATGCCTTTCAGATGAAACCTGATGTAATAATATGCACCGAAGCGTGGCTAACAAATAAGATACATAATTATAAGTATACCCGGATGTGATATATATGATAATAACATTAAGATAAACATTGCAGATGGTGTAGTTATACATGTCAAAAATTCTCTTCACTTTCAAGTAGTATCGGAGCAGTATGATGATCTCAAAATTACTGGTGCACAGTTTGAGTTAAAAAATAAAATTGCACATAAGATATCTCGTTTATGCAGGTGTCACGATTATGGTACTGGCTATGCTATAAATGACGTCAAAAAATTTATTGATACTAGTAAAGAAGTATCGCATCAATCATAGTAGAGGATACCACTATAGATCATGTCGGTTTTGACAGAAGTGCAGAGGAATGTTTCTATCTTCTATCACAAAATGGGTATCAATCAATTGTTAACTCATGCACCCGTCCGTCAACCCGGACAAATGTAGGAACATTTATAGGTCAGATCTTCTGTAAGGCTAATTTTAAAGTTTCTACTGGGAAACTTGTGGAACCAATTACTGATCATTACCCGACATTGATTTCATCATCGGGACTCAATCTCAGTGGTGTTTCAAAAGATAAATATGCCATTAATGAAAAATAGTTTATTGAGTTGTGCGCAATTGAAAATTGGAATGAAGTGTGTCTCGTACAGTATATAGAAGACGCAATAAAATTATTGATTAATGAAGTTGGAAATATCAATAGATTGGCAATGATATGTAAAAACAAAAAGTAAATACTGAGAAAAAACTGAATTACCCGCTGCGCTAATAAACTCAGTCAAAACCAAAGGTAAATTGTATAAAATTTGTAAAAATAATAGGAATAACTTGGGTAAAAAAACAAAACTATTTCCAATACGAGAAAATCCTTAAGGATCTAATACGCAATGCAAAAAATAGATACGAAACTAATTTGATCAAAGATGACGAATCTAAAAAATTGCGGAGTTTCCTGCAAGATAAAGTAAACACGAATAAAAATTGACATCGAATAAACCATATTGAGGCTAACAATGTTTCAATTAAGAATGACATCAGAAAAGAAAATTTTTTCAACGAGTATTTCAACAATGTAGTTGGCCAACTAAAACGTAATACGGGATCATTACATAATGCACCTCGGATTCCTATTAATCAACATATTATATGTTAGTATGTTCTTATCCTCAACCAGTGAAGCTGAAATTATGGAAATTATTCAAAAGCTTGAGTAAGCCAACTTTAGTTACTTTTCTAGATTATTCGAACACTTTCGATACAGTTGAACATACGATACTCCTGTCAAAACTATACAATATTGGTGTGAGAGGAGTCTGTCTTGATCTTACCAAAAACTACCGGAAAGATAGAATTCACGTTGTCAAGGTCAATCGAGTTAAAAGTAATCCTGTAGGAATAAATACTGGTGTTCCACAAGGTTCCATTTTGAGACCACTGTTGTTTATCCTATGCATGAATGACCTGCTAAAACTATATGATGAACTTATAACTTTTGACAACTACTGTGATTGTGTTTCGGATAGTATCGATGTAAGGATAAATGGATCCTCTTTAAAAAGAGTTAACTTCAGTAAGTATTTAGGTGTCACATACGATAGCAACATCAAGTGGGATATTCATGTGAATAATATGGTAAATAAAACTAAGCACTTAACGTACGTGTTTTATAGTCTGAAATGCGTATTATCTGAGGAGCTACTCGTGCTATATTACGGTCTTTTTAGCAGCAGTAGCGGTGTATGGGATCATTGAATGGGATGGTTTATAATGACTGCTTTTGAACCGCTGAGATGACTGCAAGAGTAAATATGTGATAATATAGACTTGAGGAGAGATACGGAAATATCCAGCTACCTAAACATACGTTAAATATTGGGTAAAGAAGTTAGGTATACTATGCTAAAAAATACTTTAATACACTTTCTAATCATCTCAAAAATCTCGCCGTTGCTGAAAAGCAACTAAAAAATAAACTGAAGAAACATATCTGCAATATTGTGATATAGTTTACTATAATATATGGAGTGTTAATTTCTGTCTGTGTCTGTATATGATAATTTTGTGGAGTTGAGTAATAGACTAAAATTTTTTTTTTCCTTTGAAATTGAAAATAAAGACTGTATAGTATGTAAACTGGTAATCAACTCTAAAATGTAAAAAGCACAAACTTTTAGTTTCAAGACCATCCTATGTACGGGCATAACATGCCCCCCATAGGTCCTTCTATGTATACATTTGAAATGTATTGAAGGAAAAGTGGTTCATAAATGTTTAATGTTAAATATTTAAATAGAAGTTTGAAAAGAAAAGAAAAACTTAAAAGTAAAAAAGGGATACTAGATACATTATTGATTCATTTAAAAAACAAAAGATGATTTTATGCCGTCACGCATTCAGTATATTCAGTATACATGTAATTATAATACATTGGAGAATGGGACAGGGTAATATAATGATTAGTCAACATTTTAGGAAATAAATTTAGTTTGTAATTAAAAATGATTCAGCGAAACGTTGTAACCATTAAAAAGATCATTCGCATCATTTACCAAACTATCTATATCAAACTTTCTACAAGATTCCATATAATTTTATTTCAAATATATGATAAACAAGTGTACTGTTTGTCCGTTTTACTTATTGATTAGTCTTGTTCGATTACGGTGTCTATGACATATTTGGACAATGTTTCAAAGCATATTTACTATGTTTTCCTACTTTTTAGCCACCACCTGCGAGTCGACAAACTCCAGGTAGCTGGTTCCGATCTTGATAAATGCAATTCCAGAACCGATACCAGCGATAGTGTGAAGGGAAGAATTTGGTGGGATGATCGAGCGTAGGATAGACCACACTAGAACTGACCCAAAACTCAGCAGCACAGCTCCAGCAGCGCTAGGTCAGAAATGTAAGGTTACGTTCTGAAAAATTCTTATTAAAGGCTGCTGAACTTACCTGTATGCAATTTTGTTTGCTGGTGGAGCATTTTTTAAGTGTTCCCTGGTGTAAATGTAGGATCCGGTGCCTAGAAACGTGCTACCGAGTAGCAGGTTTGTTATATCCGTTGTTGGGAATATTCTGAAATAGAAAACGGTAATATGGAGTTTGGACTTCTCTAGGTGCAAATCAGTTGAGGTTAGAAAAACAGAACGGGTCGGTAAAAATATCGATCGAACGATGACCGAAACATGTGCGTTTCCGGATTAGGTTATATTTGCAGGAATGATGAAACTCTGCATCAGCCACGGGAATTCGTCGTCACTCTCCGCTGTTCTGTGACGTGGAATCGGTTATTGACAGGCACGTGACTAACGATTAGAAAGCGAACGAAAGTTCAGTAAGACGAATGACACGAAGAGGATTCGAAATTACTGTTTGTCCGGCTCAAGGGGCGCCGTATTACATAATTTGACGCCGGTTATGAGACGCGGCGAGAGCGAAACTGGGCGGAATGAAATTTGACGAGGTCGGGTTTTGTTTTAATTACCTGACGATTAGACGTGGATTCATTACGTTGATTGACAGACCGGTATAAGAAATGGCACCGAGTGCCGGGACGTAGAACTTGGCAAGGCTGCATTTGGTTACCGGCTGTAAACCGAATTTTTCGAGCACCGAACCTTTCGAACTCCCTGTTGCAGCCATTTTGCTGATTCCCGTACAAGATCCCAATGCCTACTAACTGTACTGACTAACTAACCTCGTCGCCTTGCGTCGAATGACGATTGCGCACCGTCCAGAGAACAGACACTGTCCGAAGGCGAGAAACTGGTGTGGCGAACACGATCGAACTATCGGAGAACGCGCCGAGAACTAACAATAAAGTACCGAATTCTTCGGACCGACGATGAGGAGACGGTCAGGTCGGAACTGGATGTACCAATGATGTAACATGGAAATTTCAAATGGTACATTTCCTCAGTAGCAGATTCCACGATTCGTGTTGTTCGGTTTTACTTATTTATAAGATGTACGGTACAAGTGGCACAAAATCATCGATGACTAACATGAGGCTCGGCGGCGACTTGAATTAGGTCAATATTCACGACGTGTCCACAGTCGATTTCCGCAAGATCTTGCGCTATCTTTGGTGCTACTTGGACAGAACTCCTATAAAATCGATTAATGAAAAGAGAGAATGTGAGATATACTGCAAATTGTCTCAAGAATAACTGTGTTGAAAAAAGAAGAGTTTACTGTTTGCATTTTTTTCGTGAGTTTTAAGTGAACTCGATGGAATGCGAAAACGATTGTTGCATCATGTCAGTACGTTTTGATTAGTTTTGATGCACGTAGAAATACATGAAATCTCGTACCTGTGCATGATACGATATGTATGCATTGTATTCTTACTATTGTATGTATACTAGTTTCAAATAAATGAATAAATATATATCTCCATGTTTTCTTGATATTTTTTCACCTATTCGTCCCACAGTATTTGTAATGTCTATTTCGCAATCCTCCAGGTTCAATTAGCCGTGAAAGGATCATACAACTCGAATCTCAGACTGAACATGTTTACCTCCAAGAAATAGTAAGGCTAACCCCTTTGCATTGTTGGCGAAAATTTTCGCGATTTTGAAAAGAGCTGGAATAAATTAATCGTAGCACTATTCCGATGTAATTTTGCGAGAGAAATCGATTGGGCGCAGTCCCAATACGCTGCGATCAACGCATCAAAAGTTACAGTTGAAAAACCAGAACCTAAATTTTCGACATTTTTCAGCAGGTGCTTTTTTCCTCGTATCTTCTCTCCCGTTGATCCCACGCTCCTTTTGCTGCGTTTTCTGAGTTCCTTGGGGTCCAATTGGTCGGGAAAGAGTCATACGAATCAATTCTGAGACGAAAAATTTTTTGGTCAAAAAAAAAGGAAGGTTAACCCCTTTGTATTTTTGGCGAAAATTTTCGCGATTTTCAAAAGTGCTGGAATCAATTCTTTCAGGCACTATTTCGACGTAATTTTGCGAGAGAAATCGATTGGGCGCAGTCCCAACACGCTGCAATCAACGCATCGAAAGTTACAGCCAAAAAACGAGATCCTGTGTTTTTTGGCATTTTTCAGCAGGTGCTTTTTCGCTCGCCGTTTCTCTCCTGTTGGTCTTACGCTCTTTTCGCTGCGTTTCCTGAGTTCCTGAGGGTCCAATGAGTCAGGAAAGGGTCACACCAATCGAATCTGAGACCAAAAATTTTTTGCTTGAAAAATGAAAAAAAAGTAAGGCTAACGCCTTTATATTTTTGGCGAAAATTTTCACGATTTTGAAAAGTGCAGAAAAATGCTTTGTTGTCCGCGTCCTCCTCGACCTCCTCCGATCACCGCCAACCACCTCCAAACATCTCCTACGTTGACTGAAGCATATAAAGACAGTTGCCCTGATGAGCTTTGGTGTGACAACCGAAAATCGTCGTGCGCTTTCGCTCCCTGAGATGTTCCAACTGTAGAGTTGAGGACTTATTGCAGAACATCGGAGAGTTAACGATTTCGATATGATGCTGGCTGTATGCTGGGTGCACTCACTTTCCGAGTAACACAGTCTTCGCAATCATCATCCAACTGTCGCAGAACGGCAGCGTTATCAGCTGACCCGTTAACCGAAGGATATATCTTCAGTCAACGGCTGACCATCGAAGGGCCTGGCCGCTTGAGTCTGGAATCGGCAGGAGAGATAAAGTGCGCATTTCTTGTATGAAATGTGAAACCTAAAATCATTATGCATCATATCATATCATCGTACATCATACATCATACATCATACATCGTACATCATACATCATCATACATAGTATCAAAGTTCGAAACCAAAGTTTGGATGTCGGATGTTCAGAAAGTAACGTCACCAATTCAAAATCAGCTAGCCGAATTCCTCAGTCTGGAAACAACCGCGCAGTAGAGCGGACGTAGGAGGATCGCGCTCCGCAAATTTCGAGTATCGGGTTCTCAACCTCCCGGATTCCGCGCTTCGGGTCCGCTACGTATTTCGAGTACCGGGTTCCCAACCTCCCGGATCCCGCGCTTCGGGTCAGCTACGCGGTGAAACTCGACTTCCAGGACACGCGCTCCGTAATTTCTTTACTCGAGGTCCGCTACCTGGTGAAACACGACTTTCAGGACACGCGCTCCGTAATTTCTTTACTCGGGGTCCGCTACCTGGTGAAACACGACTTTCAGGACACGCGCTCCGTAATTTTTGCGCTCAAGGTCCACTACCTGCAGGAACTCGACTTCAAGAACAAGCGCTCCGCAGTTTTGGCTGTCCAGGTACTTGACCTGATGACTTTTGACCTTCGGGAGTAATTTTGCGTAGTTCCGGCTGTACAGGTTCGCGACCTCGTGACTTTTGACCAAGCACTGTGTAGTTTCTGCGCGGGTCCGCTACGCGGTAAAACTCGACTTCCAGGATAAGCGCTCCGTGGTTCCTGGTTCATGCTTACAATAAATTATTTCAATTCGTTTTTCGCGCAAGCCGAAATTCAGTAGCTGTCAGTCCGCTAATAAAATTTCTCGACTTCCAGGATAAGCGCTCCGTGGTTCCTGGTTCATGCTTACAATAAATTATTTCAATTCGTTTTTCGCGCAAGCCGAAATTCAGTAGCTGTCAGTCCGCTAATAAAATTTCTCGACTTCCAGGATAAGCGCTCCGTGGTTCCTGGTTCATGCTTACAATAAATTATTTCAATTCGTTTTTCGCGCAAGCCGAAATTCAGTAGCTGTCAGTCCGCTAATAAAATTTCTCGACTTCCACGATAAGCGCTCCGTGGTTCCTGGTTCATGCTTACAATAAATTATTTCAATTCGTTTTTCGCGCAAACCGAAATTCAGTAGCTGTCAGTCCGCTAATAAAATTTCTCGACTTCCAGGATAAGCGCTCCGTGGTTCCTGGTTCATGCTTACAATAAATTATTTCAATTCGTTTTTCGCGCAAGCCGAAATTCAGTAGCTGTCAGTCCGCTAATAAAATTTCTCGACTTCCAGGATAAGCGCTCCGTGGTTCCTGGTTCACGTTTACAATAAATTATTTCAATTCGTTTTTCGCGCAAGCCGAAATTCAGTAGCTGTCAGTACGCTAATAAAATTTCTATTACTTTATAATCTTCTCATAATCTTCTTGGTAAAATACGACGATAAAAAAATTATATTAAACCTTACACTTGAAGGTGTTCGGAGTTGGACGAGGAGGAGGACGAGGAAGACAAGGAGATGAAGGTGGACGAGGATTTGTGCTCGGTGAGTAAAACACTTTTATAATATTTGATGGAAATTGTAATTATATTTGATCCAAAATATTTCAAACTAGTCATGTTTACATTAAATTATTTCAATTCATTTTTCGCGCAAGCACATATTCAGTAGCTATGAATAAACTTATACAATTTATTATATTATTAAACAATTAATTAATTATATCAATCCTTATACAATATTTTTGATGTGTTCCTATACTGAAAATATTTACATTAAATTATTTCAATTCATTTTTCGCGCAAGCACATATTCAGTAGCTGTGAATAATCTTATACAATTTATTATATTATTAAACATTTAATTAATTATATTAATCCTTATACAATATTTTTGATGTGTTCATATACTGAAAATATTTACATTACATTATTTCAATTCATTTTTCGCGCAAGCACATATTCAGTAGCTGTGAATAATCTTATACAATTTATTATATTATTAAACAATTAATTAATTATATCAATCCTTATACAATATTTTTGATGTGTTCTCATACTGAAAATATTTATTACTATTCCAGGTACAACCCGAGGTGGTTGGCGGTGGTTGGAGGTGGTCGGAGGTGGACGAGGTGGACCAGGAGGAGGACGAGGACCAGGAGGAGGACGAGGTGGACGAGGAGGAGGCGGGGTGGGTCGTGGGAGAGGAGGGGCGGGGGAGGGGGAGGGAAGGGGCAGAGGTGGGCGGGGAAGGGGTGGGGAAGGGGGAGGGGGAGGGGGAAGGGGCAGAGGTGGGAGGGAGAGGGGAGAGGGGGAGGGGGAAGGGGGCGGGGTGGGGTGGGCGGGTGGGTGGGAGGGAGGGAGGGAGGACGGGAGGGCGGGCGGGAGGGAGGGAGGGAGGGAGGGAGGGGGGGGGGGGGGGGAGGGGGGGGCGCAGGGGGGGGGGGGGGGTGTACTGCTCTATTAACTCCAACGGGTTCGCACTGACATCCGTCCTCCACTCTCCCTCCCTCCCGCCCGCCCACCCTCCCGTCCTCCCTCCCTCCCTCCCGTCCTCCCTCCCTCCCACCCGCCCACCCCACCCCGCCCCCTTCCCCCTCCCCCTCCCCCCCTCTCCCCTCTCCCTCCCACCTCTGCCCCTTCCCCCTCCCCCTCCCCCTTCCCCACCCCTTCCCCGCCCACCTCTGCCCCTTCCCTCCCCCTCCCCCGCCCCTCCTCTCCCACGACCCACCCCGCCTCCTCCTCGTCCACCTCGTCCTCCTCCTGGTCCTCGTCCTCCTCCTGGTCCACCTCGTCCACCTCCGACCACCTCCAACCACCGCCAACCACCTCGGGTTGTACCTGGAATAGTAATAAATATTTTCAGTATGAGAACACATCAAAAATATTGTATAAGGATTGATATAATTAATTAATTGTTTAATAATATAATAAATTGTATAAGATTATTCACAGCTACTGAATATGTGCTTGCGCGAAAAATGAATTGAAATAATGTAATGTAAATATTTTCAGTATATGAACACATCAAAAATATTGTATAAGGATTAATATAATTAATTAAATGTTTAATAATATAATAAATTGTATAAGATTATTCACAGCTACTGAATATGTGCTTGCGCGAAAAATGAATTGAAATAATTTAATGTAAATATTTTCAGTATATGAACACATCAAAAATATTGTATAAGGATTGATATAATTAATTAATTGTTTAATAATATAATAAATTGTATAAGATTATTCACAGCTACTGAATATGTGCTTGCGCGAAAAATGAATTGAAATAATGTAATGTAAATATTTTCAGTATATGAACACATCAAAAATATTGTATAAGGATTAATATAATTAATTAAATGTTTAATAATATAATAAATTGTATAAGATTATTCACAGCTACTGAATATGTGCTTGCGCGAAAAATGAATTGAAATAATTTAATGTAAATATTTTCAGTATAGGAACACATCAAAAATATTGTATAAGGATTGATATAATTAATTAATTGTTTAATAATATAATAAATTGTATAAGTTTATTCATAGCTACTGAATATGTGCTTGCGCGAAAAATGAATTGAAATAATTTAATGTAAACATGACTAGTTTGAAATATTTTGGATCAAATATAATTACAATTTCCATCAAATATTATAAAAGTGTTTTACTCACCGAGCACAAATCCTCGTCCACCTTCATCTCCTTGTCTTCCTCGTCCTCCTCCTCGTCCAACTCCGAACACCTTCAAGTGTAAGGTTTAATATAATTTTTTTATCGTCGTATTTTACCAAGAAGATTATGAGAAGATTATAAAGTAATAGAAATTTTATTAGCGTACTGACAGCTACTGAATTTCGGCTTGCGCGAAAAACGAATTGAAATAATTTATTGTAAACGTGAACCAGGAACCACGGAGCGCTTATCCTGGAAGTCGAGAAATTTTATTAGCGGACTGACAGCTACTGAATTTCGGCTTGCGCGAAAAACGAATTGAAATAATTTATTGTAAGCATGAACCAGGAACCACGGAGCGCTTATCCTGGAAGTCGAGAAATTTTATTAGCGGACTGACAGCTACTGAATTTCGGTTTGCGCGAAAAACGAATTGAAATAATTTATTGTAAGCATGAACCAGGAACCACGGAGCGCTTATCGTGGAAGTCGAGAAATTTTATTAGCGGACTGACAGCTACTGAATTTCGGCTTGCGCGAAAAACGAATTGAAATAATTTATTGTAAGCATGAACCAGGAACCACGGAGCGCTTATCCTGGAAGTCGAGAAATTTTATTAGCGGACTGACAGCTACTGAATTTCGGCTTGCGCGAAAAACGAATTGAAATAATTTATTGTAAGCATGAACCAGGAACCACGGAGCGCTTATCCTGGAAGTCGAGAAATTTTATTAGCGGACTGACAGCTACTGAATTTCGGCTTGCGCGAAAAACGAATTGAAATAATTTATTGTAAGCATGAACCAGGAACCACGGAGCGCTTATCCTGGAAGTCGAGAAATTTTATTAGCGGACTGACAGCTACTGAATTTCGGCTTGCGCGAAAAACGAATTGAAATAATTTATTGTAAGCATGAACCAGGAACCACGGAGCGCTTATCCTGGAAGTCGAGTTTTACCGCGTAGCGGACCCGCGCAGAAACTACACAGTGCTTGGTCAAAAGTCACGAGGTCGCGAACCTGTACAGCCGGAACTACGCAAAATTACTCCCGAAGGTCAAAAGTCATCAGGTCAAGTACCTGGACAGCCAAAACTGCGGAGCGCTTGTTCTTGAAGTCGAGTTCCTGCAGGTAGTGGACCTTGAGCGCAAAAATTACGGAGCGCGTGTCCTGAAAGTCGTGTTTCACCAGGTAGCGGACCCCGAGTAAAGAAATTACGGAGCGCGTGTCCTGAAAGTCGTGTTTCACCAGGTAGCGGACCTCGAGTAAAGAAATTACGGAGCGCGTGTCCTGGAAGTCGAGTTTCACCGCGTAGCTGACCCGAAGCGCGGGATCCGGGAGGTTGGGAACCCGGTACTCGAAATACGTAGCGGACCCGAAGCGCGGAATCCGGGAGGTTGAGAACCCGATACTCGAAATTTGCGGAGCGCGATCCTCCTACGTCCGCTCTACTGCGCGGTTGTTTCCAGACTGAGGAATTCGGCTAGCTGATTTTGAATTGGTGACGTTACTTTCTGAACATCCGACATCCAAACTTTGGTTTCGAACTTTGATACTATGTATGATGATGTATGATGTACGATGTATGATGTATGATGTATGATGTACGATGATATGATATGATGCATAATGATTTTAGGTTTCACATTTCATACAAGAAATGCGCACTTTATCTCTCCTGCCGATTCCAGACTCAAGCGGCCAGGCCCTTCGATGGTCAGCCGTTGACTGAAGATATATCCTTCGGTTAACGGGTCAGCTGATAACGCTGCCGTTCTGCAACAGTTGGATGATACAATTTTTGCTCGTACCTTTCAAATGTGTATTAAATTACACTCGAAGTTTTAAGAAGCTTCGTTCTTTCTCTTCCTACTAAAAAAAAAAAAATCTAGAACACAAATATTCTAGAAAGGGTCATTCAAATCAATTCTGATCATGGGACGAAAATTACTGTGAATTTTCAACATTGCCAAGGTTGCATAGATAAGATTTTTTCGTGAAAATTGCTTGAAAGAACTGTTAGCGAATCTTTGCGATGTTCTTGCGAGTCAGGAAACAAATTTCTCACCTTCGACAAGCTTTAACAATGTGGAGCGATGTTGAGATTAAATGTTAACGTGGGTAATAGGGATTACAAATAGTTATGTACAGAAATGTTTTTATTCTTAAATTATGCACAAATTGCAATCAATACAAATTTATCTGAAACAAGCAAGTTGGGGGATATCTCAGTTAATTTTTAAGATGGTTCTCAGCTACCTAGACAATAGTTGGGTTATTGCGGTAGCACTTTTGTTAGGTATCAATCTGGTACATCAGATTGCCGTGCGTTGTTATTTGATCATGTATATATATATTTTTTTTTTTTTGCAAAATCCATGAGACACGTCCGATTAGTTGTTGTCATATCCGGAAGAATTTGGTCAACTGTTTCAAATTGATTACCAATTTGAAACACCTGGCCATATCTATATCATAGCTTAGTATAATAAAGCTAGTTTATTTGTTCAGACATCCACATTTTTGACTAAGTAGTATTATAGTAATAAAAGTATGCGCTAAGTCTGCACTTCAGCTAGATATTATAAAACACGTATCTTAATCATTTCTTTTTTTGCATCTCATACATAGATATCACTAAGTATATATGCTTACTTTCATTTTAAATCAAATGGGGAAACAATGCAGAAATGAACTCTGTACCAAATGCTCTTACTTGATATAATATGCTTATATTGTAGTAAAAATAAACGACTAAATTACTAAGTGTGATGGGAAATAAAACCAACCCCTTTGTGCGCGCCTGTTTGCTTTTTTCTTAATCTTGTTTTTTTTTTTTTCTTTTTTCTTCTCAACTAAACAGGCCGCTTTAACGTTCTTCAAGATATTAATTAGCACTCAGCATTGAAACATAAAAATCTAGTATTGTTAAGTAACTATACAGACTATTTATTGAAAAAAAAAACAACCAAGAACTCAATCTCAGCAGGAAAGAAACATGACACCATTGGCAACACAGCAAAACCGAAATCACAAGCTGCTGTCATCGATTCTTTAGAATGGACGAAATACTTATACCGCTATTTTATATTCAATTTTTCCAAGTGTTAGGAGGCAAACGTGTAACATACTTCATATTGATTATTACAGTATAAAAAAACGACTGAGCATTTTTTTTAACGTGTAATCAATCATGTAATTTATGCAGAAGTATAATAAAACCCAGAGGCAGATGGTGTACGCGGTTGATGAATCTATTTTTGCCAAGCGACAGCACGATTTATAGTAGAGTACAGCTGGTTTTACACACGATTAAACCAATTAACAAGATGTTAGAATCGTTAAAGTATGGATTGTGGTAAGTTCAAAATACTAGCATTCGTTTTTTATTGTTTGTCTACAAATGAAAATTTTGTATTTGTTCACGTAGTAGGTAAGGTACTACCAATCGTTATGTTTCAATAATAGCTGATACAATGTAATACTCGGTATAGAAAAAAATTGAAAAACAAAATAACTTGTATTCTCATTGCACTAAATATCATTGTCATTGAGCCATATTTGGTATTTCACCTTATTTTGCGTTATTAACGAGGAGCACGATTTTTGAGTTTTTTTTTACAAAACTTACTTCAAACTACTTTGATTTTCAATTTTGCGAAAACAACAATATATTCGAAGATAAATATGAAAACGAGCATAGCATAAGAGTAAAGCCGTATAAAAACATTCAACCACATGAATTTGAATTTTTTTATTGACTTTCAATGAAACATTGAACTTTACTCTACCAAACTATAGTTTAACTGTATTAGAAGTTGGTAAAATTGAGGATATAATTATTAAGTTCAAACTTTATATCTAACTCCTGAAACAGGTTTTTTCAAAACAAAATTTGAAGATTATGTGAGTTTCAATCGCCATTCATTTTGTCTCAAGGATTAATTGAGTAATAGCATTGATCTCTTTTGACTTGAACGTGATATGCGAATAACACGTCAACTAAAAATACGGACTCACACGTTTCACATATTAGGAGTAATAGATAAGCAAAGAAT
Organism: Neodiprion fabricii; assembly: GCF_021155785.1. Classification (NCBI taxonomy): domain Eukaryota; kingdom Metazoa; phylum Arthropoda; class Insecta; order Hymenoptera; family Diprionidae; genus Neodiprion; species Neodiprion fabricii. Next base: position 4,217,115 of record NC_060239.1, read on the forward strand.
TTATTTTTCCATAAAGTAATAGGTACGTCACGTAACTATGCCTTGTGTGAAACGTTATTTTCTACACGCACAATTCATTGTCGCGAGTAAAATAAACTCCATTGTAAAGAAGCTTGAGGTAATGAAAGATAACAAATAAAAAAAAAATTAAAAAAAACCATTCTGATTTGAGTAAGCGTGAAACTTACACGCCAAATTTTATATGGCATGTTATAACGAAATATCAAATTAACATGGGTATTATGAATTCTAACGTGATTGAACTGGTTAAGAATAAACGTGATGGAGATATATATGTCCATAAGGAAATTGACGAACAACCTCCAAAAAACCAGTTTTCAGTGTATTTGAAAAATTCTTAAACCCCTCTGGAAGTACTATTAAATAATACGACCATAGTGGTATAGTGTCTTGGATCTTGATATATAAAAATGAGGCACAGTTTTACGATCACCATCATTAATTTTTGCTTCTACTATCTCCCAATCATGAGAGCGTCCAGATATTCAAGTATGATAGTATTGGTTTTCTTTTCCTTTACTATCATTAAACTAAACCATGCATGGGTATTAATATGTGCCCTTAAAAAAATTCTTTCGTAAGGAGAATGACACTTTCTTCTTAAACAAGTCATATTCTTATCGGTAGCAAACAGTCTTAACAACGAGCATAGGTTAATCACGTCGTCTTCCATAATTACGTAGTCCTTTTGGGTGTATGCGTCATGTAGTGTACTGGTATCAACAGCTTCTTTTTAGATACAGGCTGATTTCAACTATATTTATAGATAGCTTAGCCACTAGTACCGTTGACCATGGCCTCTTTCGGCTTGCTATTAGGCGCCATACGGGAATGACGAGGTCGGGGTTCTCTCTGGCTCTTCGGCCCTTGGGAGTTTGAATTTGATACAATCACATCATTAGCCGGAGTTCCCTCCTTACTTGTCAAAGTTGACTGATCACTTGGGCCAACGTTGCTACCTAAATGAATACCAATGTCACCTTTTAGCACCATTCGTTGGGGGTTACATTTCTATTTAAAAATTGTAAGATTAATAATATGTGGGATATCGCTGAAACATCGGTGAGAAAGAAATAAGAGCATTGCAAGATGGAAGGTAAAATAGAACATCAAGATGGTCTGAAGATGTTACGTTTTTCTTCTTCTACACTGCTCGGCAGGTCTTCGTGACTGTAGCTTGGGTCCCAGAATAAGAAAATATACTCAACTTATTTCAGTTTAAACAATAATCGAATCAGGAAGTCGACTCAAACATTAAAAAAAATGGTGACACCTATATACCTGCGGAAAATCGATATGCTGCCTTTTTCTCTTTGTTGCAACGGCTATGATATAGAGTATCTGCAATTTTGATTGCGTTCTATTTTCCAAATATTGAATATGTGACAATCTAGCAGACACGAATAACTTTTACATAAACCCCATATGATCCCGATGAATCGCCCAGACACAGGCGAAACACGGCGACAATTACCTTTCGGATTATTTGCTGGTGTAGAGCTGCGCTGTCGAGAACGTCTCGGTCTCCTTCTCCTCATGCCTCGTGATCCTCCCTCCACACTTGATACTGATTCTACACACATACAAACCATTGTGACCATCTCCCTTTTTATTCAACATGTTTTTATTTATACGAGGATGTGTTTTCGAAGTATTTTTTAGTGTTTCAGCGAAAATGGCATATGCGTGGTTAATTATTCTTCAGAATACTTGAGGAAAAGCGAAATTTTAAAGTGCATAAGTTAGTAGCGTGCGCCGTGTTAAAATAAATATAAGAGACAGTGTTAGATGGTCACAAGTGTTTGCCTCACACCCCATGCTGCTCGCAAAGTAATTTTAACGTCAATTCACTTATCTATGTAGCAGATAAAAGGCTGACGTTGAAAATATACACTCATTTCATTTATCTAAATTTTACCTCTATCAATACTTGAAACGTCTTGACTGTCAAGGACAGTATCTTCATCATCTGTCATTCGGCGACGATCGTCTCTACGATCTCGGCGTTGAGACGGAGGTCGTCCTTGTCTACTACCCATGTATCCGGAATTCCCGGAACCACCTTGACCTTGGTGCCCCCCTCTCATCGACGAATCCCTCATGCGATCCTCGCTACCATCCAAAGTATCACGACGAGATCCTGAAAATGTTTTTAAAACACCACATGAGCAGATTTATCAATTAAAAACTGTAAAGATGCAATCACGTGTTAAACATTGATGTTTATGCATCGAAGAGCCGAGAACTGCAATATACTGAATAAAAACTGCGAAGGAAGGGATTTAATGCAGGGCATGTTCTTACTTGTTCACTGTGAATTCCAACGACGGTGTTAAGTCGGTGGTTCAAACTTCAGGTCAAACGGGAATATCGTTAAACATGGGTAATGGAGATATGAACAGTATAGTCAAAAATTATTGCTCAAACAATTGAAATTGAAAAGTGCTTTCAAGCTATGCAAGGTACTTGTCTCTATTCGATATGAAGAGATTGGGAATGTCAAAATTCGAGAGGTTTGTTCCCAACCGTAAGAGAAAAAAGTTGACCTTGTATTACATTCACAAGCATGAAATGTTTTATGCAAATACTCACACAAGTGGTGCAATGCACGAAAGTCAAACGTGTCAGATAATCATCGACAGCTTTTGAACGTTTCATATCAGGCTATTGCCAGAAGAAAGTTTCATTACTATATGCAATGTTAATTCTAAACTAGTTAGTCATAATTTATTTCTAGATAATAAAAATTTACCCTAGAAATATATTTATTACAAGACGGAACACATGGAATACTGCGCAAAAGAAACAGTACAAAAGGTTTTGGTTTAATTCTATTTAACCCAGGAACAATTCTTCAATAACATAGATTGAAAGGTGACAAATCGTGTATATAAAAATTGTAATACCTTGAGATTCGAGAACAGCGTCCACTACCCAATTACGTAACGAGGATAACAACAATGCTTAACCGAGTGTAAGATTGGAAAGTGTAATAATGGAACAATAAGAGAAGAGCGCAATAAGAAAGTGGCAACTATGGACGAGCAGAGGTGAGAAAAGGAACCAATTTCAATACAAAATCTGAAACACCATGTAAGGTGATTTTGCTACTGATACTCATACCAGTTATTCCAACTTAATGTAAAAATCAGTCCCGTTAAAATCATGACGGAAGTAATGATTGTTAGAAAGTTAGATAAATCTGGTTGAACGAACAGTAGTATTGTAAAAGGGGAACTATTATCATTTAGCAGTAACATGCCCCTTTTCTCTTACAGGCTCATAACCATGGCAACCTCTACGACCCCGCTTCGAAATATGTTCTACATTGTTGATATAATCGGTAATAGTGTTACCAGCGTTGTGTCTGATCGAGGCCCTACCCCTCCCGCGTCCTCGGGATGGACCACCTCTGTTGGGACGGCCGCCTCCCCCATCTTCAGGCCCGGATCCCATGCCTCGTCTTTGGGAAGGAAAACTAGGCATTGGTCCAGTTGTCGAACCATGCATACTCCGCAACTGTTGGTCTATTTCTAGTTTTTCCTGTCTGAGTTGTTCCACCTCCTGTAATCAAATATTGGCAGTATTATAGCTGTGAATGATGATTTACTTCCAAGAACCAATCGAATGTTTACAGTTTAATTCTTTTCAAAACTCAATATATGTACCAAAAATTAGTAAATGCACTTGTGTAAATTATACCTTCAGGTGTGCCAAGTGATACTCAAGCAGGACCTTAGCATTAGCTATGCTTTCGACTGTGCCAACAAATACAAAAGGAACTTGACCCTCTTCGCGAGGAATCGTGGGTTGAGGCTCATTGTCGCCCTCGATTTTAACCCGGACCTAAAATTTAACAGAAAACAAAACATAATTATATAAATTATACATACCAAATTTGATATTTCAGATTGGAGGAATTTCTTTCTACATAGAGAATGATGATTTTAAACTCAGATGTCAGTAATATCATACGTAAGACAATTACACAGGTGAGATATTACACAAAACCGATGATTTCGACAACAGTGAAATATGTTGAGAAAAAAGATTGTAGTAACTTTAAGCCAACATACCAAGTTTCTACTGAAATTTTCAGTCTACGATATTCACGTAAGGATGCGTCATATTCAAACTTATCATCATCAAAATTTGACTCACTACAAAAATTGTAATACCTTGAGATTCGAGGAGAATGTCGACGTATAAATGACATCATGCCAATTCATTTGGAAGTTTAAAGTATTGCACAAAAGATGGTGAATTATTCAGAAAACCTAATGCACTAATCAGTGATAAAAATAAAGCAGACAAATATAAAATATTCAAAGATGTTCACGATAAAATAAAATTGATGTTACTTTCAGTTTATTAGTCATTTTAATTACACATTACAATTGTGATTGCCCATTGAAATAGTCAAACCTTGATCTATCTAATGACTTAAAAGCGCATAAATCAAGCACAAAATTTAGAAAAAAGGAAATATATCTTCTAGTGTTAACAATAGTCGAGACTTTGAATAAATTGTATCACACAAAGTCTGTAAAAATGAAAAATATTATTTTTATCATACCATCAGTATTGTTATCCAGGATAAGATACAATCTAAAAATGAGCTGTTATCAATTACAATGATCAATTTAGGAAATATAATTGCAACATTTGTATTTAAAAACTTTTTAATTCTCCATGGTCACATCAAAGATTGATATACAATACTTATGACTTGCAATACATAATTTTTTTCCGTTTTATAATCAAATGACTCATAGTCAATAATGTATTTGATTCAATGAAATTAATACCATATCGTGTAAACATTGAATATCCAAAATGCTAGAACAAAATAAATATTATCCACAAATGTATACTTCAACAAATTCAGACCTTAGCATTTTCACAAGTTTACTACTTACCATTGTAGGAAAAAAATTCCATCGATATTTTTTAATATGAAGTTGAAAAAAAAAGACTACCAAATTTTTTTTATGCTCAACTGCTTGAGACAGATCCTTACGTGAAAATAGGAGATTTTGCTAAATAATTTAGCCAACGGTGAGGTTTCCTAGAACTTAATAAAAATGATGGTTGTTATCTACTCAATTGAAGTGAATGAGAATCCGAAGTGTAATTTTATATTTATACTCTACTTTAGTTTTGTCTAAATTCACATTTAAAGCCAAACAAATATAGAACCCACGAATAAAGTAAAAATTTAAACGATACAGGATACGTGTAGAATTGCTTTGAATTATTGTATAATGACCCAGTAGTAGTAAATGGTTGATGCAGTATCCAAAAGATGCTACTCTACAGCAATTACTACTTGAATTCGAACGATCCAATCTTTTCACAGGGAGAAAAAAAGGTTTCATTATCAAGCCAACATATGAAATTCAACAACTTGTAATTTGCTGTTACGTGTATTGATTACGCCTGAGTCTTGATAATCACTGAATATTACATGGTTTTCCAATAAATGTATAAAATGACCAACTTTATGGATAAATATTTGACTTGAATAGGTTGCGACTGAAGATAATTACATGCCATCTGGCCATGTGGAAACATATAATGAATAAATATTAAATGTATGCAATGAAAGGAGAATAATGATTAATATAGCTGTTATGTGTGATATATGAATCGCTTGAATCAACCGAAGTATCTTGCAAACAATAGGCATTATTTCAATAAATAATCAAATTTTTTCGATAAAGAAAGGTAAATAGCATCGAAAAACACCATAAATTAACAATATTATTGTTGATTATGCAATTTCAAAAATGAAGCTGGCCCAAGTGGTTCATGTAACATTCACATATGATCTGTTTTTTTGTTGATTCTTTTTTTCTTTCGTTTTCTTTTTCTGAAGGAAGGTGGAAGCTCCAGTTGGATAAGGTTGAGATGAGACAAAGACACAAACAGTGTAAGATAATATACTTACTCTATCAGTATGTACATTCCCACTCGAGCCAGATGTTATCTACCGAGAACAAACAATGCAAGTATATCACGCATAACATCACCCCGTAAATCTATAATTTGTGCTCACATGACAAATTGGCTGGACGCATTTGTTTACATTTTTTTTCTTTTTTCTTTGCTTTATTTTTACAACCGTCAAATGGAGAAACAAATTTTGGCCAAACAATAAAATTTGATCGCTTAACAAAGAATGAGTTTACATTGGTTTTCTTCTAATGATTCTCTTTCTTCACATAACGATTGGTTTGTCATTTGACCACAAAATAGTATATAATATGTATTTCGAGCTGAACAACATTTTGACAAATTGTAGAAATTACTCATTAAATTGAGCAAAAAAAAAAAAAATTACATCACTTTTTTTACTACAAATGTGTGATAAATGTCTCAGCGATTTAATGCTTACAGACACAGGATTTACGGTCCTAAATATTTCGTCATGTTCAAAATAGGACGCGTATATTATCATATTCTGTGTGATAGTGATTCACTTGCGTGTCTCGAAGTATTGATACAGTTCACAGGACATTGTATAGTTAAATAATATTGGTCAATCCATTGTCACCCGCAACAATGAGGTGTGAAATATATTCAGTACGACTAGATGTAAAGAAAGTAAAGTTCATTCACCACGTGGCAGTATCCCAAATGAAAGATTTGTTGAAACTGGCGACCTACCACTTGGTTGAACACGAAAAAATACTGTACGACGTAAAATGTGGCATTGCAAGAAAATTCGTTTTATAATAGGTACAACATTTTATGTCAAAATTTTAGCATTTCCTACCGGGAAGTGCATACATGATGCAGAAATTTTTTTTTTTACTGAAATTTTTTTTGATCAGTCTCAATTTTACCGTAATAATGAAATTTAAAACATCAATTTGTTTGCTGGATTAGATATTTCAAAATTAATATTATTCGACGAAAATGAAACTTAATCTAAATATCATTAAATCAAAGGTATACAAGTATAAAGATTCCAAATATTTATAAGGCTATTTCAACAAAACGATAGTTGAACTTTTGAAAAAATTTTTATAAGGTACATAATCAGAGTACAAAAAAATTATGGCAGACAATTGTACTGTGGTTCAAGGTGCTTCTGGTTTGGTGGGTCTTCATTCTTGCATCTCGAATGTAACCTTTAATAATACATGATCGTTTTTTACCTTCATTCTTGGATCTGTTCAGTAATATCTAGACCAGAAACTTTCAACAGGTAAAAATTGACGAAAATACCTATTTAATGGAGAGAAAATTTTCGATCAAGGCGAATTAATTTTGGCAAAAATTGCAACTTTTGACACATGGCAAAGTATTATAATTAATGATTTATTTCACTTACCTGCTTGTCCTTGATCTTAATTCTATAATCACCAACAACGTAATATTGATTGTACAGTAAAATCAAGTGCAAATTGAAATCCGAAACTTGTATTACAAAAAAGTGGTATTAATTTTGTTAGATACATCTATAAACTACTCTCGTAAGTAAAACTTTACCGGCAGAGTGGATGCATTTAAGCATTACCATAAAACGTCTAAGAGTGACCTTTACACCCCATTTCGGAATCTTTGTCAACGATAATGTTGCATATATCTGTATAAAAGTTAACTTGCAATCACTCCCACAATGACATTTAATCAGCTTGGTAGTAATCATAAGCGGTTTAAATTTTTTTACAGAATTATAACACAGAGAACAGTCTCAAACGGTAAAATTACGCTGATTCTGAAATTAGCAATGGGAGCTGAAATTTTGAGTTTATGCCACATTTTAGTCTTAGAAATGAAAATGGATCAGTTTAAAAATTATTAAAATAATAAAATACCCAAGGTACGTTTAGATGACGCGACATTTGCATGCTACATTGCACGCATCTGGAAGATGAAGTGACCCGAGATAATATGCGCAGCAATGGTCTGCGTGCATAAATTGTTTAAATGTACCTTGGGTTATCAGTTTGCAATAGAAAAATGTAGAGAAGATAATCTGACGAATTTGTGTCTCCTTACAGACGAGTAATTCATGTTCGGTATTGATACTAGTCTACTGAATAAGCTACAACAAAACAGTATGCTTCATTTCACATTCGTTTTTTAACGTAAACTGGTTTTTCGAATGTAGGTCAATATTTTCCATGAAATAATACGCGTGTGATAACATGAGTAGTTCGATTGTTTTGCATGTTTTGTGTTTGTATATACATAGTGATTACTTCATGGCCGTATGGTCTAACGTGCATGCGCTAAAATTCTAATAATGCACGTTAGACCATTCGACTGTTGGTTAATCACTCTGTATAATCAAATGCATGCATCAGATGTATTGTTTATCATGAAAATTTATATGGGTTGTCAATGTTTGTAACAGCATTAGCACAACAGAGATTCAAAGCACAAATGAACCTTGTAAATAATACAAAATTTGTCAAAATATCGTAGTAAGAAACATGTGTAAGATGGAATTGAGTATTTATATTTGAATTGTATAAAGCGATGTTCGATAATCTATTTTGGCACAGTGAAACCTAGTCATAAGAAATTTACTGGAATGTAGTTTCCACAGCAAGGATAAACATACTTTTGGACGTATCACTTGGACCTGCAAATGTGCAGCCAATTGCGGGAGGTGCAGAAATATCTTAGACCAAATGCAGGCACAGCCTTGGAAGGCAAGAGGAAAAACTTTCAAGTTCTATGGCAGAGACCGTTTTTACAATTTCGGTTTCACTGCACTATAACTTTCAAGTAGACAAGAAACCTAGTTTTCAAAATTCCATCCTACTTTATGATAGCTGCGCAGTTCTAAGAGCACGTGCGAGTTTAACAATCATAAAAGAAATTGAAATTCTGCTTACCACACCACTTTTGTCAACAATTTCCTGTATGATGCGACCGTTTTTTCCTATAACCTTCCCCACGAGAATGCGAGGAACTTGTATGGACTCCTCGCTGTATTCCAGCATAGACCGCGCCTTCTTCACAGCTTCGTGCGTCTGCAATACAGATCAAAGTGATTATTAGGAACATCAATTATAATCAACCAAACTATTCAATGCGAATCTAACTATTCATTGAACAATTTATGCTAACTTCGTGTGTTTACCTCTCCATAAATTTTGAAGGTACACGAGTTTTCCTCTAGCTCTATGTTGGTGATTCCTTCAACTTTTCTGGCCTGTTGTATGTTGGCTCCATGAGCACCAATCGCGAGTCCCATCAAGTCTTCTCGCACATTGAACTCGTCTGTATACCTGAAAAATTTCAAATTATATATAGTACTTCACTGATAAAACGTAGAAAAAAACTGTAACACAATTTTTAAGTCCTCACGTAATCGGATTCATACTCATGCCTGATAGTAATTATTAATAATAGTGGAGTAATCGAAAAAATTAAGTTTTATGATTCAAAATTCCGATGCATGACTACTATCAGTATCTTAGGATTTACACCCAACTCTACAAAAAAATGTTATGTAGCTGCAAAAACTTTTCTTCATGTCCGTGATTTGAAAAAATTAAATAATTGCATGTAAATGACGTGAATTATTTCAAAAGATAAACTTTTAGTCAATACTATAGTTTTGAAGCTGCAAATTTGGATCAGTCCTGAAACGTTTAGTTGTGTTTTGAAAAAGCTCGTTGATCATATTTGAGTAGGTCAGAATTCTGAAATTTTGTGATACGTAAGAAATATATCTGCAACTTTAACAACCAGATTTACTAAGCGCAACGATGTTAGAAAACACATAAAATACCATGCAATGTCGGGATGTTTAGTAAAAGAGAAAAAGAAATTCAATTCTACTATCGTCAACATGTTTATGAATGGAACAAGATAAAATTAATCAAAATAAGCTGTCTGTTTGGAAATCCATCGATGATCATCAACACCATCGATTTAAATATACTTTAACTAATGACTGCATAAATTCATATGATTTCCTAGTGGTCAAAAATATCGAATAAGTTTTCATTTACACTGTTTTATATACTTGTTGGCGATAGTTGCAAATTCATCAAAGGCTTTGATAATTTCGAGAAGCTATCAAATACTTCATCAAATAGTAAATAGACAAGAAAAGAGGATATGAAATATAATTTTTCCTACAATAGTTCTACGTAGCACACATGTAATAAATGTTTCTGTTACTAACATTAAATTGAATAAAATTGTAGGTGTCATCACTTGTTAAAATTACTTGTACCACGATAATACAAAATCTTGCTCAATGCTGATACAAAACTAATATCCTGATACTCTTATTACGAAGAAATAAGACCTGATAAATGTGTTCTGTATTAGTTTTATTAATATGTGGCATGAGCTTATTTTTTGTATTAAAACTAAATTGAAGTTCATACAGCTAGAATATGACTATTACATAGAAAATTTTTGGGAATGGTACAGAAATAGTTTGCTACTTTAAACTTCTCGCAAGTTTTACGCTATATATCAGTGTTTCTCAAACGTTGGCAGGTTTGGATATTTTTTTGTCTTTTACTCTTACACGTTCTTCGACAGAAAAACTATGAATCTACTATTGGTAAAGTAGAAAAGTAAATGTGAAAAACTAGAGAGTGGCAGCAGATGCTAAATATATGTATATGTAAATACCAGCACACAAGGTAGATCATTCAATCACATAGGACATAAACAGCATCTAATTTGTCAACTGAAAATATTTGTTTGCGTTTGTGCGTGTATGTTGAAGCATATGATTGTGATGACTGATCTACACGTCGTTGCATGCACATCGATAAAGTAAAAGACTTCTCATCTTTAAAAATCTTTTTTTTAAATCTTTATGATGCAGTGATATAACATGTTATACAATAATCTAACTTATGTCTAAGCCACGCCACTGTGATCTCACCTTGAATTCGTTCTCACTCCTGCCTCAAAGTTTGAGACACGCTGATATATAAAGTTTGAAGATCTAAATTTGCTGAAATGAGAAAGAAACCCTGATGTAACTCAATGGAAATAACGAACGAACGGTGACTCTGTTCTTATTTTATTTTTACCATACTGTCTGTATGCAGTTGACTAACTATAATAAAATGATCTTTATGATATGTGTGTGTAATGACCCATAGGTGGATATTTGTAATAAGTATTATTTTTTATCTGATGCAATATATAACGATAGAAATGTTCAAAATATTTTTACAGTGATGTAAAGAGAAAACTGAATAAATATTACTTTGGCGAAATGTATGCACTATATTTTATACGCTTTCTATCCTTGTGTACTTGTATGAAAA